>NC_045776.1:13588939-13891969 GCF_008692025.1 Phocoena sinus | reverse complement strand
AAAGACCTAGAAATAAAGCTGCAAATGTAATTTTATGTTCAAAGATCCCTAAAATGAAGACCTGCTCTTCAGTGTTTCAAATTTGTTGTATTTCTAATGGAAGTCAACTGCAAAGTTTTTGAGCAAGTGAGAGACCTAAAGGCAGGCTAATTTGATAGCCGTGCACAGCACTGATTGCTAGGGGTGGAGACTAGAAGCAGGAGAGTCTGTTAGGAGGCTTTTAGAGTGGTCCAGATTTGAACTGATAAGGATGTAAGGAAACAGCAGAAGGGGTGGAATGGGGCAAATAAGAAAACTTGGATTTCTGTCTCTTGATTTCTTGGCTAAGGGAAGATGGAATCAAAGATGACAGTGATGTTCTAAGTCTGGGTGACAGGGAGAAGAATTGTACTACTGATAGAAATAGAGGATACATAATGGAACTAGTGGCAGGGAAGGAGGAAGACAAATTCCAATTTGAATATGAAGTGACAGCAGGACAATCAGACTGAAGGTCCTTAAGGAAGGTGGAATATAGAGCTATGACTGTGGAATGGAGCCCAGGAACAGAGATGTGAATTTGAGAAGGAGATGCCTAAAAGGGAGCAGTTGGAGAAGTGAGAGCAGCAGACACAACTCCAGGTGAAAGACTTAACCAGGGGGAATCAGGTTAAACAACAACAACAACTAAACTAAAAACCAGACCATCAGCTGAATAGCTACATTTTGAGTCAGTCAAACCAAGTAAGCCATCTATTTTATCTATGTAAACAGAGGAAGAGAACGCAAATATTTACATACAACTGGTATCCATAAAGTCCCCATGAGATTTCATGAAACTAAAAGACAGTATATTAAATATTTCACAAGTGGTACAAATAAGTAGGTTACTAAGTTGATTGGTTCTACAATTCAGAATAGTAGTGCATCATGAAAACAGTTTATGAAATGCCATATGGATTGGCTTCTTAATTGCTTTGCTGACCCTGTGGGTTCCATCTTTATTACTTCATGAATGGCTCACACTGTGCACACTGTAGACTACAGATTCTTGAACATCCTTGATCCTATTTGGCTTTGTAATTTGACACTAGACAGTATCTCTGAGGCATAAAGGGAAGAACGAAGTTATTACACAGCTCACAGTATGTAGATCTGGACATATTGCAGGTAAGTTGTATTGTTACCTACCAGGGCTCTTGGTCTCCTTAATCAATAGAAATTGATCAGAGGCCAGGCAAGAAATTCACGCAAGGCTTTACTGGGGACCCCGCTGCAGCAGCGACGAGTGAGCACAACCGTTTCCCTTGCTTGCTCCCTGCGCAGGGGCGAGCTCACTCCTTATATGGGTTGAGGGTAGGGGTGTGTCCAGGGGTCGGGACAGAGGGGTGGCTGGGGAGGTCTGCCCACCACTTAGGTGGTGTTGTGTGCAGGGGGTAGGCACAGTACCCTGCTTTTGCTCTGGGCCCTTCAAAAGTGGCAGTGGGTTTTTTGGTCTCTTTGTATCTTTTGTCCAGCATTTGCCCCAACTGTGCACGCACCCAGTTATTTTTAGTCTCATATAGCTTCTCTGTCTTTTGTTGCTGGAGGAGAGGTGTGTCCAGGTGCAAGCACTGCAGCCCTGCAGCAAAGGGGCCCACGTACCAGCCTGTCTCAATATCACCCCAAACACGGCAGCTTCACAGAAGCATAACACAATACAGTGATAACTGGGGGTTTTAGTCCTGCCCCACGAGGCAACATCTTAACACCATTCTAAAGCACACATTTTGAGTTGTCATTTTTTTAAATAATGAAGAACCTAGAATAAAGTGGAAACACAGACTATGTTGCACAGAAGACAAAATGGAAATGTATAAAAGTAATCTCTGTGTCTCTAAACATTGTTCACACATTATCTCTGCTTCCTCTAAAATAGTCATTATTGGGCTTCCTTGGTGGCACAGTGGTTGAGAGTCTGCCTGCCAATGCAGGGGACACGGGTTTGGGCCCCGGTCTGGGAAGATCCCACATGCCGTGGAGCGGCTGGGCCCGTGAGCCATGGCCGCTGAGCCTGCTCGTCCGGAGCCTGTGCTCCGCGATGGGAGAGGCCACAACAGTGAGAGGCCCGCATACCGCAAAAAAAAAAAAAAAAAAGTAAAATAGTCATTATTTTTGGACTTATAAAAAATTTTCTTTATCTCACCATTAATTATTTCTCTTATTTGCTAAAACTAAGTTTAAATGATCTCATTATTCCATAACCTACCGTGGATAAACTCTTAGGCATTATTAATCTTCTGATTCTTCATTCTAGGAATCCCACTTTCCTTCTTTTTCACAAATATTATCATAACTGATTAGGTGTCAACACAATGACACACCTACTATTTTATATTGAACAAGCTCAGTCACCTTTAATTGAACCAAATATAAGGGAATGTCAAAACCTCAGACTATTTATTTCTAATATAATGCATTATGTGTAGAAATTATATGTTTGTTTCAGCACAGAACATACAGCTTTCCTGGAGAAAATTATTTGTTTTTCCCAAACGTGTTCTGCAATAGAAAAGTCTAATCCATCAACAACTTTGGAAGTGAATGTAAAGAGATCATGAAATCCAAGTGCCTCCAGTTTAGTACAGACATTAGCAATTTCCTGGCTCACACTGGCAAAGAACAGTCATCATTTCTCCTCCTGTGCAGGGGAGGGTGCTGTGAGCTGGCTGGGTGCTGTCAGCCTCCCCAAATCTTTGTGAGACTCAAGCCGTCACATCCCAGACTTCCCAGGTTCACATCCCCACAGATTGCAATGCATATTAGAATCAGAGAGGCCATGTACATATTGAAAATGTGATTGTTTGATTTAATATTTAGTCATTCACATTATGACTGACAAAATAATGAAGAATGTCAAAAAGTTTAGCCCCAGAGAAGGTAAGTTAATGAAAATACTACTTCGTGGAGACAAAAATGAACTGAATTAGTGAATTCAGGATATGAAGTTGAAAAGGAGAACATTACTGGCTCTGAGTTTCTTACATATGTGAGAACTCTGGGGCATTCTATTCTGGGAAAGAGAACAAGAAGCATCAGAGATCTGTCAATGAAGAAGCTGCCAATGGGCAGTCCCAGGTGCATGGACAGACTGAAGCTGGTGGAGTTTGTTCTCCATGGCTGGTCCTCCTTTGTAGATCACTGGTCTCCATTAAATTTGGGCAGGTGGTCATAGAGACAGGCATTCAGCATGATGGCCAGGCTACAAAGGAAAATGTGGGCATTTGAAACGTGAACAGAGTAAATACATACTTTGTGGCCACAATGTTTTTTCTATTTTTCTCAGAAGTAATTAACATTTGGGGAAATGGTTCATTAGGAAGAAAAGATTGGAAAGCAAGGTATTGATACTTCCTACCACTCTGAAGGTAGATTCACTGAGATGAGAAATATTTTTGCTTTTGTCCCGTCCTACTCCTAGGATTATGATCAAGGTATTCTGGCACCTACTTATCAAACATCCAGTACAGGCTATGACCCAATAACATTTACTCAGACTCTCTGGATCTCAGTTTTTTCACCTGTAAAACTCAAGTTTTAACTTTTGGACCATGAAAAAGATGTTTTGCACAGCATGGTGGACATGATGTGATACTGAAGAGGCTTTTTTTTGGTAGTAACAGATTACAAAAAATGCATGTTCTAACTCTTCTTCACAGAACATTATCAGATGAGTGTGTTGGAATCAGCTCCGGTTAGCTCTACTGTGGGAAGGGTGTTTGCCAAGGACTTGGATGAAGGAATTAATGCAGAGATGAAGTACACTATTGTGGATGGAGATGGTGCAGATGCATTCAACATTAACACAGATCCCCATTTCCAAGTCGGCATCATAACTGTGAAGAAGGTAATCCAACTCCTTTTTCCAAATCATTTCAATGGAGGCTTTGAATGTGTATGAAATATTAGTAAGGACTGTTATATTATTGATGTGTATTGCTTCAAATCCTCTGATATACTTTCCTATCATTAAGAAAAAAGCCTCTTACTCCTTTTGTTTACATGTAAACACTGGCTGTGTCATCATTTTACAGAAAGGGTACCAAGTCATGATAAAAATGTATTATAAATATGTCACTTCTCCTAGCTAACTACTTAGCCACTTTAAAAAACTGCTGTAGCTTAATTCCCTAATGATGTTAATGACTTAACCAATATCTGCATTTGAATAACCTCATTTTTACCACAGTATACCATAAACAACAATAAAGCAAGCTATACTATTATTATTAATCAATAAATAACATGCAGGGATTTTTAAATTGTTACTTAAAGACCTAAAGATGCTAATCAGACTTGGAAAGGCTTTATCAAACACACCTGCTGAGTGATGTTACCACTTGGAACTCCTTCATAGTAAGGAGTTATAATAAGTTAATAAGTTTTCATAGTAAGTTAATAAGTTTTCTGAATGTAAGCTATCGATTCTGTGGCATAAAGCACACATGGACATACTCAGCTGAAAGATAAAACCTAAAAATAATTGAAGTTTTAACATCCTAATAAATATATCTGATAAAATACATTAATTTTAAAAAGTATTGATTTCATCTTCCTTCTCCTCTATTTCAAATACAACTTAAAACCCAAGATATCTTAAACTATTTCTTCAACAAAGATTTGTTGAGTGCCTACCTATGTGCCAGGCACTGTTCTAGGCATTTAATGTAGAGTAAGTAAAAGAACTGAAAACCTCTTCCCTCTTGAAGTTTACATTCTAGTAAGGGGAAGAAGACAATCAAAAATAGCAAGTAGGGCTTCCCTGGTGGCGCAGTGGTTGAGAGTCCGCCTGCCGATGCAGGGGACACGGGTTCGTGCCCCGGTTCGGGAAGATCCCACATGCCGCGGAGCAGCTAGGCCCGTGAGCCATGGCCGCTGAGCCTGCGCGTCCGGAGCCTGTGCTCCACAACGGGAGAAGCCACACAGTGACAGGCTCGCGTATCGCAGGAAAAAAAAAAAAAAAAAGCAAGTAAGTCAATAAAGTTGTATATTAGAAAGTGATAAGTGCTATGTGGGAGGGGGTGTAAAATAGAACAAAGCAAGATCAGAAGAGCCAACATGACTTCAAATTTAATTGCATGCTTGTGACTGGCCTCACACAGAAGTCACATTTATGCAAAGACTTGAAGTGGGCAGAGTCACAGCACAGAGTTGGGCAGGCTGACAATGCACAACCCTCGGAGGAGCCCTATAAATGACTTTCAGTGAGAACCATAAATGGCAGCCCTGTAAACAAGGGAATGGACTGGAAATACTGAGGAAAGTGTTCCAGACAAAGGAACAGCCAGTGCAACGACCCTAAGGTGGGACTCTGCCTGGCTTGTTTCAAGAACAGCAAGGGGGTTTATAAGGCTGGAGAGGGAGACCAGAAGGAGATGAGGTCAGAAAAGTAACAAGGGAGATAGATTGTGTTAGGACCTTGTAGGCAGATTATGGACTTTGGGTTTTAATCTGACTAAAGCGGAGAACTGAAGGATTTTAACAGATGTGTGACATCACTGGACTTTTATTATGAAATAATTACTGTGTAAGCTGTGTTGAGAAAAGGCCATAAGGGGGCAAGAATGGAAACAGGGAGACCAGCTGAGAGGCTATTGCAATAATCAGGGTAAGAGATGATGATGGCTTGGTCTACGGTATTGGGAATGGATGTGGTGAGAACTGGTCAGAATCTGAATATATTTTGAAAGTAGAACCAACAGGATTTCCTAACAGATTGGATGAAGATATAAAAGAAAAAGAGGAGTCAGTTGAGCAACAAAAAGAATAGAGATGGCACTAAGTGATATGGGGAAATACTGGCATTCAGTTCTGAGCATGTTACGTTTGCAATGTCTATCAGACACCCAAGTGGAGATGTATAGTAGTTGTTGGTTATAGGAGTCTGGAATTTGGAGAAGAGTTCTGGACTGAAAATTTGAGAGTCATAAATGGTACTTAAAGCAAATAAAAAATAATAATATTCCAAGGGATCCAGCACAGATGGAGAAGAGGGCAGTGAAATAAATCCTGTGGCAGCCCAACATGACGAGGTCAGGGAGAGCAAAAACAAGCAAGGAGACTGAGGAGGAGAGCCCAGGGAGGCAGAAGGAAGATCAGGAGAGTGTGGTGTCCTGGAAGGTGTAAAGAAACTGTTTCCAAGAGAAGAGAGTGACAGCTGTAAGTGCTGCTGTGATAAGTGCTGCTAAAGGTCATATTAAAACACTGAAAATTAATCACAGATTTTAAGAACAGGGAGGTCATTGATGACCTTGACAAAAGCAACAAAGTCATAACTTAGAATGTGGCACAAGTTAATGTGTCAATAATAACTTTATTCTATGCTGTTCCATAGAGCTGAATTAACACTGCTTTAGAAAGGAAGAAGGGAAGAGTTCACGTTTGTCCTTATTTATTTAAGGTGCAATCACGTACAGCAAAAGAACAGATATATCCAGCATTCCTCCAACCAGAAATCTTTATAACCAGCACACAATGACCTCAAAACAGTGCAAAATGCTGACATTGGCTTTGGAACCATCATATAAATCTGGATGTAATTTAAATATTGCAGTTTATTTTACTCATATTCTTTGAGAACTAATAATACTTTATAAAAGGTGACTAGAATAATAATACCAAGTTGTTGTATGACATAAGATTAAGAACACTCCCCTATTATGTGGCATGCCTCAAGCTAAAAATTAATAATACATTGCCTACCATGACTGGTAACTATAAATGAGGTAAAAGCTCAGAGTTTGGGATAATTATTATCTCTTTAATGCAAAAATTATCTTTAAAGAATTAAGTAATCAGAAGAAGAGCTTTTGAGGTTCTCAATATATTTTAAATTTTATTTTATATCTTAAATAGTATATAATTCTAAATAATAAAATAATATTAATTTATGTCAAATTATTAGAATATATCTTAGACCTTACTATAAGCCATTAATTTAAAAAATATTAACTATTATAATTTTGTATATGATGAGATTGGTTAGGGTGGTATGGCCATAGACTGTATCTGAAAGGAACCTCAAAATGTCGTTTCTCCAGCTCCCTTACCAGGAAAAAAGATTAAGCCTCGTAAGACAGAACACTGTCTTTCACTGTCATTGCTAAAACTATATCCATGTTTAATCAAAACATGTATCAACTTTGCCAAGGTCATTTGGATTCCTCTTCTGAACCTATGAGGTGCCAGAAAATGGAATTAAAAGAGAGGTCAATAAGTTGAGTAGATGGACAAGTCAAATACAATAAATACTTTAGAGGCTATTGACTGCTCAGTCTATACCTTTGGAACAACATTCACTCAGATGCTTGATCCACACCCATCCTCCTACTTTGTCATTAATAATGTCATGTAAAATTGATAGAAATGTTCTGCTTTTGATTTATTTCCCTTAGGCCTATTATTTGTCTAAAAAAGCACACACTTTTTCAAAAAGAGAAATCAAGTTGAATTGATAGAATTGGGTCTTCATAAAACCACACTGATTACTACCCAGTACTTTGGGTCTTTTTTGGCTTTTAAGTAATCAATCAACTGATTTTCAGTCTCTTAATTTAAGTGCTTTTCAAAGATAACTTGAAACATACAATTTTCAGAATGTTCTTTATTCTATATGAGCATGATCTTACGTCTTCAGCACGTCTTCCATCTTCCAGCATACCATAAACAATTGTTTCAAGTCCACTCTCCCCTTAGGCAGGCCACAAAGCAGAAAACTTTTGAATTTCATCAAACCTAAGGTGCCATGAATTCTCATCACTGTTTTATTTTTAATTTTTTTAACATCTTTATTGGAGTATAATTGCTTTGCAATGGTGTATTAGTTTCTGCTATATAACAAAGTGAATAGGCTATGTGTATACATATATCCCCATATACCCTCCCTCTTGCGTCTCCCTCCCAATCTCCCTATCCCACCCCTCTAGGTGGTCACAATGCACCCAGCTGATCTCCCTGTGCTATGCGGCTGCTTCCCACTAGCTATCTATTTTACATTTGGTAGTGTATGTATGTCCATGCCCCTCTCTCACTTCGTCCCAGATTACCCTTCCCCCTCCCAATGTCCCCAAGTCCATTCTCCACGTCTGCATCTTCATTCCTCTCTTGCCCCTAGGTTCTTCAGAACCACTTGGGTTTTTTTGTAGCTTCCATGTGTACCTGTTAGCATATAGTATTTGTTTTTCTCTTTCTGACTTTCTTCACTCTGTGTGAAAGACTCTAGGTCCAGCCACCTCACTACAAATAACTCAATTTCATTTCTTTTTTATGGCAAAGTAATAGTCCATTGTATATACATGCCACATCTTCTTTATCCATTCATCTGTCGATGGACACTTAGGTTGCTTCCATCTCCTGGTTATTGTAAATAGTGCTGCAATGAACACTGTGGTACATGGCTCTTTTTGAATTGTGCTTTTCTCCAGGTATATTCCCAGTAGTAAGATTGCTGGGTCGTATGGTAGTTCTATTTTTAGTTTTTTAAGGAAGCACCATACTGTTCTCCATAGTGGCTGTATCCATTTACATTCCCACCAACAGTGCAAGAGGGTTCCCATTTCTCCACACCCTCTCCAGGATTTATTGTTTGTAGATTTTTTGATGATGGCCATTCTGACTGGTATGAGGTGATACCTCACTGTAGTTTTGATTTGCATTTCTCTAATGATTAGTCATGTTGAGCATCCTTTCATGTGTTTGCTGGAAATCTGTTTATCTTCTTTGAACAAATGTCTATTTAGGTCTTCTGCTCATTTTTGGATTGGGTTGTTTTCTTTGATATTGAGCAGCATGAGCTGCTTGTATATTTTGGAGATTAATCCTTTGTCAGTTGCTTCATTTGCAAATATTTTCTCCCATTCTAAGGGTTCTCTTTTTGTCTTGTTTATGCTTTCCTTTGCTTTTAAGTTTAAGCTTTTAAGTTTCATTAGGTCCTATTTATTTTTACTTATATTTTTACTTTTATTTCCATTTCTCTAGGAGGTGGGTCAAAAAGGATCTTGCTGTAATTTATGTCATGGAGTGTTCTGCCTATGTTTTCCTCTAAGAGTTTTATAGTGTCTGGCCTTACATACAGGTCTTTAATCCACTTTGAGTTTAGTTTTGTGTATGGTGTTAGGGAGTGTTCTAATTTCATTCTTTTACATGTAGCTGTCCTGTTTTCCCAGCACCACTTATTGAAGAGGCTGTCTTTTCTCCATTGTATATTCTTGCCTCCTTTATCAAAGGTAAGGTGACCATATGTGTGTGGGTTTATCTCTGGGCTTTCTATCCTGTTCCACTGATCTATATTTCTGTTTTTGTGCCAGTAACATACTGTCTTGATTACTGTAACTTTGTAGTATAGTCTGAATTCCAGGAGTCTGATTCCTCCAGCTCCATTTTTCTTTCTCAAGATTGCTTTGGCTATTAGGAGTCTTTTGTGTTTCCATACAAATTGTAAAATTTATTGTTCCAGTTCTGTGAAAAATGCCACTGGTAGTTTGATACGGATTGCATTGAATATGTAGATTGCTTTGGGTAATATAGTTATTTTCACAGTGCTGATTCTTCCAATCAAAGAACATGGTATATCTCTCCATCTTTCTGTATCATCTTTAATTTCCTTCATCAGTATCTTATAGTTTTCTGCATACAGGAATTTTGTCTCCTTAGGTAGGCTTATTCCTAGGTGTTTTATTCTTTTTGTTGCAGTGGTAAATGGGAGTGTTTCCTTAATTTCTCTTTCAGATTTTTCATCATTAGTGTATAGGAATGCAAGAGAATTCTGTGCATTAATTTTGTATCCGGCTACTTTACCAAATTCACTTATTAGCTCTAGTAGTTTTCTGGTAGCATCTTTAGGATCCTCTATGTATAGTATCACATCATCTGCAAACAGTGACAGCTTTATTTCTTCTTTTCTGATTTGGATTCCTTTTATTTCTTTTTCTTCTCTGATTGCTGTGGCTAAAACCTCCAAAACTATGTTGAATAACAGCAGTGAGAGTGGGCAACCTTGTCTTGTTCCTGATTTTAGTGGAAATGGTTTCAGTTTTTCACCATTGAGAATGATGTTGGCTGTGGGTTTGTCATATATGGTCTTTATTATGTTGAAGTAAGTTTCCGCTATGCCTACTTTCTGGAGGGATTTTTATCATAAATGAGTGTTGAATTTTGTCAAAAGCTTTTTCTGCATCTATTGAGATGATCATATGGTTTTTATTCTTCAATTTGTTAATATAGTGTATTACACTGACTGATTTGCATATACTGTAGAATCCTTGCATTCCTGGGATAAACCCCACTTGATCATGGTGTATGATCCTTTTAATGTGCTGTTGGATTCTGTTTGCTAGTATTTTGCTGAGAATTTTTGCATCTATGTTCATCGATGGTATGGGCCAGTTTTCTTTTTTTGTGACATCTTTCTCTGGTTTTGGTATCACGGTGATGGTGGCCTCATAGAATGAGTTTGGGAGTGTTCCTCCCTCTACTATATTTTGGAGGAGTTTGAGAAGGATAGATGTTAGCTCTTCTCTAAATGTTTGATCGAATCTGCTCGTGAAGCCATCTGGTCCTGGGCTTTTTTTGTTGGAAGATTTTTAATCACAGTTTCAATTTCAGTGCTTGTGATTGGTCTGTTTATATTTTCTATTTCTTCCTGGTTCAGTCTCAGACGGTTGTGCTTTTCTAAGAATTTGTCCTTTCTTCCAGGTTGTCCATTTTATTGTCATATAGTTGCTTGTAGAAATCTCTCATGTTCCTTTGTATTTCTGCAGTGTCAGTTGTTACTTCTTCTGTTTCATTCTATTGATTTGAGTCTTTTCCCTTTTTCCTTGATGAGTCTGGCTAACGGTTTATCAATTTTGTTTACCTTCTCAAAGAACCAGCTTTTTAGTTTTATTGTTGCTATCATTTCCTCCATTTCCTTTTCATTTATTTCTGATCTGATCTTTATGGTTTCTTTCCTTCTGCTAACTTTGGGGGTTTTTTTGTACTTCTTCAATTGCTTTAGGTGTCAGTTTAGGTTGTTTATTTGAGCTTTTTTCTTGTTTCTTGAGATAGGATTGTATTGCTATGAACTTCCATCTTAGAACTGCTTTTTCTGCGTCCCATACGTTTGGGGTCATTGTGTTTTCGGGGTCATTGTGTTTTCTGGTCATTTGTTTCTAGGTATTTTTTGATTTCCTCTTTGATTTCTTCAGTGATCTCTTGGTTATTCAGTAGTGTACTGTTTAGCCTCCAATGTGTTTGCATGTTTTACACTTTTTTTTCCTGTAATTGATATCTCCTCTTATAGCGTTGCAGTAAGAAAAGATACTTGATATGATTTCAATTTTCTTAAATTTACCAAGGCTTGATTTGTGACCCAAGATATGATCTACCCTGGAGAATGTTCCATGAGCACTTGAGAAGAAAGTGTATTCTGTTGTTTTTGGATGAAATGTCCTATAAATATCAATTAAATCCATCTTGTTTAATGTGTAATTTAAAGCTTATGTTTCCTTATTTATTTTCATTTTGGATGATCTGTCCGTTGGTGAAAGTGGAGTGTTAAAGTCCCCTACTATGACTGTATTACTGTCAATTTCCCCTTTTATGGCTGATACCATTTGCCTTATGTATTGAGGTGCTCCTATGTAGGGTGCATAAATATTTACAATTGTTATATCTTCCTCTTGGATTGATCCCTTGATCATTACGTGGTGTCCTGCTTTGTCTCTTGTAACAAACAATTTTTATTTTAAAGACTATTTTGTTTGATATGAGAATTGCTACTCCAGCTTTCTTTTTATTTCCATTTGCATGCAATATCTTTTTCCATCCCCTTAGTTTCAGTCTGTATGTGTCTCTAGGTCTGAAGTGGGTCTGTTGTAGACAGCATATATACGGGTCTTGTTTTTGTATCCATTCAGCCAGTCTATGTCTTTTGGTTGGAGCATTTAATCCATTTACATTTAAGGTAATTATCAATATGTATGTTCCTATTACCATTTTCTTAATTGTTTTGGGTTTGTTATTGTAGGTCTTTTCCTTCTCTTGTGTTTCCTTCCCAGAGAAGTTCCTTTAGCATTTGTTGTAAAGCTGGTTTGGTGGCGCTGAATTCTCTTTGTCTGTAAAGCTTTTAATTTTTCCGTCGAATCTGAATGAGATCCTTGCTGGGTAGAGTAATCTTGGTTGTAGGTTTTTCCCTTTCATCACTTTAAATATGTCCTGCCACTCCTTTCTGGCTTGCAGAGTTTCTGCTGGAAGATCAGCTGTTAACCTCATGGGGATTCTTTTGTATGTTATTTGTTGCTTTTCCCTTGCTGCTTTTAATATTTTTTCTTTGTATTTAATTTCTGATAGTTTGATTAATATGTGTCTTGGCGTGGTTCTCCTTGGATTTATCCTTTATGGGACTCTGCACTTCCTGGACTTGATTGACTATTTCCTTTCCCATATTAGGGAAGTTTTCAACTATAATCTCTTCAAATATTTTCTCAGTCCCTTTCTTTTTCTCTTCTTCTGGACCACTATAATTCAAATGTTGGTGCATTTAATGTTGTCCCAGAGGTCTCTGAGATTGTCCTCAATTCTCTTCATTTGTTTTTCTTTACTCTGCTCTGTGGTAGTTATTTCCACTATCATTTTTTTTTTTTTTTTTTTTTTTTTTTTGCGGTACGCTGGCCTCTCACTGCTGTGGCCTCCCCCGTTGCAGAGCACAGGCTCCGGACGCACAGGCCCAGAGGCCATGGCTCACGGGCCCAGCCGCTCTGTGGCATGTGGGATCCTCCTGGACCAGGTCATGAACCCATGTCCCCTGCACTGGCAGGCGGACTCTCAACCACTGCGCCACCAGGGAAGCCCTCCACTATCTTATCTTCCAGGTCACTTATCCGTCCTTCTGCCTCAGTTATTCTGCTACTGATTCCTTCTAGAAAATTTTTAATTTCATTTATTGTGTTGTTCATCAGTTTGTTTGCTCTTTAGTTCTTCTAGGTCCTTGTTAAACATTTCTTGTATTTTCTCCATTCTATTTCCAAGATTTTGGATCATCTTTACTATCATTACTCTGAATTCTTTTTCAAGTAGACTGCCTATTTCCTTTTCATTTTTTTGGTCTGGTGGGTTTTCACCTTGCTCCTTCATCTGCTGTGTATTTCTCTGTCTTCTCATTTTGCTTAACTTACTGTCTTTGGGGTCTCTTTTTCACAGGCTGCAGGTCTGTAGTTCCCGTTGTTTTGGGTTCTGCCCCCAGTAGGTATGGTTGTTTCACTGGGTTGTGTAGGCTTCCTGGTGGAGGGGACTGGTGCCTGTGTTCTGATGGATGAGGCTGAATCTTGTCTTTCTGGTGGGCAGGACCATATCTGGTGGTATGTTTTGGGGTGTCTGTGAACTTACTATGATTTTAGGCAGCCTCTCTGATAATGGGTGGGGTTGTATTCCTCTCTTGCTAGTTGTTTGGCATAGGATGTCCAGCACTGGAGCTTGCTGGTCACTGAGTGGAGCTGGGTCTTAGCGTTGAGATGGAGATCTCTAGGAGAGCTCTCACCGAGTGATATTATATGGGGCCAGTAGGTCTCTGGTGAACCAATGTCCTGAACTCAGTTCTCCCACCTCAGAGGCTCAGGCCTGACACCTGGCCAGAGCACCAAGACCCTGTCTGCCACACAGCTCAGAAGAAAGGGAGAAAAGAAAAAAATAATAAAGAAAGAAAAATAATTAACATAAAAAATTTTTAAATACATATTATTAAAATAAAATGTAATTAAAAAAAAAGAAGAGAGCAACCAAAACAATAAACAAATCCACCAATGATAACAAGCACTAAAAACTATGCTAATAAAAACGGACAGATAGAACCCTAGGACAAATGGTAAAAGTAAACCTATACAGACAAAATCACACAAAAAAGTATACACATACACAGTCCCAAAAAGAGAAAAAGGGAAAAAATATATATATATATATAAAAAAAGGAAGAGAGCCACCAAATCAATAAATAAATCTACCAGTGATAATAAGCTCTAAATACTAAACTAAGGTAAACATAAAACTAGAAACAAATTAGACGCAGAAAGCAAACCCCAAGTCTACAGTTGCTCCCAAAGTCCACCACCTCAGTTTTGGGAGGATTCGTTGTCTATTCAGATATTCCACAGATACAGGGTACATCAAGTTGACTGTGGAGGTTTAATGCGCTGCTCGTGAGGCTGCACAGAGAGATTTCCCTTTCTCATCTTTGTTCCCACAGCTCCTGGGGTTCAACTTTGGATTTGGCACCACCTCTGCACGTAGGTCACCCTCTGGCATCTGTTCTTCACCCAGACAGGAGGGAGTTAAAGGAGTAGCTGATTCAGGGGCTCTGGCTCACTCAGGCCAGGGGGAGGGAGAGGTATGGAATGCGGGGCGAGCCTGCGGCGGCAGAAGCCAAAATGTTGCAACAGCCTGAGGAACACCATGTGTTCTCGTGGGGAAGTTGTCCCTGGATCACGGGACCCTGGCAGTGGCGGGCTGCACAGGCTCCCAGGAGGGGAGGTGTGGAGAGTGACCTGTGCTTGCACACAGGATTCTTGGTGGCTGCAGCAGCAGCCTTAGCATTCCATGCCCATCTCTGGGGTCCAAGCTGATAGCCGTGGCTCGCACCCATCTCTGGAGCTCATTTAGGCGGTGCTCTGAATCCCCTCTCCTCACGTACCCCAAAACAATGGTCTCTTGCCTCTTCAGCAGGTCCAGACTTTTTCCCAGACTCCTCCCGGCTAGCTGTGGTGCACTAGCCCCCTTCAGGCTGTGTTCACGCAGCCAACCCCAGTCCTGTCCCTGGGATCTGACCTCTGAAGCCTGAGCCTCAGCTCCCAGCCCCCACCCGCCCTGGCAGGTGAGGAGACAAGCCTCTCAGGCTGGTGAGTGTTGGTCAGCATTGATCCTCTGTGCAGGAATCTCTCCGCTTTGCTCTCTGCACCCCTGTTGCTGCACTCTCCTCCGTGGCTCCAAAGCTTCCCTCCACGCCCACCCCCCATCTCCGCCAGTGAAGGAGCTTCCTAGTGTGTGCAGACTTTTCCTCCTTCACAGCTCCCTCCCCGATGTGCAGGTCCCATCCCTATTCTTTGGTCTCTGTTTTTCCTTTCTTCTTTTGCCCTACCAAGGTACATGGGGAGTTTCTTGCCTTTTGGGAAGTCTGAGGTTTTCTGCCAGCATTCAGCAGGTGTTCTGTAGGAGTTGTTCCACATGTAGATATATTTTTGATGTATTTGTGGGGAGGAAAGTGATCTCCACGTCTTACTCCTCTGCCATCTTGAAGGTCCTCCCTGACACATCCCTCATCACTGTTTTATATATCACTTAAAACACACACACACACACACACACACACACACACACACACACACAAACCTCCTGCTAATTTGAATGATACAATGCTTTCTCATTCCTTTGTTTGTAGTTACTGGAAAAGCCCTTGCAGACACAGACATATTTGTTTCACTAATATCAGATTTATTCCCTGCTATTGTTTCCATACCATTTTACCTACACAGCAACTTTTGTTTCAATGTTGAATCATAATACAATCTTTCTGAAGACATTTTAGAAGGCAGTAAAGTTCAACACATGTATTACCAACAAGTGCAGAACACAACCGAAGTACACGAACGACTTTGACCAGGTTTGGCTAGCACAAGTGGTGACAACTACATCCTACCTCTCATTGGGCCTGCAGCAATTATAAGATGCTATCAATTGGAGAAGCAACCCTATTTCCAAAATGTCAAAATACAAAAAAATGTGTATCTTTAAATCATTGAAATATGGCAATGTAAAGTCTGTATATATCATCACTCAACTAGTATCAGTACATGTTAATACACTGAAAAACTTTTGCACTACTCAATGTAACAACATTTTTGGGTTTTAGGCCCTCCCTAGGGACTAGGGAATAAAAATCTGACTAAATCATAATCTTTGCCCTTTAGTATCATGAAGGCAACCAACACAGAAAGAAATATTTATAATACAAAATAAGAAGAGCCATAACGGAAGTAAGACAAAGTGCTATGGGAAAAGAAGAGGGAATGATTAATGCTGCTTAGGGGAACTGCATTACTATTTTGTAACATAATCTTCATTACTCAATTTTCAAGGATATAATAACTTCATTTTTACGTGCTCCAACTCTAGGAAATTTCTTGAATTTAACTTGGGTTCTCAGACATTACTACTCTTTGATTTACTATTTAAATATGTAAAAACAAATACAAAAACTTTTCTAGACAGAAATGTCAAACTCATATCAATTATGGGCAATTTAAAGTTTAGGGTATTTAAGGCAATGTTTTCTTTAAATTTTAAATAATAAAATTATTTAAGGGAGACAGTAATCTTAAATAATATAAAAATCACTGAGTAACTTATTTAAAAAGAAATTTTAACAATAATTAAAAACTCACTCTAGTCTTTCAACAGTGCTAGAAAAATTGTATGTCTGTATACACAAAAAAAAATAATGAAGAACCTTGATTCATAGCTACAAAAATAAACCCAAAATAGATGATTTACCTAAATGTGAAAAACTAAAACTATAAAATTTCTAGAAGAAAACAGAGAAGAAAGTCTTTGTGACCCTGATTAGGTAATTTTTTTAGATATGACACCAAAATCCCAATCTACAAAATAAAATGTGATAAATGAAACTTTAAGAGTTTCTTTTCTTCACTGATAAAAGAGTAAAAAAATAAATCACAGATTGGGAGAAAATATTTGCAAATCACCTGTCTGATAAAAGACTTTAATATAAAATATATAAAGAACTCTTTAAGAAGATATAAAGATGCTCAACATCATTAGGCATTAGGGAAATGCAAATCAAAACCACAATGAGAAACCATTTCACACCCAGTAGGATGCTAAAACCAGAAAAACTGACAAAACCAAATAATGACTAGGATGTGGAGCAACCAGAACGCTCATACATTCCTGGTGGGAATGCAAAATGGTACAGCCACTTTGAAAACTGGTTTGGAAGTTTCTTATAACATTTAAAATATGCTTACCAAATAATCCTATGATCCCACTCCTAGGTATTTACCCAAGTGAAATGAAAACCTATGTTCCCACAAAAACCTGTATACAAATGTTCATAGTAGCTTTATTCATAACCATCAGAAATTGGAAACAACTCAAATGTACCTTCAGTGGAGGATGGATAAACAAACTGTGGTACATCCATACAATGGAATACTACTTGACAATAAAAGGGACAAACTCCACATTCACAATGACATGAATGAATCTCAAATGCATATGTTAAGTGAAAGAAACCAGACTCAAAAGACTACCTACTGAATGACTGCATTTATATGACATTCTTGTAAAAGGGACACAAAATAGATCAATGGGTGCCAGGGGGGTGGGACCTGACCACAAAGAGGTACTGATCAGGGCATAATGGGGTGATGGAACTGTTCTATATCTTAATTATCATAGGAGACACATACATAATTGTATACATTTGTCAAAACCTACAAAAATTTACACTAAAAAAGATGAATTTTAATGTATGTAAGTTACATCTTAATTTTTACAAAATTCATACCAAATTAGAAAAATGACTTAAAATTAAAGGAACAACATATTTTGCCTAGCTCAAACCTAACATAAACAAGCAGTGTCCACTCTGGGTTACTTCTACATAAGGAAAGAATTCTAAAAGAATACAGTGTAATTTACCAGGAAAGATAAATGTCTAGACTTAAAAGAGTAGTATAAATAAAATAAACTGGTAAACCTATTCCTTCAAATTTATTGAAACCTGAGTGGCAGATTTCCCTGTTTATGAAAACCCTGCCTTTTGACTAAGAACTACGGACACAGGGCGGCTGGTGGAAATGGCCACTTCGTTCAAACGGGAACGATGGACTCCATGAAACGAAGAGTACAAAGTATGGTGCTAAGTAAATACAGGACCAGTGGTAAACCAACAACAGCAACAAAACAAACGAACAACTTTTTGTTAGAATTTGAAAAAAACAAATTCAGTTAAAGCAATTCCTACTGCTGTTTGTTTCTCAAAACCAAACCAGTTGCTTAGACACATGCCTCTATCTAACATGAAATGTGCTGACATTCAGCACATTTTATGAAAAAGGGACAAATGAATGAAATGTTTAGCTAGAAAAACTTGTCATCACCAAGTTGACATGTGACTTTTAAGCTTTAGTAACTGCTTCACTATCCTCTGTAATTATAGAATTGAGTTTCCATCATTTTTTAAATTATTAATGATATTTTGAGGTAAGTGTTGCTTTAAACTTTTATACATTTTTGTCAGTTAAAAAAAAGAAACACAAATGGATTATTCTTGAGATGGCATTCAAGTCCACTTTCTGCCCTAAAGTGCTATATTTATTTTGACATAAAACATTCTGAAGGTAGAGATAGATCCAAAAAAGGAAACACCAAAAAAGTTATATTTTATGACATGGGGTTTTATTAGACAAAGTTAAACTTTTGGGGGTGAGCCTTGAATGAGGAATTTACAGATCAAGAGCAGCATTTCTACTCTGACACAGCGTAACCACATCAGCTTAGGCCAGTCTGCTAGCTTGCTGAGTCTCAGTTTCTTTCATTGTAAAATGAGGTATTGGATTAGGTTTTTAAAAAAGATTGTCTATGATAAACTAAACACACAAATATTGATCTGACACAGTGCTTTGAGAACCCTTGTGAGGTGTTTATTGATAGTTTATTGGAATAAAATCACTATTGCCTTTGTACTCAAGAACTGGGTTTTTTCAAAGAAAACAGAAAAGCCTAGGCCTCAGTTGTATGGATATGCTGAAACAGAACTCAAACTCTCTCTTAATTATCATGACACCTTTTCAAATGAACAAGCATTTCTAAAGATGACCATGCTGATTAAAGAGTAGACAAGTTAAGTCAGCCCTGCCCAGGGTTCAGTGGCTTTCTTCATCAGCAAAATGGCTTCCTTTAGCATCCTCCTTACTTTCTTTACCCAAATTGTTGAAAGTGACATTAAGACCAAGAACCATGGAACAGGGCTTCCCTGGTGATGCAGTGGTTGAGAGCCCACCTGCCGATGCAGGGGACACGGGTTCGTGCCCCGGTCCGGGAAGATCCCACATGCTGTGGAGCAGCTGGGCCCGTGAGCCATGGCTGCTGAGCCTGCGCGTCCGGAGCCTGTGCTCCGCAACGGGAGAGGCCACAACAGTGAGAGGCCCGCGTTCCGAGAACCATGGAACAAAAGAAAAAATTCCCTTATTTTTCCTCTTGCCTCTTTTCCACCATTTTAATGCATTTGAGAATCTACCCACTAGCCAGCAGTATCATCCATCCTTTAGAACCCTGACGTATATGCTCCTAACTAATCTATTTTCCTGTCATTACTTTCAGCCCCTGAGTTTTGAAACCAAGAAAAGCTACACCTTAAAAGTGGAGGGAGCCAATCCTCACCTAGAGATGCGTTTTCTGAACCTAGGCCCATTTCAGGACACAACCACAGTGCACATCAGTGTGGAAGATGTGGATGAGCCCCCTGTGTTTGAACCTGGCTCTTATTTTGTGGAGGTACCTGAAGATGTGGCAATTGGAACAACCATACAGATCATTTCTGCCAAGGATCCAGATGTGACCAACAACTCAATCAGGTTTTTCTACACATTTCACCTTATCCTTATATCCTGGAATCTTCCCTAATATCTAATTTTCTAGCACTTTTTCTCTGCTTCTTCCACCTCTGGACACTCTCCTATTTCTTTAAATTCTTTTTTCTTAAACAACATGGACTTTTCATGTTATTTAGAAATGAAGTGCCATTATGTCTACAACTCACTGTCAGCTGGTTCAGCAACACACATACACACACCTCTCAGTTCTCAATTGTGGCCTTATTGACATTTGGGGGTGGATAATTCTTTGTTGAGGGGGCTGCCTGTTCAATGTATTGTACAATGTTTAGCAGCATCTCTAGCCTCTACCTACAAAATGCTAGTAGCACCCCCTGAGTGGTAACAATCTAAAAAGTCCCCAGATATTGCCAAATAGACAGATACATAGATGTCAAAACATTAAAAGTCGTCGAATCTTAGTGGTGAATATAAAGGTGATTACTGTACTTTCTTTTAATTTTTATGAACCTTTGACTTTTTTACTTTAAAAAATGGAAAACACATATATAAACACATATTTCCATATACTATACAAAGAACAGACACAGAAACTACTACTGTTGTCAACAGCTTTGATGCCATGTAGACTGGCTTTCTATTGCAAGCCCACATAACAACCTCTCCAAAGTATGTTTTGAACATCAAGATTCCAACCTAGACGCTTCGCCCTCAGGAGGGGTAGAGAGCTGCTCTTATAGCCATGGCCATCTCCTGTTGACTATAGAACCAAAGTGCAAACCGCTGGTGGACAGATTGACACTTCAACCTTCCAGAGCAACTGCCAAGCCTCTGAAGCTTGACACAAAAGATCAGGATTCCAAGGCTGTTTGAGGCCATCTGTCACATTAATTGTTGAAAGCTACACAAATGGATCTAGGGCTTTAGTGCAGATAGCACATTTTAAACACACCCTGATTCATCAAAGGCCTTTTCTGTCAGCCGGTTACTTTCCTCACCTGGTGCCATTTTGTATTTAATGAAAATGCGCATTTGCAGTCTAATAAAGATGGGTCTCTCCTGAGTTTAACTATACTGGGGGAAATCTGCTTCCTCTAACCAATTAGCAAACTTTTTACATTTTCAGGCATTAAAATGGCTAAAATTATTTTGCTTGAATTCTGATATTTGATTTTTAGAAGAAAACTAATCTTTATGAGCTGTAACAATTTTATAGAAGTGATATTTCAACCTTAAGCTTTCTAAATGTATAATAGAAGTTAGTGGAATATTATCCCCAAAACAACAACACAAATGAAACCAATTCTATTATAAATTTATATTTGTAATATAAATATTATAGTTATATCAGAAGCCAAGAAAATATATCTATCTTCTGATTAATCTATTCATATCAGAGACACTACTGTGGGAAAAAACTCTAGACAATAAAACTTTATGGAGGGAAAGTGTTTGAAATAAAACAAGCACAGTTTGAAAAAAATCAGATCTCATTTCTAAAAGAGTCAATGAGAATATCCAGTGGATGCTTCCACATCTTCTTTCCAGATTCTGATTCTGGACTCCTACATGGTAAGCACTGGAAAAATGATTTTGTCAGGAGTCACACTACTAAATGACAAGAAACAAGGAAATTCACACACACACACACACACACACACACACACACACCTAGAGCGAATGTGCACTATTCAGGACTGAAGTTGTTATCTCAACACATATCTAGGAAGGAAGGAGAAACACCAGAAGGCCTAGATCCACTGCTGGCATGGAGCAAAATGAGGATACAAAATGAGGGAATCCTGTCTGGCTAACCGAAAATGCTGCTTCAGATGATAAGCCACTGAAAACTGTCAGTTGGCTGGCATGGCACTGATGCAATTAACATCAGGGAGGTCTAGAATTAGGGTGCCTGTGTAGTCCAATACATCCCAGTCAGGAGGAATCCAAGAGTGAATAGGCGGGAGGCATAGAGCAGGGTCCACTGGGCTTATTCTAGGGCAGGATTCTAGGTCTTGAAAGAGAAACTGGCAAGAACAAGGCAACAGCCACAGGCCTGGAGGTAACACGATAAGCGTTCAGGCACAGGGGATAAAGCAGAATTCCACTTATCATAACTAGAGATAATCGTCCCTCTGCATTTCGGCTGGAAAGAAGGAACAGAATTCATATTGTGAGATAGAGTCTCTGACCCTTTGTACTGTCCCACAGGAACAAAGAATGGTCTCTGGAGCCAAGCAGAACACCAGGGGTCCTGGATTCTGAGAAGGAAAAGCAACTAGAAGTCAAATCTCTGGCTATTACTTAATAAACCCATTTGGAAAGTACTTTCCTACATTATCTTTCACCAAATTGCTTGTTTTCTCCTTATTTATACTATAAAAGTTATTTTCTTTTAAAAATAATTTGAATATGCCATATGCCACTTGTCTATCTTGTGCATTTTTGTTACAAATAAATGAGGTTCACATTCCTAAAAAGAAAATTCATATTAAATCACCCAAAAAACAACATACCACCTGAGGTTCAAATGCTATGGATAAAAGGTCACTGAACTTTTTAAAAAGATTATCAGGACTTTTATAATCTCATTTCTAGAAAGTGTATGGTGTGTTCAGGCATATAAGCTGGTCATCATTTATTAGCAAAGCCCAAAACTAAGTCTCCAGATTTAGTTATATGTACATGAAAATTACAATGTTTGGATCACCTAAATTTTTAATAAATGCTCAAGGAATTTCTAGCAAGCAGGAAACGGAACCATTAGGCAACTGAAATAGGCTCCTGCTCATATGGAAACAGCCTGTCCCCCTGTGCCTTCCGAGAGTGTGTATGGATTTAGGGAGCCTGTCCATGACACCCTACCTCCAAAATCACCCCTAAATTCAGAGAATGTCCTCAGCCAAGTAAACAAGCAGGGAGCTCAACGAACACCAGCTATTGTTGGCTGAAGGCAGTTTTGTATGCGTATGTTATGCCTATACATACAGAATATTATGATTAGAGAAAGGCAAACCACCTACATAATTCACTAGTGTGTCCCAATTTCCTCATTTTCTATCTGTATCTATGCCTTTAAATTTGTTCTCTTGAGTCCTGAAAATTGGCCCAGCGTCCCATTCAGAGTAATGAATGCTATCATTGCCTCAATTCAGGCCCCGCTTGGGAAATGGAAGAGGAATTCCACTTGAGGGAGGCTTCTCTGAGGCAGGCCTGCAGCGTTTCCTCTCAGTGTGTCAGCGGCAGTACTGTCATGGGTTCTGTCAGTTATTTCCATCATTCCATCTCCCCTACCATCTGTGACATTTGCTATGGCCTTGTAGGTTTGAATGCAGGAAGCTGGTTCATCATAGGCTGCCTCTCCCCTCAGCATTATGCCTACAACTTGGAGAGCTGCCATCAGGGTTACAGCTCTGTGGGCTGAATGGCTGGCTTTTCTCCTGCTTGGGGAGCTGAAAGAAAAGACTGTCAGGAGCCAACCAGTATTTTTTTTCTAAGATAAATTCAAATCTTAAAATAGCCAGTAAACTTTAAAACTAAATCACTAATTATACCTAAAAAAAAAAAAACGCTCCAGTTAATTTTAAATTAACTTTGTAGGCATGTGTTTATTCTTTATTAAATAGTCAACTGTCGGCTATCATGGCTTAATCTATCTTCAAAAAAGAGTTAAGGCTTTGTTTCCTTAAGCAATCTCATACATTCCATATGCCTAGGTTTGATTCCCAGCCATGCAACCTTGGGCAAATGTCTTAACCTTTCCATGCTCCAGTTTCTCACCTGTAAAATGGGGATGATAAATAGTACCTACCTCATAGGTTTATTGTGGGTGTTATATGAGTCAATACAGGTAAGATGTTTAGAGCAGTGCCTGGCTACAGTAACAGGGTCAGAAGCAGAGAGAAGCATTACTTTACTTATTTAAATTTCCCAACACTTGGAGAGTTAGAACTGAAATGTTTCCAACTTCTCCAGCCTTTAGTGGTAAACTTTCCCTTTAATTCCTAATTCTCTGAACAGTCATCCTGAATCTCTCCAGGAAAAAATAAATACTCAAAACAAAATACTTTACCAAATAATACATATACTGGTATATACTCTGTGTGTGTGTGTGTGTGTGTGTGTGTGTGTGTGTGTGTGTGTGTGTTTATTTATTTATTTATATTGAAACAAAAATTTTACCATCAATATTTACCCTTACTGGAATACAGTCTGGCATACATATACATGTTCTTTCTACACTAGTCACAACCCACCATATTTATTTCAGATTGAAAAACAATGCACTAAAGTAAAGAAACTACTTACTCCCATCAAATGGGCAGCATTTCCCAGTTTCAACAACTTTAAGATAGAGACTGCAATTGCTGGCAACTTTTTTTTTTTGGCCATGCTGCGCAGCTTGTGGGATCTTAGTTCCCTGATCAGGGATTGAACCTGGGCCCTCGGCAGTGAAAGCCCAGAGTCCTAACCACTGGACCACCAGGGAATTCCGCTGGCAACTTTTTTAAAATTAATTTTTACTGGATTATAGTTGATTTACAATGTTGTGTTAGTTTCAGGTTTACAGCAAAATGAATCAGTTATACATATACATATATCCACTCTTTTAGATTCTATTCCCATATAGGTCATTAAAGAGTATTGCATAGAGTTCCCTGTGCTATAGAGTAGGTTCTTATTAGTTATCTATTTTATATATAGTAGTGTGTATATGTCAATCCCAATCTCCCAATGTATCCCTCCCTCCCCCCTCGCTTCGTCCTTGATAACTGTAAGTTTGTTTTCTACATCTGTGACTCTATTTCTGTTTTGAAAATAGGTTTGTTTGCAACCGCTGGCAACTTTAAATGGAATTTAGAACCCAATATGTTACAATAGCTTATATATATATAATATATAAGAAACAGAATCATTTATATATAATTTACTGTATATTATATATACAATAGTTTATATATAAATACATGTATGTTTCAAATCTTACTGTTAGCTGCAAATTATTAGCTGTGTAACTGTATGAAAGTGACTTAACTTCTCTAAGTTCTAGTTTCCTGTTAGGTGAGATAATACCTACATCCTAGAGATCCTGTAGAATTTAAAAAGAAGCTATAGATAAATACAGCCCATCCTGAACTCTCCACAGACTGGCCTGTAACTTGCAACATTGTGCCTTCTAGAATTGCAGTTTCTCTGCTATTTACCAGTAAACTCAAGTTCAGAAACCCCATTAAAGACTCTGGCCTAGAGTTTCCTCTTGCTCCTGTCTTTGCCACCCAACCAAAACCTGGACCTTCCTCTGTGGCCCTGCATGGCATGCAGTGACTCCCCTCTGAGATCTAACAAATTTATGTGATTACAAGTTTAAACCCAAGAGGACCTTCAAGATGGCTGAGGGTAAGACATGGAGATCACCTTCCTCCCCACAAATACATCAAAATACATCTACATGTGGAAAAACTTCTACAGAACACCTACTGAACACTGACAGAAGACCTCAGACTTCCCAAAAGGCAAGAAACTCTGCACATACCTGGCTGTGTGGCTGACAGGGTCCTGGTGCTCTGGCCAGGTGTCAGGCCTGAGCCTCGGAGGTGGGAGAACCGAGTTCAGGATACTGGGCCACCAGAAACCATCCAGCCCCATGTAATATCAATCAGCGATGGCAAGAGCTCTCCCAGAGACCTCCGTCTCAATGCTAAGACCCAGCTCCACTCCACAACCAGCAAGCTCCAGTGCTGGATACCCTATGCCAAACAACTAGCAAGACAAGAACACAGCCCCACCCATTAGCACAGAGGCTGTCTAAAATCATAGTAAGTTCACAGACACCCCAAAACACACCACTGGACACGGTCCTGCCGACCAGAAAGACAAGACCCAGCCTCATCCACCAGAACACAGGCACCAGTCCCCTCCACCAGGAAGCCTACACAACCACTGAACCAACCTGACCCAATGGGGGCAGACACCAAAAAAACGGGAACTACAAACCTGGAGACCCCAAACACAGTAAGTTAAGCAAAACGAGAAGGCAGAGAAATACATAGCAGATGAAGGAGCAAAGTAAAAACTCACCAGACCAAACAAATGAAGAGGAAATAGGCAGTATACCTGAAAAAGAATTCAGAGTAATGACAGTAAAGGTGATCCAAAATCGTGGAAACAGAATGGACAATATAAAAGAAATGTTTAACAAGGACCTAGAAGAACTACAGAGCAAACACACAATGATGAATGACACAATAAATGAAATTTAAAACTCTCCAGAAGGAATCAATAGCAGAATAACTGAGGCAGAAGAACAGATAAGTGAACTGAAGATAAAATAGTGGAAATAACTATTGCAGAGCAGAATAAAGAAAAAAGAATGAAAAGAATTGAGGACAGTCTCAGAGACCTCTGGGACAACATTAAACACACCAACATTCGAATTATAGGGATCCCAGAAGAAAAAGAGAAAAAGAAAGGGACTGAGAAAATATTTGAAGAGATTATAGTTGAAAATTTCCCTAAGATGGGAAAGGAAATAGTCAATCAAGTCCAAGAAGCACAGAGAATCCCATACAGGATAAATCCAAGGAGAACCACGCCAAGACACATATTAATCAAACTATCAAACATTAAATACAAAGAAAAAATATTAAAAGCAGCAAGGGAAAAGCAACAAATAACATACAAAAGAATCCCCATGAGGTTAACAGCTGATCTTCCAGCAGAAACTCTGCGAGCCAGAATGGAGTGGCAGGACATATTTAAAGTGATGAAAGGGAAGAACCTACAACCAAGATTACTCTACCCAGCAAGGATCTCATTCAGATTTGATGGAGAAATTAAAAGCTTTACAGACAAGCAAAAGCTAAGAGAATTCTGCGCCACCAAACCAGCTTTACAACAAATGCTAAAGGAACTTCTCTAGGCAGGAAACACAAGAGAAGGAAAAGACCTACAATTAAGAATTAAGAAAATGGTAATAGGAACATACATATCGATAATTACCTTGAATGTAAATGGATTAAATGCTCCAACCAAAAGACACAGACTGGATGAATGGATACAAAAACAAGACCCGTATATATGCTGTCTACAAGAGACCCACTTCAGAGCCAGGGACACATACAGACTGAAAGTGAGGAGTTAGAAAAAGATATCCCATGCAAATGGAAATAAAAAGAAAGCTGGAGTAGCAATTCTCATATCAGACAAAAGAGTCTTTAAAATAAAAATTGTTTGTTACAAGAGACAAAGCAGGACATCACATAATGATCAAGGGATCAATCCAAGAAGAAGATATAACAACTGTATATATTTATGCACCCTACATAGGAGCACCTCAATACATAAGGCAAATGGTACCAGCCATAAAAGGGGAAATTGACAGTAATACAGTCATAGTACAGGATTTTAACACCCCACTTTCACCAACGGACAGATCATCCAAAATGAAAATAAATAAGGAAACATAAGCTTTAAATTACACATTAAACAAGATGGATTTAATTGATATTTATAGGACATTTCATCCAAAAACAACAGAATACACTTTCTTCTCAAGTACTCATGGGATGTTCTCCAGGGTAGATCATATCTTGGTTCACAAATCAAGCCTTGGTAAATTTAAGAAAATTGAAATCATATCAAGTATCTTTTCTTACCACAACGCTAGAAGAGGAGATATCAATTACAGGAAAAAAAGTGTAAAACATGCAAACACACTGGAGGCTAAACAGTACACTACTAAATAACCAAGAGATCACTGAAGAAATCAAAGAGGAAATCAAAAAGTACCTAGAAACAAATGACCATGAAAACACGATGACCCAAAACCTATGGGAGGCAGAAAAAGAAGTTCTAAGATGGAAGTTCATAGCAATACAATCCTATCTCAAGAAACAAGAAAAAACTCAAATAAACAACCTAAACTGACACCTAAAGCAACTGGAGAAAGAAGAACAAAAAAAACCCAAAGTTAGCAGAAGGAAAGAAACCATAAAGATCAGATCAGAAATAAATGAAAAGGAAATGGAGGAAATGATAGCAAAGAACAATAAAACTAAAAGCTGGTTCTTTGAGAAGGCAAACAAAATTGATAAACCGTTAGCCAGACTCATCAAGGAAAAAGGGAAAAGACTCAAATCAACAGAATGAAACAGAAGTAACAACTGACACTGCAGAAATACAAAGAAACATGAGAGATTTCTACAAGCAACTATATGACAATAAAATGGACAACCTAGAAGAAAAGGACAAATTCTTAGAAAAGTACAACCGTCTGAGACTGAACCAGGAAGAAATAGAAAATATAAACAGACCAATCACAAGCACTGAAATAGAAACTGTGATTAAAAATCTTCCAACAAAAGCCCAGAACCAGATGGCTTCACAGGCAAATTCTATCAAACATTTAGAGAAGAGCTAACACCTATCTTTCCCAAACTCTTCCAAAATATAGCAGAGGGAGGAACACTCCCAAACTCATTCTACGAGGCCACCATCACCTGATACTGAAACCAGACAAGGATGTCACAAAAAAGGAAAACTACAGGCCAATATTACTGATGAACACAGATGCAAAAATCCTCAACAAAATACTAGCAAACAGAATCCAACAGCACATTAAAAGGATCATACACATGAACAAGTGGGGTTTATCCCAGGAATGCAAGGATTCTTCAGTATATGCAAATCAGTCAGTGTGATACACCATATTAACAAACTAAAGGATAAAAACCATATGATCATCTCAATAGATGGAGAAAAAGCTTTCGACAAAATTCAACACCCATTTATGATAAAAACCCTCCAGAAAGTAGGCAAAGAGGGAACTTACCTCAACATAATAAAGGCCATATGTGACAAACCCACGCCAACATCATTCTCAATGGTGAAAAACTGAAACCATTTCCACTAAGATCAGGAATAAGACAAGGTTGCCCCCTCCTATCACGATTATTCAACATAGTTCTGGAATTTTTAGCCATAGCAATCAGAGAAGAAAACGAAATAAGAAAAATCCAAATCGGAAAAGAAGCAGTAAAACTGTCACTGTTTGCAGATGACATGATACTATACATAGAGAACCCTAAAGATGCTACCAGAAAACTACTAGAGCTAATCAATGAATTTGGTAAAGTAGCAGGATGCAAAATTAATGCACAGAAAGTCTCTTGCATTCCTATACACTAATGATGAAAACTCTGAAAGAGAAATGGGAGTGTTTCCCATTTACCACTGCAACAAAAAGAATAAAATACCTAGGAATAAACCTACCTAAGGAGACAAAAGACCTGTATGCAGAAAGTATAAGACACTGATGAAAGAAAGTAAAGATGATACAGACATACCATGTTCTTGGACTGGAAGAATCAACATTGTGAAAACGACTATACTACCCAAAGCAATCTACAGATTCAATGCAATCCCTATCAAACCACCAATGGCATTTATCACAGAACTAGAACAAAAAATTGCACAATTTGTATGGAAACACAGAAGACCCCGAATAGCCAAAGCAATTTTGAGAAAGAAAAACAGAGCTGGAGGAATCAGACTCCTGGACTTCAGACTGTACTACAAAGCTACAGTAATCAAGACAGTATGGCACTGGCACAAAAACAGAAATATAGATCAACGGAACAGGATAGAAAGCCCAGAGATAAACCCACATACATATGGTCCCCTTACCTTTGATAAAGGATGCAAGAATATACAATGGAGAAAAGACAACCTCTTCAATAAGTGGTGCTGGGAAAACAGGACAGCTACATGTAAAAGAATGAAATTAGAACACTCTCTAACACCATACACAAAAATAAACTCAATATGGATTAAAGATCTAAATGTAAGGCCAGATACTATAAAACTCTTTAGAGGAAAACAAAGGCAGAACACTCTATGGCATAAATCACAGCAAGATCCTTTTTGACCCACCTCCTAGAGAAATGGAAATAAAAACAAAAATAAACAAATGGGACCTAACGAAACTTAAAAGCTTTTGCACATCAAAGGAAAGCATAAACGAAAAGACAACCCTCTGAATGGGAGAAAATATTTGCAAATGAAGCAACTGACAAAGGATTAATCTCCAAAATATACAAGCAGCTCATGCAGCTCAATATCAAAAACACAAACAACCCAATCCAAAAATGGGCAGAACACCTAAATAGACAATTGTCCAAAGAAGATATACAGATTGCCAACAAACACATGAAAGGATGCTCAACATCACTAATCATTAGAGAAATGCAAATCAAAATTACAGTGAGGTATCAACTCACACCAGTCAGAATGGCCAGCATCAAAAAATCTACAAACAATAAATGCTGGAGAGGGTGTGGAGAAAAGGGAACCCTCTTGCACTGTTGGTGGGAATGTAAATTGATATAGCCACTCTCACAGCATGGAGGTTCCTTAAAAACTAAAAATAGAACTACCGTATGGCCTATTAATCCCACTACTGGGCATATACCCTGAGAAAACCATAATTCAAAAAGAGACATGTACCACAATGTTCACTGCAGCACTATTTACAATAACCAGGACATGGAAGCAACCTAAGTGTCCATCGACAGATGAATGGATAAAGAAGATGTGATACATATATACAATGGAATAGTACTCAGCCATAGAAAGCAACAAAATTGAGTTATCTGTAGTGAGGTGGATGGACCTAGAGTCTGTCACACAGAGTGAAGTAAGTCAGAAAGAGAAAAACAAATACCATACACTAACACATATACATGGAATCTAAAAAAAAAAAAAAAAAATGGTTCTAAAGAACCTAGGAGCAGGACAGGAATAAAGATGCAGACGTAGAGAATGGACTTGAGGACATGGGGAGGTAGAAGGGGAAGCTGGGACGAAGTGAGAGAGTGACATGGACATATACACAATACCAAATGTAAAATAGATAGCTAGTGGGAAGCAGCCGCAGAGCACAGGGAGATCAGCTCGGTGCTTTGTGACCACCTAGAGGGGTGGGATAGGGAGGGTGGGAGGGAGGGAGACGCAAGAGGGAAGAGATATGGGAACGTATGTATATGTATAGCTGATTCACTTTGTTATAAAGCAGAAACTAACACACCATTGTAAAGTAATTATACTCCAATAAAGATGTAAAAAAAAAGAGGGAGGGGATATGGGGATATGTGTATGCATATGGCTGATTCACTTTGTTGTACAGCAGAGGCTGGCACAGCATTGTGAAGCAACTGTACTCCAATAAAGATGTTAAAAATATATGTATGTTTTTTAAAAAGAAGCTATAAAATGCCTGGTATTCAATAAACAGCAGCGATCATAACTACTGGCCATTACCAAGGACTACATAAGATTCTAAAGGATGGTTCTCAATCATGGCTACATATCAAAATCCCTTATGAAGGTTTTTAAACATACAGATGCCTGAGACTCCCTCCATACTTAGTGAATCTCCTAATATGGACACCAGGTAAGACAACTTAGGTGAGATAATACAAAGGGTCAGACTGCCAAATCAGATTCAACAGGAATTACAGGTCTTACACAGTATCAAGGTAAATAAGGACTCAAAGGATATAAACAACAGCAAAATATGAGCTAAGCATTCTTTCCCTAGATAGGTCTGAAACTGTCAGGTGTAGGTGCCTGTAACTATCCTTCTTTTTCCTGTATAAGGATGCATGTTGGTCCACACTGAATATGAAAAGTGTAAGCAAAGGATGAAGTGCAATGCTTGAACAGAAGGAGCCATTTTGATTACGGAACATCTGCTTTTTATACCCCATTAATTACATAGCTCACATGACATTTTCCAGCACGCTGCGCCCAATAAATTCATAAATTCCAAGCTTCTTTACAATAAGCAACCTAGACAGACCTGATCCATCTTGCTAGTAACATTCCATAGGTAAGGACATCCCATCTAGCAAATACCGTTAGTGTGTTTGACAGCAGGTCATTAGTATCTTTACAAAAGACCTGATTCAAATCTTTCCTTCTCAATAGGTGATACAACTTATAGGAACCAGAACCACATAACTATACCTTTTCCAGTTCCAATTTATCGTTTCTGGACTTATTTGAATAAAATTTTTTTGGAACAAAGATATGTAGGGGCGGACATTCAGAGTGTCCCAAAAGTCTTAGGGCAGTTTTAAGCTTTAAATAGCTGAAATTGACCTTTAAAAAGCGTAAAACTACCCTAACTCTTTGGTACCCTGTTTTATTTCATGTTATTTTTGTTTGTTTGTTTGTTTGTTTGTTTTGCGGTACGCGGGCCTCACCGCCGTGGCCTCTCCCGCCGCGGAGCACAGGCTCCGGACACGCAGGCCCAGCGGCCATGGCTCACGGGCCCAGCTGCTCCGCGGCACGTGGGATCCTCCCAGACTGGGGCACGAACCTGCGTCCCCCGCATTGGCAGGCGGACTCCCAGCCACTGCGCCACCAGGGAAGCCCTTCATTTTATGAATGAGGAAATTAAAGCAGTAATAGTTTGTTGTTGTTTTGTGTTTGGGGATTTCTTTTGGGGGGGGCGGGGAGGGGTTTTGGACAGATAAAACAGCAATGCAGTCTTCCAAGTGCCCATAACTGAGAACTATCCTGTTTCACATGGCATGCACTCAGTTCTCTTATGGAATATGCCACAGAATGCTTATCCAAATAAAACGATGTGTGTAATCTCTGTTTTTGCAGATATTCCATTGACAGAAGCAGTGACCCTGGAAGGTTCTTCTATGTTGACATTACAACAGGTGCCCTAATGACTGCGAGACCCCTTGACCGAGAAGAGTTTTCTTGGCATAATATCACTGTCCTTGCTATGGAAATGAGTAAGTAAAACAAAAAAACTGCTCTCCATATAGTGACAAAATAGAAGCACTGGAGAAAGTGGAAGTTTCTAGAACTTGTTGAAACAAAAATTATCTTCTTTATGGAAAGGAATGGAAATCCTGGTTTACGCAAGTGAATGAATGTATTAATTGAAATACTTATTGAGGATCTTCTATATACCTAATCCTGTGCTACAGATAAAAACACACAAATAAAACATGCAAAAGCAGCACAAAAAATAGCATCCTTAAATCAAAGAGCTAGACCTCTATATGAAGAAAAGGGAAAACTCCTGAGAACTCTAGGAGGCCTTCAATCTTTAATAAGATTAGGAATGCACAAATAGTATAAAATATTATTACTGGATGAAAGGAAACATTTATAACATATCACCCTTATTACACACATACATATACACATACATGCATTTAAGAATTTCAGACATCTTACAACAAAAGACAGATTTATTAACATAAACTTAAAAATAAAATTGAAAACTAACAAAAACTAAATTAACATATTTATTATAATCTCAACACAAATTAGGTTATATACGACTACACTGCATATTTTTCATAACACCTAGTGATGAGAAAGATTAAGGGAAATGACAAATACTAACATATTGGCAAAAGTATGTACAGCCATTCATGAGAGCAGTTTGGTAACTAATCTTTGTATTAAGATCCCCCAATATATTCATACTTTTTCTCAAGAATTCTCCTTTAATAATTATCTTAAGGAAATAATCATAAATATTAACAAAGATTTATGTACCCAAATGTCCACTGCATTGTCATTTTAAAATAGGGGGGAATTACCTAAATGTCTAATAATAGTAGTTTGATTAAATAAATTATGGTACAGCCACACAGTAAAATGAGACTATCATGTTGATATTAATACCCATGCTTTCAAAGTATATTTCAATGATACAGGATAATCTTGCCCTAAAATATTAAAGCTCTAAATTCAACTTTTTTATTTTCTCTAATTTCAGTGCATGTGTGTGTATGTATATGTGTGTGTGTGTATTGGAGAGTTTGGACACATGTAATATAATACATAACGTATAAGGGAGCTCGCTGGTGGTAGGACTATGGATCACATTTATTCTTACGTTTTCCTGAATTTTTCATTATTCCTTGTATAAACAAGCAACACCAAGTTACAATTAAAAATATGTAAATATGGCAGCACTTTTGGTAACCAAGCAATAGAAATATTCAGGGGAAAAACACAGAATAGACATTCTTGAGAGAGAAGAAAAACAATGAACCAAAAGAACAGGGCATTCTGAGGTTTAATGCAATTATTTACTATGCATAATTTCTGTGTCTTATGATTTCTATTTTGTCTTCTTGGGATAGTGGCCAAAACAGAAAAAGGCAGGAGGGGCACTAGCGGGGCTGTGAAATTATCTTTGTGTGGTAACGCCAAGCAAAAGACAGACCAAAAGGACATATTTCCCCATAAGTGACTACGAGTAACTTCTCCTACCCCAGACAAAGATACAGATTTGGTGTGTCCTGTACTATCTCCCTTAGTCCATAGGTGGAAATAAATGTGCAGTGTTATCTGTAATCCCATGAATAACTTGAAACCTTCTGAAACAGTAATTCAAAGAACTGATTACAGGTTTTCCCACTATCCAAAAGTAAAGTGTTCCTATGAAACCTTTTGTAAGCCAAAATGTTGTAAAACGAAGAAGCAATTACATTAGGACACATCTTGCTAACGGATGAGCAAAAAAAAGCACAAATGCTCACAGACACAGTTCAAAGATATGGCAGCTGGATGCCGAGTATAGTTCCTGGGGAAAGAGCTTGTTGGTGCCACTCTCACAGCTCAGGGTGCGACCTGCCTTCAATTCTAGAATCTGAAGCATGAGCCAAGTGAGAGATTCAAAACCTCTTTTTAAGATTCATTTTGCGATCCCTGCTCCCCCCGACCCCGAGTCTCATCCCTCCCCTCAACCTCCTGATATCACACACACTCTCCAACACAAAACTCGTCCTGCCCATGCTTATGTTCTGGCCACACTCTTAATAGGCAACCCTTGCATCATTGTGTTGCTATTTCCATGTACTTTATCCATTCCTTTAAAAACCAGAATGAGGAGGTAAATACCTATTCCAACAAAGAGCTGCTTTCTTGCATTTCTGAACCCTCCTCACCTTTGGTATTTGTTTGTTTTGTGTGTGCTTTTAGACAATCCTTCCCAGGTTGGAAGCGTTCCTGTCACAATCAAAGTCTTAGATGTGAATGACAATGCTCCAAAGTTCCCCAGATTCTATGAAGCTTTTGTCTGTGAGAATGCCAAAGCAGGGCAGGTAAGGCAGCCTGTGAGGGGGCACCTTGGTTAACCCCCAACATGTGGAAACGACTGTTTCAGATAACCAGATTTGTCAACAAAGAAATGTAAGACTCCAGAAACTAAGTTTACAGAAGAGAGTCCCCAACTTCTGTATATCATGTTGCAAGTTTATTTGTTAAGACAACTATTTCGAGCCTCCATTACATTTTATAATCTAAACAAGGTTGTGAATCAAGGTGGCTTACTCACCTGTGAAGCCAGATAGTCACCCACCTTGTAACTGAACTGTATGGAACCAATTGCAGTAACATGTGCTCTGGGTCCTGGAAATGAGGGACCATGGAGATGAAGATCAGGAGAAAAAAGGAGAGTCTTTTTCTCATTTTAGCGGTCATCCTTGAAAGTGTTTGTAGTAAGGAAAGTTTAGTTTTTATATCTTCCTACCTCCCTTCCTTCTGGCAGCAAGTTTACAGACTGCCTGCCCTATTCTCAGAACATCGCGTTACCCAGAATTACCTAGGTAATTCTACTCTCCCCTCCCTCAATTAAAACATCCATTTTCTTAGTACCACTCATGTCATGTAAAGTTTTGAGAGGAAAGGCATCTGAAGGAACAAATTTCTACTTATTTGAAACAGCTTTAGTTTCATAATCTTCAGATATATTTGTGTATTTTTTTAAAGTCTTCTTTTAAACCTAAATGAATACTGGGTTGACTAAATCCCAAGTGGTGTAACTGAAAAACATCCAAACGGTGCTTGGAATGGCCACGTTATTAATGTATGTGTCAGGCTGCTGCCCACCCCGTGCCCAGCCTTCCATACCTCAGATCACAGGCAATCTCTCCTCTTCTGCTCCTGCTTTTGTAAGACTCTTCAGTCCTCCCTAATGTATTTCCCCCGAGCATATTTTGTGGTCCTGTGGATTCCGGTTTGGGGACGTTGGGTGCACATGGCAAGGAAAGACGCTTTGGTAATTCAGGCTTTACGACTGTAACACAGCTTTTGCTTCCACTTCTCTCACTCTCCTGCAACATCCCACTGCACAGACTCTCTATACAACCAAAACTTTTATTAGCTTCCTGAACTCACCAAAGATTGACTCAACACATCTTCACCATTCTACTCAAAGGAAAAGTGACTCCCTTGTTCCAGGGGGAAAAAAAATGTGTCCTGTAGTCCTTCTCATCTAAATTATCTCATCCATTGATTCTTGAAACCCAGTGCAATGGTCTATAGCATGCCTAAATTTTTTTTCAACAAGTCTAAGATAATTCTACTTCCATATCTATTGAATTTCTAATCTAGAAAGACCTGAAATATTATGCAGCTAATAAAGTTACAAAGAAGACTTTCCAGCATAAGAAATGATCCTGTGTTATTATAAGAAAGGAGGTATAGAAACTACATGTACATGCTTGAAGTTATGTAAAACTGTATCTGCATGTGAACAAAAATTGGGAGGCAGGATGCAAAAATAGCAATAGTTACTGTGCTAAGGCAGTTGAGATTTGAGTGAAGGGATTTGGGACTTTAATGATTTTTTTACTGTAACATGACAATTTACTATTATAGAAACACCATACATAATTTTTTGTTTTATATTATATAAGATTATCATTATGACAAACATAATACTTTATATTTTAATATGACAAGAAACTAATTTTTAATCTGTAATGTAAAGAGTAATAGTAGCACAATAAATTAAACCCCTCATTCCCCAAAGTGAAACATTTCTTTTCTTAACAGGCTTCAGAATAGAAGGACAGGCTTTTTTTATATATATAAATTTATTTATTTATTCATTTATTTATTTTTGGCTGCGTTCGGTCTTCATTGCTGTGTGTGGGCTTTCACTAGTTGCGGTGAGCGGGGGCTACTCTTCGTTGCGGTGCGCGGGCTTCTCATTGCAGAGGCTTCTCTTGTTGCGGAGCATGGGTTCTAGGCGCGTGGGCTTCACTAGTTATGGCACATGGGCTCAGTGGTTGTGGCTCGTGGGCTCTAGAGTGCCGGCTTGGTAGTTGTGGCGCATGGGCTTCGTTGCTCCGCAGCATGTGGGATCTTCCTGGACCAGGGCTCGAACCCGTGTCCCCTGCACTGGCAAGAGGATTGTTAACCACTGCACCACCAGGGAAGTCCAGAAGGACAGGTTAATAGCATGTTACCACCTCTCTTGTTTTTGCGGCACACAAGCACACCTCCCATTTCTACATTTATCTTCTAATTGTCTATTTATTATACAGTCCTTTGAAGCATGGTTTATCTGTGACTTCAAGTTCAGACTGTGAGCCACAAGTCTATCATAGTCTGTCATATTTGTCATCTTTAGCCCAAGATACGTAAACCCTACTCTTTGATTTTGGCTCTGGAACATGTTTTGAAGATTTTCAAAAGCACACAGCTCAGTAGGTATGTCTGGTTTATGAAGAATCAGGCCTCCTTGTGTTAGATTTGTCAGACACTGTCATTAGCTTTGTATCTGCCAAGTTGGGATGTGTGCTTTCCTCTTAGGGAGAAACGAAGCCCAGAAAGAAATCAGACGACGTCTTTGGTGCAGGCTGAGGGCGGCGTGACACCTTCTGAGCAGAATCTTGAATGGCAAGTAGGGCTGAGGATGAAATTGGACCTGCCAGGAGAGGGGAGGCCAGGAGAGCAGGCTCTGGTGCTCCCGACCTGTATCATCGCTCACCCATTCTTTAAAGCCCTGTAACCAACCCATCATATGCCTCAGGTCCCCACCTCACCAATATACATGTATACAGTTTCATAGGTCAGATGTTCTGAAATGACTTTCTGTTTCCCAAGTTATACATAATCACCTATTTATAACATTCATGAAGAAACATGTCATCACGTGTTTGGCACCATGCGCAAGACGGAATGTACAGGATGTGTCTCGGCAGGAATGGGGCAGTGGGGTGACCCTCGTGTATGAGCAGCATTGACGCCAGGCTGGACTGTGGGGCAGATTTATCTTCAGTGCTCTCCTGATCCCTCTCCTTTATTGCAACTCCATCCCCCCGACCTTTAGATTCAACAGAGCCCCGCTGCCAGCTGGGTTCACCAGGAGGCATAAATGAGATGGAGTTCTGGTCTAAGATGTTTATTAAGGCATGCCCTTGGGGCCAATGCCCTTGGAAGGGAAGAACTTCTGCAAGACTGGGCAAAAGGAGAAGTCCAGCTGCAGTGCAGACCCACTAACAGCCCTGGATGACTTCAAAAAGTTCTAGGACTAGGGTTCTCCTGAGTTGAAATGGGATGGCCAGGCTTTATACTATCGCATCAGTCACAGGATATGGATTGTCCTGGAAGAATGTGGTGACTGTGGGTAGGTGGCTCTCAGCAACTGAGGCAACCGCCAAAGAGACTGACAGGTGAAGGTATAAAGTCCTTCACTGAAGGGGGTCTGAGCAACACCATGTTTACCAGCAGGCCCCTCGCTGGAAGCTTTCCCCTCTGTTATTTAATCTTCCGCATACTGTGAGGGTAGCATTACCTCCTTAATTTACAGATGAAGAAAGAAAGACCAAGCAAGCCCACCTCAGCCCTCCAGCTGACCCTGAATGTTCCATTTTCCACCCTGTTAATAGCCAGCTTTTGACAGCAGGAGTGTGGTGTCTACAGGGCCAGGCCTGAGAGGGGTGGGGGGAGTCTGTGCCGTTGGTTGGCGAGAGAGCAAACACACAGGAAGGAGACCACCCCTTCGACACCTGTTCTATATCCCCCCAGTCTGCCTGCCAGTGTTTCAACTGTGTTATTTCTCACTGCTTTCTTTAGGAACTTTTCCATCCTGATCTTCATAACCTTCATGGTAACTTATGACTTTGAAAAACACATGGAAAAGGCAAAATTTTGGCCAAAGAGCTCAAGAGGAAGCCACTCTACCTCTTCCTCTCCTCAGCCCCAAGCCTTGCTTCTGATTCCAGTCTGTTCTATAAAGCCCACCCTGGGGGTCTTGTGCTCTACACTTTGTCTAGCTCCCCTTCCTGCCAACAAAGAGTGACTGCTCTGCGACCCATCCCCTCACATCTGTTTTCCATTAAGCTGACACAATCAATGTAGTGCCTGCTTACTTCCCACTAGGTACTGGTCATTTTTAAATAGAGGCCTCTCAAACACAGCAATCTGACCATGAAATATTAACCCAAATGTGAGGCTAAGAAGGTGAGGCGAGGGGACAAAAAAACTGGGAAACAGGCAGGACCTTGTGGCATCCCAGAATTATTTCACTCAAAGTCTTCTGTTTCAACTGCCTAAAAGGGGCCAGACCTGGGGTGAGAATAGTGTGTTATGTCGATGTCTTAACATCTGAGGCATTTAGGTATCATCTACCGTGTGCCTGTTAACACACTCAGGCCCAACAATAAACCAAAATTCAATTCTGCACTGTGTGATGGCACAGAGACTGCCGAGGGAAGTTTCAGGATGTCCTCATTAGGTAAAACAATCTACTACTGGATTTCAGGGTTTGGGATCCCCCCTGCCCTTGAAGCTTTTCTTTTGACTCTGACTCACCTGATTTCATGTCCCTCCCTCAGCTGATCCAGACAGTGAGCGCAGTGGACCAAGATGACCCACGCAATGGCCAGCACTTCTACTACAGCTTGGCTCCTGAGGCTGCTAACAACCCCAACTTCACCGTAAGGGACAACCAAGGTAATCAGCTGGCTACCGATGCTTTTCTACAGCGTGGGCTGGAAACTCTGGGTTACTATACCATGCAAACAGTGTCAGAGGTCACCTGCTCTTTAATAGCACGAAAGACATTAATGTTAATTTGTATGGTCTTTTAAAGTTTTGTTTCAGAACATCAAAGACAAAGAACGTCCTCTGCTGATTCTGAAACTTTTACTCAGTCAGTCAGTTCACTCAAACATTTGAGCACAGGCTCTGGGCCAGACACTGTGTGAGGCACACAGGCTTCCTTCATCCCCACAGAGAGCAGCCATGTTTGTATGTTCTTTAACTACAGGAAGAATCTGAGAAAGCTGATAGAAAGAGGCCCAAGGAGAAAATCCTGATTGAACACTTCTAAGCACGGATCAAAGGGGGAAACAGTGAAAGCTCCCAGAACAAAAGGGAGACAAAGGCTAAGTAACTTTTGAGTTACTTAAGAGCAAAGGACAAATACAGGAACACAACCAGTACTTCTGGCACTGAAACCACTTTATTATTTTGGAATGATTCAGAAAGAAGAGTCAGGTGGGGTTCCCTATTCCAGAAAGTGCTTCCCTCTACATCTTTGCTAGAATGGAATTATAGACCCCTCTATTCCAAAAAGCATTCAGACCAGCTAAGGAGTTCACAGACCTAGCATACTCTTCATTGGGCACAGATGGGGAAAGGAGGGGCTTCTGTACTCTGGCCAGAAGATTTTCAGAGAAAGGTCAGAGCAGGTGAAAAAATAATTTAAATCTGTCAAGTGAACCCCTTATGTTGCTAACTCTGCTACCAACTAGCTGTCTGACCTTGGAGAGGGAGGGCATCACTTCTCTGGGCTGTGGTGGCCTCATTTTTATTCCAATTCTAAAGTTCTGTCACTTCAGAACAATCTAAACAAAGGGTAACAAAAAGTCATGATTTAGGCATACCTAGTCTTAGTCCAAAAATCAATTGTTTGGGACTTAAAGTATTAAATCCACCCCACACGATATTCTGCTATTAAAACTAGAGAATATCAAACCTGTTTTCTTCTAAATGGAAAGCATTTAGTCATCTGTTTAATCATCTACATCAAATCACTATGATAATTCTGAAAGGAAGAGTAATATAAATTATAACAACAGAAGTGCTACAATTAAATATCCTGATATTTTTTACTGGGTCAAATTTTGAATTATTCATTTATCTGCTTCACTTGGAAACCCTTCCTGCAAAACGTTGTTTCAGACCCTTCAGGATAGGTTTTTTTTTTTTGGCCGTGCCACAAGGCTTGCAGGATCTTAGTTCCCAGACCAGGGATCAAACCCAGGGCCCCTGCCCCTGCAGTGGAAGCATGGAGTCCTAACCATTGGACCACCAAGGAATTCCCTAGGATAGGTTTCATAGTAGAAATCCTGGGGAAAAAAATAATACATTATACTGTTTCTTCAAATTTTCAGCCAAGTGTCACTCTATTCCTCCACTCTGATATTTGTCTGAACCAATACAGTAACAATACACAGCAAAATGCTGCAAATTTCTTTTTTTTTTTTTTTTTTTTTTGCAAATTTCTTAACAATGACTTTGGGCACCAATTCATGGGGCCAATACCTTAAAAATATGGGCCCCTGGAACCTGATGACTATAAAAAGAAATGGCTCATCTCTTGGAAGGTTTTTTTCAAAACGGAAGTTGGAACATCTTCAATAGAAAGAACGAACTCTTAATCTCATGACAATTTATCCCTCGAGTATCCTTTACTGAGGCTCATTAAAAAACTGACCAGGGGCTTCCCTGGTGGCGCAGTGGTTGAGAGTCCGCCTGCCGATGCAGGGGACACGGGTTCATGCCCCAGTCCGGAAAGATCCCACATGCCGCGGAGCGGCTGGGCCTGTGAGCCATGGCTGCTGAGCCTGCGCGTCTGGAGCCTGTGCTCCACAATGGGAGAGGCCACAACAGTGAGAGGCCCGTGTACAGGTAAAAAAAAAACTGACCGGGCTTCCCCGGTGGCGCAGTGGTTGAGAGTCCGCCTGCCGACGCAGGGGACACAGGTTCGTGCCCCGGTCCAGGAAGATGCCACATTCCACGGAGCGGCTGGGCCCAGTGAGCCATGGCTGCTGAGCCTGCGCGTCCGGAGCCTGTGCTCCGCAACGGGAGAGGCCACAACAGTGAGAGGCCCGTGTACCGGTAAAAAAAAAAAAAAAAAAACCTGACCAACATCTGATGTGGTGGATCTACTGTCAAGCCCTCCAACTCCCGTGCCCAAAACATGATATTCATTTATGAACACAACAGTGCACTATTTCAAGTAAAGCCTTTCTTAATCCCCAAAGCATTGTGAAAAGGATTGTCCATATACTTCACAGTTTCACACGCATTTTCCCATACTTCGCTTTATTTGATATTTATAATAATCCTTTAAGGTCTTAAGAAAGTTACTAATGCCTCTGATGATTCTCATTGTCTCATCTGATAGATAAGGAAAGAAAGTAAATGGCCCATGGAATAGAGAGTAAGTATTAAAATTGGGACTGAAAGTTGAGACCTCCTGTTTTAGCCACACACACACACACACACACACACACACACACACACACACACAAAATTTTTGTGTCACCCTGGATACTATATCCAAATGGGTTATTCAAGCTCCAGTTATAATATTCAACAGAATTTTGCAAGTGGCTACATTTTGCAGCTCCTTTGTAGGACTAGTCTCAGCAATGTGATGCTCTGATCTTTTTTTCTTAATCTTAAATAATTCTGAGATCAAGAAATCTATGATGCATAGTAGGCATAATGTAATACTTATATGAAATTCAGCTCTTCTCCGGCTTTCTCAAAGTCTGATGAACTGCCCTTGATTAAAATGAAAAATAAAAAAGATTTCTGTTCGAGAAAAACTTTACTTCTGACAAAAACAAAATGAAACTGAAACTGTGAAGCAAAATTACTAGTACTTAGCTATTAAATCTGGAAAACAGCAAAGAAGATGGATTGTGTGGTAGGTGGAAATATGAATATAATCTTCAGGTTGGTAACCAACTGCTATCTTTCTCCACTGAGAAGGAAGTAAGAGGGAAAAGGCCTGTACCAAAGCAGGAAGAGATTTCAATTAGCTGAATAATTTTCAACATTAATGTTACAAAACTAAGTAAGCGGTTACACAGCACAATGGAAGGAGTGTGTATTTGGAGTCAAGAGACCAGAGTTCAAATCCCAGCTCTTCTACTAAATTAGTGACTTTGAACCAATTACATAATCTCTCTAGGCCTTAACTCTCACTGTAAAAGGGTGAGATTATCACTATCTCACCAAATGGTGGTAAAGATTAAATGAGATACTGCATGTAAAGTCTAAATACCTTGCACATAAGCACTCAAAAAACAACTGCTCTCATGATAAAACAGGGGGAGGAGGAGGTGGAAAAGTTAATTAAGGAATTATGTATTAGTCAGAATAGGCTAGGTTAGGCTGCAGGAAAAAACAACACCAAAATCTCAGTGGCTTAACGCAACTAAAGTTAATTTCTTGCTCACATAAAGCTGACTGTGGGTCTGGCGACCAAGGACAGCTGTCCAGGTGTAGGCTGCCTGGCTCTCCATCTCTAATGTTCTTTCATATATTACAACAAGGCAAGAGAGCACAAGAATAACATACCAGCTATTATTGATACATGCTGCTGTCCGGAATTGACACGAATCAGTTTTGCTCATTTCCATCATCTAAAGCAAATGATACAGACATGCCCAAATTCAAGAGGGTAGAAAAGTATAGTCCTTTATTATGTCCAGAAATATTGATATTGGTCTGAATAATGTTTACTTTGGCTAGACTCTCAGAATTTTTTGTGAAGTTCTAGACTCTTCCCTGTGAAATGTGAAACACATCCAGAGGACCTTCCATACTGATGACGTTAGCTTTGTCACTGATTATACGTCCTACCACATCTCTCAAACTTTCACTCTGCTGAAAAAGATACCAGCTTTCCAGAAAATATATCTGATTTATAAGTCAAACCCACTCAAGAAAACTTGAGAACATAGATTTAAAAAGATCCCAAAACATTACACTAGGCAAATATAAATACAGACACACACACACACACACATCAGCTTTGTGGAAACATACCAAACAATTTTGCTAATCCCCTTTAAAACTGGGGGAAAAAACGAGTATTGAATGTTCACCAAATTCATATTAATTGCTTAAACTTAGACCACCAATTAGCAGGAAACAGCAGGGTGTGTCATGATTAGGGGATTTCAAATAAGCTTCTGCTAAACGAGCAGGTTCATCAGAAAGCACAGGAGTTGGTGACTGCATTTCAGAGGCATAAAAGAAAATAGCAGAAGACTTGAACTCCAGCCAAAGTGGCAAAAATAAGCAATGTGCCACAGCCGCGTGGGCTCCTCAGCATTCTTTTCCCGGGGGCACAAAGCAGCACAGGGCCTTGGAAAGCTGCTGAGCCAGAACAAACAGGGACCACAAGTCGCCAGTGACTGTTCATTTCTGTCAAGTTTCCCCAGGGACATTTCAGTTAGATCTGAAGTCTGACAGTTTGCCCTGGACACTTTGTCACAAAGGGTAAGACAGACTATTAAAAAAGGCCTCAGGGTTTTCCCTAGAAGCAAGCAAAAATCTTGGTTTCTGAATCCAACTGCTGATCCCAAAAAACCCAACGGTGGCTGTAGCTAACCGCCTCCAGGTCATGCTGTCCCTTCTCTCTCCTTCCCCACCCAGTTCCTGCCCCCTTGCTTTCCTCAATCCAAAAAATTAATTCTCTTGCCGGTTCTTTCATTTTCCTCTTCTCTCTCATTTTTTGATCCCGGAACCCCTGTCTTCTTCAGATAACACTGCCCGGATTCTAACTAGGAGGTCTGGCTTCCGGCAGCAGGAGCAGAGTGTCTTTTACCTGCCCGTCCTGATATCGGACAATGGGCAGCCGGTGCTGAGCAGCACGGGCACGCTGACTATCCAGGTGTGCAGCTGTGACGACAACAGCCACGTCCTGTCCTGCAGCCCCGAGGCCTACATGCTCCCAGTCAGACTGAGCCGCGGCGCCCTCATTGCCATCCTGGCCTGCATCTTTGTCCTCTTAGGTGAGTAAGTGGCTCCTCTCCATTCTGTGGGGTCCTGCAAGTGCTTACTTAGATGCCATTCCGTTATCACACTGACACAGCTGGCCAGAACTGGTTTTCCACACCGTGCTTATTGAAAAGGTGGGAGAGTAAAGCTGGGAAAAAGTAAAGAACTTGGAGACAGTCCCCTCCTTCAAGGAACTCATGGCCTCTGTGGCCAAATGAAAGCACATATATCAACCATCTACTGTAGGCCAGGCTGCCTTTCTAGGTGCTGGGATTAATAAGACAGAAATGCCCCAGCCTTCACAGAGCTTAATTCAAAATAAAGCAAGTTCATTTTGACATCATAGAACCTATATAATAATTTTGGACAGGCTATGATGATCACCTCTTCTAACCCCCTCATTTCAGATAAGTAGTAGCTAAATCACAAAGAGGTAGTGACGGGCCCAAGGCCAAATCTTAGTTGCAGAGCCAGGGCTGAAACACAGGCAGGCCCCGCATTGCACATCCCTGTATCTGAGCAGTACGGCCTTTCCCCCAAATGTTCGTCCCCAGATTCAGGATGTGGTAAGTGTTACAGAGAAGGGAAGAGGGACAGGGAGTCCTGAGAGGACAGGAGACAGGGGCGGGTGCCAGTTTAACTAGGGTGGTCAGGGAGGACCTCACTGATAAGACGACCTCTGAGCAGAGATCTGAAAAGTGCAGAGTGAACCACATGGATATCTGGGAGGGTAAGCTGTTTGGGGGCGTTAGCACCCCCCCTCCCTGGGTACCGTGGCCTCTAACCAGGGTCAGTTTGCCTCTACTTGTGAAATAAAGATGTGATGACAGGCCAGTGGGAGAGCACTACTGGGATAGGGGATCCTTTCCTCTTCATCTAAAGTCATACTGCAAAGCAGCTCCCAACTCCCTTGTACTAAGGCCATTCATGCTATTATCCTCAAAATCCACACTCAAAACAAACAGTAAAACATCTAAACCAATTCCTGAAACCAAAAAACTATCTGTACATATCTGCCAACTCTTCTGACTGAAATAATTCACAGCATACTTATTTTGCTTAGAGAAAAGCAGACTTAGTAGATAGTAATATTATTCAATATGGAAGAAATCCTAGTAAGGGAAAAAAGTAAAGATTTGAGGATTAAAATTAGAATTTAAGCCCTGATCCCAGGTTTACCTCCAAACCAAGAGACTGAGTCAGACCAAAGAAAGAAGGTCTAACTAAAATGTCAGTTGCTTGATTGAATTTCTAGTAGGTCTGTGGAATATGCTTCATGTAGTTCAGTGCTACATGAAGGGAAAAACAGTATAAAGAAGTAACCTTTCAAAGTCCTTGGATCCCTGGATCAGAGAGGATTGTTACGGCTTCTGGTCCCTTTCTGTACTGACAAATAAAACCCTCTTGCAATTCCCTGAGTATCCATAAGGTGGCACTGGGAGTCCTTGAGTGCATAACAGGACACCCTCAAAGAGGCCTTTGAAGAAACTTGTTCCTAGGAGAAACTTCCAGTCTGGCTGTCCTTACTTCTATCTTTGGAAATGTCTACATTATGAGTTCACCCTAGCCCACAAACAGTAGAAGGAGCCACCACTTCAGGGGGACTGATTTAAAGAGGCTGGCACAAAGAGGCTCTCAAGTTAGAAGCGGTGTGCAAGGGGCGATTTATTTTGTGCCTCCTAAACCCATTATGTCTTGCCTTTGGAATTGCGCAGAATAAACAGTTTTCAGCACCTAAACCGAGCAAAGCTGTCATAAAATCCTCAGAGTTTTAGGCACTTTCACTTCTAACAGTGTACATCCCACATTAAATATAATTCATAAAACTGAGTAAGACTGAACTGCAGTTGATTTGTCAAAGAAATACTACATTTTGTGGATAATTATATTAACATATTAATTTTGACTATGGATTTTTTTCCATGTTTCAAATATGTATCTAGTTCCTAGAAAATCTCATAGGCCCTATGCACTGTGCCTATAGATACTAAAGAATAAACATCCCTAGAACTGATTCTCTTCTGTCAGGGAAGCCCTTCAGCTGAATAGGATCATTTTTCCCAAAATTTGATTTTCAGGGGGTTATATAATACTTGATATTTAAATAAGATTACCTAAAAATAAGATACATAGCAATCTTCATTTTTTTCAGAGTTCTATAAACTGCCTAATTCTATATCATCAGAATTCTTTCCAGTACAAACTCAAAAACTTTTCTAATATTGCTTCCCAGCATTTTCTGAAATACCACACCTAGCACTCCAGTGTCACCTGTGTGGAGGTTTTCTCAGGTCCCCAGGAAGAATAAACTGGCCCTACTTCTGTATTCTCTGCAAAACTCTTGCAGCTCTATGATAGTCCTATCACCACCTGTTTGATATTAATCATTAATGTCTATTATCTCCTTCGATTGCATGCTTGTAAAAACAGAAATCATGTCATATTCTACTTTGTTTCCGTTTTGCTTCAGATAATGTCTAAAAAATGTTTGAGTTTAGTAACTCCTTACTGAATCCCACAAACACAGCAAGTTCACTCAGAATCCCATTTCTCCACCCTGCATCCATCCAAATCACACCCCAACCTCCAATGCCCAGTTCAAGCCCCAACTTCATCAAAGCCCTATTAGTCCACTTCTCTGAAATCCCATAGTCCTCTAGCCTATGAGTTACATTTTTGCACAGAGATAAAATACAAGAGTATATAACTGTTTCCTGTGTGTGCATTTTGTCACCCGAGCTATTCAGGAAAATATCATGTATTAACATCATTCACTGCAATTTACAAAAAGCACATTCCACATTCAAGTTTAAAAAACCATTACTGTTAAAAAAAAAAAAAAAAACCATTACTGTTATTTTTTTAAGTTAGTCCATAATCTTACTGGGCATATGACTGTACTCCATTCCCCCCCACCCACCCCTTGGATAAACTGGGCTCTTATTTTGCAGTGTTGTCTAGCTGTCACCGTTCACCAGCTGTAACAAAGCATGCTAGAAAAAAAAAAAAGTTCTACAGCCAAAATCTCAACACACTTCCTGGAAAACATTTTTACTCACAGAGATAAATGGTTCAATGGGATTACCTCCATCTCTCCTTTAAACCCCAATGAACACATCCTGGGGGGAAAAAAAAAAAAAAAAAAACGTTGGGATAAACTTTCATCCAAACCTGCAAGGGCACATCTAACAGTGTGGTGTGTCTTTGATAACATGATGAATATATATAAAATGTCACTGTTCATTCCCTCTCTTCCATGAACATCCTTAGATCTAGAAAGTCACAACCTCCTCTCTAATGGAAGGTTTTTCTGAGGAATCTGAGTTAACTGGACAAAGATGGTCATTTATGCTCTCTTATTTTTTGGAGAAAACATAGAAAGACTAAGACTTTGGCTCATATTTAACACATGTGTCTATACTCATTTAATTAATATATGATCACAATTGACCCTTGAACAATGGTGGGGTGGGGTTAGGGGCTTAGACCTGCCCTGAAGTTGTGAATAACTTATAGTCGGCCCTCAGTATCCATGGTTCAGCATTTGCAGCAACCAACTGCAGTAGTCCTGCAGTGTGTATTTATTTTTAAAAATCCACAGCTAAGTGGACCCCAGTAATTCAAACCCATGTTGTTCCAGGGTCCACTGTATATTTACAAACTAGGATCCTATTGAGAGGCTAATGTAAAAAAGCATGATTCCACCTATACAGTAAGGTTTTCACATTATAATGGAGAAACACGTATTCGTCCTTACGCAGTCAGAAAACATGATCTGATCCTTAGCATATACTCCACAGGGCCACAGGGCTTCATGCTCTGTTAATTAGATGTTACACTGGGTGGCTCGGTGTACAAACGCACACACATTTCAAAGCGATAAGGTGTGTGCAGAGCCTCTACATGCAACTTCTACTTAAACCACATGGAATCATGTCACGTAGCGTTCACTCGCCCACAGACTCTCCAACAGTGCAGGAAGAGTGAGAACAGGGTAGACCCTGTGAGGTCACATATCCAAACACTGCCCCTGCTCTCCCCTCCCAGACAGCCCTTCCCCTACCTGTGTTACTCAAGAGCTCTGGTCTCGGCCCACACGGCCGGGGCTCTTCCGCCAACACCCGGTCCTCTGTGTTTCCGGCAGTGCTGGTGCTGCTCATCCTGTCCATGCGGAGGCACCGGAAGCAGCCATACATCATCGACGACGAGGAGAACATCCACGAGAACATCGTGCGCTACGACGACGAGGGCGGTGGCGAGGAGGACACCGAGGCCTTCGACATCGCAGCCATGTGGAACCCACGGGAGGCGCAGGCGGGCGGCGCCTCCAAGACGCGGCAGGACATGCTGCCCGAGATCGAGAGCCTCTCCCGCTACGTGCCTCAGACGTGCGCCGTCAACAGCACCGTCCACAGCTACGTCCTGGCCAAACTCTACGAGGCCGACATGGACCTGTGGGCCGCGCCCTTCGACTCCCTGCAAACGTACATGTTCGAGGGGGACGGCTCGGTCGCCGGGTCTCTAAGCTCCCTGCAGTCGGCCACTTCAGACTCGGAGCAGAGCTTCGACTTCCTGACGGACTGGGGACCCCGCTTCCGGAAGCTGGCGGAGCTCTACGGGGCGTCGGAGGGGCCCGCGCCCCTGTGGTGACGGAAGCCGGGAGGCCGGCGCGCGGCCAAACCCGGCCGTTCTGGGGCCGAGGCTTCGCGGAAGAGGCGCCGCCAACCGCAAGAGCAAGACTGCTGGAGAGTGAGTTTGCCGGGGGGAGCGGGCGAGCGGAGCTCTCTCTGAATCAGCTTTACTTGGTTAGATTAAGTTACATAATCAAAAGGAAACACAGGAAGAGGGGGGCAGAATCTCCAATGACCTTTTCTTCTTTTTTAGTTTTTGTGATATTGTATTCAAAGGCGTGGAGTCCAAGGTTAAGTATGGCGGGCTTGACTTTTCTCCGCCTTTCACTTGGTCATTTTGCCACCTCAGATAGGCTGTGCTTTTCATTGCAGAGGTGGCAGTTGAAAGCAAATAGAAAGTTCTACTCTCCTATCCGTTTTTTGTTTTTATTTTTAATAATGTTTTTTTCTCCATTTAAAAGTTTTGCTGGCTCATCACATTGCACAAACCAACCCCCATAAAAGAACACTGAAAAATTATTCCTTGGTGAAATTAACCTACTTGTTCTGGGATGGATGGAATTTCTTTTAATACTTTTAAGACAAGGTTAAGGCCTAATTGACCTTGCATGGGGGGTGGGGCAGGGGGGTGGGAGAAGGAAGAGGCATTGACTTTAAGCTCAAGTTTAATGGCTGAACCAAGAGTTGTTGGCATTACAACAAATCCACCTCCATGGAGTAAGAGTGCTCTTGTTCTCTCAGCTCTTTAACTGTGCCCCTGCAAAATTATTCAGAAGGAAACCAGAAAATCTGCCTCTTTTGCACTGTAGATGTCTCTTCCATGTGCCAAATGTGAAGATTAGATTCTACAAATGAAAGCCAAAAAAAAGAAGTATCTGATAAAAGCATGGGTTAGAGGGCTTTCCTAATCTGTGTGAGGTCAATTCAAGGGATGTTTACATACTGTAGATAACCTACTTGAACACAAATCAGTATTATAGAGAATGGATGTAAGAAAATTACATGTATAAGTTTTGTATATTTGTTAATAATTTTGGTAATAAATATGATGTACTGCATCTCAGTACCTTAGCATCTCTTTTAATAAAAGTTAAATAGAAGGGAAAGTCTATTGCACATGTGTTTAATTGCTGAGCAGGTAAGGTTTTGTGATCCTGACCTAGTCTCAGGTTCTTGGGGCTGGGGCTCATTGATAAAACAAAGACAACAGCACAGAAGTATGAGGCTGTGCATTCTATTTCGGTCACTGATCAGATGAATGTATGGTTTAAACTGTAAAGCTGTAAAGCTTTTCATGAATATTTTTCATTTCCCCATCCCTTAAAAGAGCAAAGGATGGTTTGATAACACCAGCAATACAATAGTGAGTTTAGCCCATATTTTTTTTGTTTTGTGAGAGTGTGTTGCACACAGCCACCAATGAAGCAGGCCACTGTGCTACTTCCATCTCTGTTCTGTTGGCAAATCAAATATGTACCAAAAATATGTACAAATATGTACATCTTGTCAATACTGGATGAGCTCACAGAACACTGGGGCCATATTTTATTCATGTTTCATTTCCCCACAGTAGCTAAGAGTGGGTACTTAATAAGTGCTTAATGGGTACATGATGGAAGGGATCTCTTTCTTTGACGTCGTATTATTAAAGGATATTTTACACAGTTATCCTCACCATTGGGAACAAATTGTGAACAAAATAGTTTTCTGAGTGTCTCAGTTAAAGGTTCTCAAATTTTAATGTGTGTCAGAATCACTTGGAACAGAATCACTTGTTAAACTATAGCTTGTTGGGCCTTTACCCACAAAGTTTCTAATTCAGTTGATCTGGGGCGATTTGCATTTTTAACAAGTCCCTGGGTGATGCTGATGCTGCTGGTCCAGGGACCACGCTTTGAGAACCTTTGGTATATGGTCACGCTTTCTCAAATATAGAAAGATTAGAGTGCACTGGGGCCTACCCCATCAGTAGAATAGTATTGTGAACCTCTTTTCCAGTAAAAAGGAGAGTTTGGCAGAAACATGTGAGAAGGCTAATGGATGTCTGGGAACCAGCAGGATGTGCTTCACGCTTTATTACGTGGTACACTAATAGCTAGGCAAGTTCTCATCTTCAACCTTCAGCATACTAACCCTTTCCTCCATGAAAGGCAGCTCTCATACATGCTCTTTGAGGGTAAAGTATGATGTAAAAATAAATAAACTTAGCAAAGAAAAAGAAAAAACATGAACTTGAGTCCAAGCTAGGATTTACAACATACCAGTTATGTGAATGTGGGCAAATTGACCATTATAACATTCTTTTCTGTCACTAGCCCTGAGGATAATTTTTTGACTAGCTCACTCCGTGTTGCTTGTTTTAAAAACTGGGAACAGCTGTTATCCTAACCACAGGGGATTATCATTGCCCCACATCCTGCAAATGTGGCCCCCCATGATACTGGGCATGAAGTGATTAAGCAGAATCTCCTGGAGCTTCTGGTCCCTGGGAAGATGTTTAATGGTGTGATACAGGAAGTGTGAGAGAAGCACAGAATAGGAGATCCATTTCAACTCACACTCTAAGCTAATAGAGACTCTTCCCTCCAGATGAGTTTTAGAATTCCCTTTCCACTGCCACAGTTTACCACAGATGCTGGTTCATCTGAAAATAAAACATCATTGCCACCAGACAGAATGCAGTGTGATCAGGTTAAAAAAGAGAGCTGTAAAATTATCCAGCCATTTATTTAAAGGCAGCTAGCCTTTAATTTATGTTAGAGGGAAAAGGAACATCTGTGGAAATCAATTGGTAAGACTTTGTCTGGAACTGTATTCTGAACAAGAACACAAGCAAAGATAAAGATTAGCAATGAATTTTCTAAATCATAAAAGCAGAATATCCCAACATGGCAGATAGCAAAGGCAAAGAAGGGAGTAGTTTGCACAAGAAAGAATCTATAAATCCTGAAAACGAATTCAAACAAGCCAAAATCAGTACAGGCACATTGACTATGCATTGTTACTAGTTTACTAGTGATCGAGAACTAAACCTTGATGTCAAAATCCCCAGTATTTCCTTTCTAGCGCTGGAAATACATGAGCACAGGATACACTTTGCAAGCAGTTCTTTTCGCAGATGGACTCATTCTCAAATCCATTTGTCATCTTCATAATAAAGAACTTTCAAGATATTTTTATGTGTAAATACCTGGATTTGGGAGGCTTCTGCTTGACCCTGAGGGTCAAGGTTCTGGTACAGGGAATGGACAAAATTAGATCAAGGAATCTTCTTTTTAAAATGACCTACTAATGAGACATATCTGTATCTTGTGATTCATGTTGTGCAAAAAACGTGAGTACTAATTTATAGTATGTGTAATTAACTACAACATCAACCAAAAACACAATTTTTCTTAAATCTTTCCTCCTGGGACGGGAAGCTGGCAAATCCTACCCCATGTGTTTGTCCATACTTTTGGTTTGTAAGGATTCCATATGACTGATGACGGAGCTGTTTCTTCCACTCCAACATTTTAGCCGCTGAGGCCACCTTCCTGGTACCCATGATGACAAGGGCTACTTTCCATCCCAGAAAACCTTAGACCACTTCTCTGAGACGACACACTTCCAAAAGCTAGTAAAACTACCTATGAGTCTTTTCTTATTTTTCAGGAAGTTTGGATACTAGCTTTTCTTTTATTATTTCCACTTCTTCCCCTTCTTCATATCAACTGTTTTACCACCATTGCTGCATAAAAAGACACTAAACTTAGTGGTGTAAAACGACAATCTTTTTTTTATTTTTCTGTTTTTGTTTTGTCTGCTTTGGGTCTTCATTGTTGCACGCAGGCTTTCTCTAGTTGTGGCGAGCAGGGGCTGCTCTTCGTTGCGGTGCACGGGCTTCTCACTGTGGTGGCTTCTCTTGTTGCGGAGCATGGGCTGTTGGTGCACGGGCTTCAGTAGTTGTGGTGCGTGGGCTCAGTAGTTGTGGCTCGCGGGCTCTAGAGCACAGGCTCAGTAGTTGTCGCGCACAGGGTTAGTTGCTCTGCGGCATGTGGGATCTTCCTGGACCAGGGCTCGAACCCGTGTCCCCTGCATTGGCGGGTGGATTCTTAACCACTGCGCCACCAGGGAAGTCCCCAATCAGCTATATTGTCTTTCCCTTTTTTATACTCTGCCTCCTTCCTCTATTCCAGGAATCACTTTGGATTCCATTCACCATTTCTTTTCTCTCTTCCATTCCCCCTCCTCTCTATAGAATACATTCTTGTTTTATAGGTATATTATTCTCCAAAATTCAGTTTTATCCCTACCATGCACTACTTTCAGAAATAAATGAGTATTTCATGAAAATACTTAGCAAAATATCTGATATATAAAAGGCACACAACATATTTTTATTGAAGTATAATTAATATGTAATAAACTGCAGGTAAAGCATATTATTTAATGTTTTGACATATGTATACAAGCCATCACCCCATTCAAGTTAGTAAATATATCTGTTACCTTCAAGAGTTTTCTCATACCCTACTGTAATACCTCTCTCCCATCCCTGCCAACCACCTCCCCCAACTGCAAGCAACCCCCAGTGTGCCTTCTATCACTGTAGATTTATTTACATTTTCTAGAGTTTTATATAAATGTAATCATACAGAGTATACTCCTTCTTGTGTGTGGAGGATGGGGGAGGGGGTCTGGCTTCTTTCACTCAGCATTATTAGTTTGAGTATCATACATGCCACTGTGTATATCAACAGTTCATTGCTTTTTGTTGATAAGCAGTATTCCATTGTGTAGATAAACCACAATTTGTTTATTCATTCATGTATTAGTTTGCTTATGCTGCCAAAATAAAATACCATTTATTGGGCAGCTTAAATAACAGAAATTTATTTTCTCTTAGTTCTGGAAGCTGGAAGCCCAAGATCAGGATACCAGTATGGTCAGATTCCAGTGAGGACTTGCTTCCTGGTTTTCAAATGGCCACTTTCTCATTGTATCCCCACATGGTGGCAGGAGCAAGTGAGCTCTCTGGTGTCCGTTCTTATAAGGACACTAATCATATCAGATTAGTGCCCCAGCCATGTAACCTTATTTAACCTTAGTTAATTACTTCCTTACTCCAAATACAGTCACATTAGAGGTTAGGGCTTCAGCATATAAATTTGGGGCATGGAGGGGGACACAATTCAGTCCATAGCAATTCATATGTTGATGGACATTTTGATTGTTTGCAGCTTTTGGCTGTTACAAGTTAGGCTGCTAAGAACACTTGCATGTGAGTCTTTGTATGGACATATATTTTCTCTTCTCTTGAATAAATGCTTAGGAGTGGAATGGCTGGAGTCATATGGTAGGTATATGTTTTCAGTTCTTGTTTTGGTTTTTTTAAACTGCCAAACTATTTTCCAAAGTCTTTTTACCATTTCAAATTCCCACCGGCAGTATATGAGGGTTCCATTCCCTCTTCACCTTCACCAATACTTGGTATGGGCTGTTTTTTTTTTTCATTTTTGTCATTGTAATAGAAATGTTGTAGTATCTCACTGTGGTTTTAGTTTGTAATATCCTAATGACTAATAATGCTGAGCATCTCTTCACATGTTTATTTGCTATCCAAATATCTTCTTTGGTGGAGTACCCAGAGGTATTTGCCCATTTTTAATTGTTTCATTATTGTTGAGTTTTGAGATTTCTTTTTATTTCCTGGATATGAGTCTTTATCAGGTACAGACTTTGTAAAGATTTTTATTCCAGTCTGTGGCTTGTCTTTTCATTCCCTTGACAATGTCTTTTGAAGGGCAGGAGTTTTTTTATTTTGATGAAATCCCAATTCATCAATTTGTTCTCTTGTATTGTGCTTTCAGTGTCATTTCTAAAAAAATCTTTGCCTACCCAAGGTCACAAATATTTTCTTCCATGTTTTTTTTCTAGAACTTTTGTGGTTTTAGATTTTACATTAGGTCTATAATTCATTTGGGATTTACTTTTGTAGATTTTTAGGTATGAACTGAAGCTCTGTTTTTCTTTTCTCTTTTGGCATATGGATATCCAATTGTTCTAGAACCATTTATTGAAAAAGGCTATCAATTTTTTTACTGCATTGCCTTTGTTGTGAGTTGAATTGTGTCTGCCACAAAGATATGTTCAGGTCCTAACCCCCAGTACCTGTGAATGTGACCTTATTTGGAAATAGGATCTTTGTTTACAGATGTAATCAAATGGACTTGAGGTCATACTGGACCAATGATTGGTGTCTTTATAAGAGAGAAATTTAGACACAGAAGCAGAGACACAGAGTGGAGAATGCCATGTGACAACTGAGGCAGACAATCGAAGAGATGCATCTACGAGCCAAGGGGTATTAAGGATTGTCAGCGACCACCAAAAGTTAGGGAGAGGCATGGGACAAATTCTCCCTCTAGAAGGAACCAACCCTGCCCACACTTTGAGTTCAGACTTCTAGCCTCCAGAAGTGTGAGAGAATACCTTTCTGTTGTTTTAAACCACCCAATTTGTTCTGGCTGCCCTAGGAAACCAATAGAAGCCTTATATAATACATTTTTTAAGATCTATTTTAACATAAAAAGTAACTCAGTATGAACCCTTTACATGTCCTTGTCACTTTGGCTGGATCTACAACACATCCACACACCAGGTTGCTTATTAATTAATTAACTAACTAATTAGTGTGTTCGTTTTGCAGGATCTTTTTTTATTTCGACTCAGCCTTTGCACATGGTTGGAGTGTATGGAGAGGGCTCTGAAGATGCCCTGCTCTCTGGCAGTTCTCAGGCAGCAGCAGAACTCTCCAGCTGACTTGGCAGCCTGCAAGCAGCTCTCACAGTTGCAGGCAAGGGGGAGGAAGGAATGAATCACCAGATGGCTGAGAAGAGACACTTCCATTCATATGACCCCACTGATGTGGGCGGTGCAGAGAGGTTACAGAGAAAGCAGAGAAGGCAGGAGCTGCTGAAAACGGCGCTAAGTGCCCATTGGTCCTCAGGCAGCCCAGCAAAAGGACAGCATTCAGAGAGGTGTCCCCCACTCGCCCGCCATACGGAGCATATGTACCCTTGGCATGACTCTGCAAGTGAAGAGCTGCACAGCAGAGTGAAAGAATTAACCTTCAAAGAGCAGGCTGCGTGGTTTCCTTCTGTCTCTTGTACTTGATATTCCCCTGCTGCCCCGGGGAAACAGGTACAATCCTCTGTGTTTCCCTGCCAGGCCCATATGCAGTGAAATTCACTCATCCTAATTGCTAGTCTTCACTAGCCTACTGGGGGAGGGCGGGGCACCAACAGTCTGCCCCCGTGTTTACCTCCAGGACTGGCCTCATCAACCTCAAATTTTTACATTTGCCAATGACTTCTTGGGACTGTGGCTATTGGACTATATGATGGTCGGTGTGAGATGAGATTCTTAAATGCAGGGCATTACCTGAGGATGAATATTAGTTACACCCAAGAGGGGACTCAGGGCCTCATCAGCATGCTCCAGGCAGACGTCACTGCTGCTGAGCTGAAGCAAAGGGAAGGAGAAGGTCGTGGCCAACTATTGAGCACCTACTGTATGCCGGCACAGCACCTGGTGCTTTTACACTAATGATCATGTTGAAAACATGAGCAGAGCACAGACCTAAAACCAGAAAAGAACACAGAGCCATTTGTGAAACACTCACCTCAGATGTTGATACCATTGGTTCCTCTGGGAGCTATAACATGTAAGGAGCTCTGCATACATCCTTCACCATTGATTGTTGACATCCCATCTACATTAAACCCTAGAGAACTGAATACTGGCCTTCAAGTGGGCAGTGAAACCAGGTAAGGACAGCTGACAAGCATCATCTGAGAAACAGGGAGTGATCATGCTTTTGAAATTCAGTCCTATGTTCTTTCCAGAAAGTATGTGTATTTCACTATTATGTGAAGATTTTTAAAAAATAGATATCATTGGAGAGGACTTCATTATCAGGAACCTTACATAACCCAGGTTAATCTCCTCTCAAAGGAGCGGGAGGCTATTTCTGGAGAACACTGGCACACTGCCATATTTACAGTGTGTCCCTTACCTACAAACTGGGTACAAATTCTCTGTAAACTCCAAGCCACTTATCACATCCAGATTCCCACATGGATCTAAGCATATGCCATGTACACCTCAGGCACAATGGGCAAACAGATTATTTATGGGACTTGGCAGAGATGTCTTGATCAGAGTTTTTAGTCACAGTCTCGGTGACAGCATCCACTGTGACAGTGAGCAGGTAAAGTGAATAATAATATATCCATCCTGGAAGGTCAGTTCCTGCTCATACTTCTAATTATTAAGTACATTATTGAGAGCCTTTCCATAGCTTAGTTTCCTACTGTGAAGGTAGGCTGTTCATTATTCAAAGTTGTTCTTTTGTTGCAGATGTAGAACAGAAAAAGTGGAAATTGCTCCAGTGCAATCCTTTTATTTTGAAGAAAAAAAAAAAAGGCACAGATTTTTGACTTCTTGAAATGTAAGGCTAGAGCTTATTTTTCTCTTTCCGTTTCAGTGCCATCCTCACTGAGTCCATCAGTAAATCTTCAAACTCCATTAAAATATAACTTGATTAGGGATCATCCTTTAGCATCATCCTAGTTGGTTTGTTTCCCTCCTGACTAAACACTTTCCTTTGAAGGAAAAGGAAATGATGGAACCTTCTCATTTTATCTCAAAGAGAAAAAGCAAAAAGACACTTGAAGCTGCAGAAATAGGAACTTAACAGCATAGACAGAAATCTCTTCTATAGGGTCCCTCTAGCCAAAAGTAAACTAGATTAAAAAATGCCAACACAGGAGAAATGTGATCATCTAAATGAGGTTCACATTAATTCTATTACTTGGTCGTCCTTGGCCAAGTTTTCTAATAAAGCCTAAATAGATAAACTAGATAAATAGCAAGTTTAGTAGATAGATTATTTTTATAACTTCTATATTAACTAGCACGCTTGGGAGCCTAAATTATTGAATACTGGTCATAAGACTATTCAAGGGATGACCATACATCCTGTATCGTTCTGTTCTAAGTCTTTGCTTATGAATGGCATTATTACACATGGCCGCGTTCTAAGAGTTTGCTCAGCATTGTATTCAGTTGTTTGGCCAAAGTTCCATCCTGCAGGGGAGAATTCACCCTCTCCCAAACTGAAAAGAATGGTAATATCAACGGGTAATAACTCTGGAGCTGAAGAAATGTGCATCTCAATGTGGTAGACATTGGGGCAGGTCACAAATATTCCAATTACCCTCCGTCTAGGTACACATGGGTCTGAACTTCTTCATCAGGTTACGGTTGTATCTGACCACGTGACTGCACTGAGCTAAGGAAACATAAGCAGGAGTAACAGCCAGTGTGGGATTTGCCGGTTCCTTGCCCCTTCCTGCTGCAGTGATCTTTGAAGTCTGTGCCAAATGGAACCTCTTTCTGCCTAGGTGTGAGTGACCGTATTAAGTAGGGTCCTCCTGCTGGCCTGTAGCCTGAGCTGAAATGAGAGCTGTCACAGGACAGACACACCAACTTTCACACTGTTAAGTCACTGAGATTTTGGAGTTACTTATTACCACAGTATAATTTTGCCTATCCAGACTAACATGACAATGACAAAAACTGTTAACTTCCCTTAAGAAGAGGAATTAACCAACTGGTATGACTGGTATGCATGATGACTACCAATGCCTCCTCCAAAATACATGTGCCCTGGTTGTTTCTTACCATGAGTAAGAGTGGATTTTGTTGACCAATTCATCTTTTTTCCATTTCTTCTCAAAATTAACAGCACACATTTTCAAGATTAAAGAATAAAACAGCACTGTGCCCATAGATGGACACGCACAGAGGGAATGTAGCCATGTGACAACAGATGCAGAGATCGGATCACACAGCTACAGGCCAAGGAACGCCAAGTGATGTCGGCAACTCCTGGAAGCTGGGAGATGAGCACAAGCAGATACTGCCTCTGGACCCCCAAGAAGGAACCAGCCCTGCTGCCACCTTGATTTGGGACTTCCGGCCTCCAGAACTATGAAAGATTAAAGTCCTGATGTTTTATGTCACCCAGTTTTTGGTACTTTGTTACGGCAACACTAAGAAAGTACTACAGTGACTTTTAACTATACTTTCTACCATTCCTCAGCCTGCCTGACATTTCTACCATGTGTCTTTACACGATGACCTGCACATTCCTGCATTTTAAACCTCAGTGCTTTCTGAGACTCTTTCTGAGTTGAATAAAATAGGTACAGGGTCTAAACTCTTCTTTAGCCAAATAATCCCTACCAAGATCAGAAGCAATATCTTCTTCATCTTCTCCCTCTCTCTTTTTTTTTTTCTTATATTCACTTGTTTGTTTTATTTTTTCTATTCCACATATAAGTGAAAATATACAGTATTTGTCCTTCTCTGTCTGACTTACTTCACTAAGCGTAATACCCTCCAGGTCCATCCATGTTGTTGCAAATGGCAAAATTTCATTATTTTTTATGGCTGAGTAATATTCCATTATATATATCACATCTTCTTTATCCATTCAGCTGTTGATGAACACTTAGGTTGCTTTCAGGTCTTGACTATTATAAATAACGCTACTATGAATATTGGGGTGCAGGTATCTTTTCAAATTAGTGTTTTTGTTTTCTTCACATATATACCCAGGAGTGGAATTCCTGTATCCTATGATAGATTTATTTTTAATGTTTTGAGGAAGCTCCATACTGTTCTCCATAGTGGCTGTACCAATTTACATTCCCACCAACAGTGCAAGAGGTTTCCCTTTTCTCCACACCCTCTCCAGCATTTATTGTTTGTAGATTTTTTCATGATGGCCATTCTGACTGGTGTGAGGTGGTACCTCATTGTAGTTTTGATTTGCATTTCTCTAATGACTAGTGATGTTGAGCATCCATTCATGTGTTTGTTGGCAATCTGTATATCTTCCTTGGAGAAATGTCTATTTAGGTTTTCTGCCCATTTCTGGATTGGGTTGTTTGTGTTTTTGATACTGAGATGCATGAGCTGCTTGTATATTTTGGAGATTAATCCTCTGTCAGTTGCTTCGTTTGCAAATATTTTCTCCATTCTGAGGGTTGTCTTTTCATCTTCTTTGTTTTACTTTGCTGTGCAAAAGCCTTTAAGTTTCATTAGGTCCCATTTGTTTATTTTTGTTTTTATTTCCATTTCTCTAGGAGGTGGGTCAAAAAGGATCTTGCTGTGATTTATGTCATAGAGTGTTCTGCATATGTTTTCCTCTAAAAGTTTGATAGTGTCTGGCCTTACATTTAGGTCTTTAATCCATTTTGAGTTTACTTTTGTGTATGGTGTTAGGGAGTGTTCTAATTTCATTCTTTTACATGTAGCTGTCCTGTTTTCCCAGCACCACTTATTGAAGAGGCTGTCTTTTCTCCATTGTATATTCTTGCCTCCTTTACCAAAGATAAGGTGACCATATGAGCATGGGTTTATCACTGGGCTTTCTATCCTGTTTCATTGATCTATACTTTTGTTTTTATGCCAGTACCATACTGTCTTGATTACTGTAGCTTTGTAGTATTGTTTGAAGTCAGGGAGCCTGATTCCTCCAGCTCTGTTTTTTGTTCTCAAGATTGCTTTAACTATTCAGGGTCTTTTGTGTCTCCATACAAATTTTAAGATTTCTGGTTCTAGTTTTGTGAAAAACGCCATCGGTTGTTTGATAGGAATTGCATTGAATCTGTAGATTGCTTTGGGTAGTATAGTCATTTTCACAATGTTGATTCTTCCAATCCAAGGACATGGTATATCTCTCCATCAGTTTGTATCATTTTTAATTTCTTTCAGCAGTGTCTTATAGTTTTCTGCGTACAGGTCTTTTGTTTTCTTAGGTAGGTTTATTCCTAGGCATTTTATTCTTTATGTTGCACTGCTAAATGGGAGTGTTTCCTTAATTTCTGTTTCAGATTTTTCATCATTAGTGTACAGGAATGCAAGAGATTTCTGTGCATTAATTTTGTATCCTGCTACTTTACCAAATTCATTTATTAGCTCTAGTAGTTTTCTGGTAGCATCTTTAGGATTCTCTATGCATAGTATCATGTCATCTGCAAACAGTGACAGTTTTACCGCTTCTTTTCCAATTTGGATTCCTTTTATTTCTTTTTCTTCTCTGACTGCTGTGGCTAAAACTTCCAAAACTATGTTGAATAATAGTGGTGAGAGTTGGCAACCTGGTCTTGTTCCTGATTTTAGTGGAAATGGTTTCAGTTTTTCACCATTGAGAATGATGTTGGCTGTGGGTTTGTCACATATGGCCTTTATTATGTTGAAGTAAGCTTCCCTCTATGCCTACTTTCTGGAGGGTTTTTATCATAAATGGGTGTTGAATTTTGTCAAAAGCTTTTTCTGCATCTATTGAGATGATCATATGATTTTTTTCCTTTAGTTTGTTAATATGGTGTATCACATTGATTGATTTGTGTATATTGAAGAATCCTTGCATATCTGGGATAAACCCCACTTGATCATGTTGTATGATCCTTTTAATGTGCTGTTGGATTCTGTTTGCTAGTATTTTGTTGAGGATTTTTGCATCTATATTCATCAGTGATATTGGCCTGTAGTGTTTTTTTATGTGACATCTTTGTCTGGATTTGGTATCAGGGTGATGGTGGCCTCGTAGAATGAGTTTGGGAGTGTTCCTCCCTCTGCTATATTTTGGAAGAATTTGAGAAAGATAGGTGTTAGTTCTTCTCTAAATGTTTGATAGAATTCGCCTGTGAAGCCATCTGGTCCTGGGCTTTTGTTTGTTGGAAGACTTTTAATCACAGTTTCAATTTCAGTGCTTCTGATTGGTCTGTTTATATTTTCTATTTCTTCCTGGTTCAGTCACGGAAGGTTGAGCTTTTCTAAGAATTTGTCCATTTCTTCCAGGTTGTCCATTTTACTGGCATATAGTTGCTTGTAGTAATCTCTCATGACCCTTTGTATTTCTGCAGTGTCAGTTGTTACTTCTCCTTTTTCATTTCTAATTCTGTTGATTTGAGTGTTTTCCTTTTTTTCTTAATGAGTCTGGCTAATGGTTTATCAATTTTGTTTATCTTCTCAAACAACCAGCTTTTGGTTTTATTGATCCTTGCTATCGTTTCCTTCATTTCTTTTTCATTTATTTCTGATTTGATTTTTATGATTTCTTTCCTTCTGCTAACTTTGGGGGGTTTTTGTTCTTCTTTCTGTAATTGCTTGCACACAGGCTTCTTGGTGGCTGCAGCAGCAGCCTTAGCATTTCATGCCCGTCTCTGGTGTCTGCGCTGATAGACGCGGCTCACACCCTTCTCTGGAACTCATTTAGGCAGTGCTCTGAATCCCCTCTCCTCATGCACTCCAGAACAATGGTCTCATGCCTCTTGGGCAGGTCCACACATTTTTCCGGACTCCCTCCCGGCCAGCTGTGGCGCACTAACCCCCTTCAGGCTGTGTTCACGCAGCCAACCCCAGTCCTCTCCCTGGGGTGTGACCTCCGAAGCCCAAGCCTTAGCTCCCAGCCCCGCCTGCCCCGGCGGGTGAGCAGACAAGCCTCTCGGACTGGTGAGTGCTGGTCGGCACCGATCCTCTATGCGGGAATCTCTCCCCTTTGTTCTCTGCACGCCTGTTGCTGCGCTCTCCTCCGCGGCTCCGAAGCTTCCCCCTCCCGCCAGCCGCCCCCCCACCCCGTCTCTGCCAGTGAAGGGGCTTCCTAGTGTGTGGAAACCTTTCCTACTTCACAGCTCCCTCCCTGAGGTTAAGGTCCCGTCCCTATTCTTTTGTCTCTGTTTTTTCTTTTTTCTCTTGCCCTACCCAGGTACGTGGGGAGTTTCTTGCCTTTTGGGAGGTCTGAGGTCTTCTGCCAGCGTTCAGTAGGTGTTCTGTAGGCGTTGTTCTACATGTAGATGTATTTCTGATGTATTTGTGGGGAGGAAGGTGATCTCCACGTCTTATTCCTCCGCCACCTTGAAGATCCCCTCTCTTATCTTCTAATCCCTCCTCTGACACCTTCTCAGAACTTGGCATAGCACCTGGCCCACAACAAGGCCTCCACTATATTTGTTTTTAAAAGTATAGGACAAACATTGGATAGTACTCCTTTTCTTTCTGCACCTGTCATCTCATACTACGCAGTGATTTAGGAAAACTGAATTACTAAGTCTGTGAGTGTTGGCTCACTTCATGGCCAATTACCTGACAATTAACTGGGTCACTCTGGTAGCCAATCAGACCATCCATACATTGGTGCCAACTATGCCATGGTCCATTAATGTCATTCCCATCGATGATTACATCAGAGCAACCAATGGAACAGTCAACGACCAGAGCCAGACTTGGGGTGTTTGAAGTAATAGACCATCATTAATCAATGAGGACAAAACAAGAAACCTAAGACTTAAGAGGCAAAAATAAAAGTTAATCTGCAAAAGTGAGACTCCATGTGCATATAGCTGTGTCATCAATGACTGTGTACACATACCACATCCCTCAACAGAATTTCTATTTATTCATTTGCTATTTACCTCAATGAGTTGGCACCATGGTAAGGTATCTGCTGGTTTCCACATATACTCGACTTTCTTTCCAAGCATATGGCAAAGCCAATTTGCTCATTTTGGCTGGCAAAAAGTCCTAAGAACTAGCAAGTTTCAATCTAGTGAGGACTAAGTTTCACTGTATTAAAATGCAACCAAAACACATTTCTGTCTCACACACAGAGGAACCCAACTGAAGGTCTTCTCCCAAAATACTTAATGCCTGCGAGGTTCTCCAGTCAACTTTATCATTTGAAATCATATCCCTTACAGACAAATTAATCTTTTAGCATTAATCTTCCCGAGTTGTGGTGTTTGGGGGATGTTTTAATTAGCTCAGCTGGTTTATCATTCCTTTAAGTATCTGAAAGTATCTGTTAGCTTCCTACAGGTCTCAGGAAGATGGCCTCTTCCCTAGAGGTGGCTAGGAAATGTGTATTTGCTTTCAAAGTTCTACGGCTTTCTGAGACGAGCATTTCATCTTATTATTTCCTTTCCACCACTAATCATGAAATGTTGAAGGCCTTAGCTAATTCTGGGCGCCCTAATCCACCATAAATCTGAAACAAGGGAAAATCAACTGAAAGCTAGCCCGTGGATTTTCCTATACCCGGAACAGGAAGAGACTGGTCATAAAGATAAAGTAGTTGACTGTTCACATTGGGTTCCAGAAAAGGTCTCTAACTTCTCAGCATTTCCCCTACAGGTCCTTACTCAAAATGCAAATAACCTGAGGGAGATAAACCCTCTTTATCAAGGCTTTTTTTTTTTTCCATTGCAGCATTGATGAGGGCACAGAAGTGATGGAAATTTTTGCAGAGCCAGGAAGAAAAGGGCTCTGATGGTGCCTGGGTCTATATATCCAGAATGTAGAGCCAGAGAGCACCCAAAAGAGAGTAAAGATTCCTCAATCTCTGATCAGACAGAACACTGTGCTCCCTATCTCAGAAATAAGACAACTGAGTCCCTTAGAGTTAAGAGCGGCACCCCACTGAACAGCAAGAAAGCACTAGATGCTTGAAAGGTTTTATGAGTAGAGGAAAGAAGAGAACAGAAAAGGGCAGTGAGAGGGTCAACTGTGCCTAGAATCATCTCCACTATGTGAAAATGTTGGTGCCACGGGTGAAGGTGACACACTACGCCACCCCCAATTATGGCTCTGAAGAACTAGGACATGAAAGAGAGGGATTTGGAGAATTCCCTGGTGGTCCACTGGTTAGGACTCTGTGCTTTCACTGTCAAGGGTCCAGGTTCGATCCCTGCTGGGGAACAAAGGTCCCAGAAGCCACTCGGCACAGCCGGAAAAAAAAAAAAGAGAGAGAGAGAGGGGTTTGCATGAGGGAGGGCATGCCTGGACCAGGAGGCATAGACACAGGTGAGAACAAGGTAGGGAGTCAGGGCCGTGAGGGGCTCTGGATATCTGGCTGGGAAAGAGCGGAGACAAAGCTCACCTCCCCACTCTTTGGAAGCTGGCTCTCACGCTGATTTTATTTCCGCATTCAGGATAGAGCATTTGAGAGGAGCTGGGGGAGAGAATGGCCAGCAGGAAGTCAAAACAGGGTATAAAGTGAGCAAAGCCAAAGATTATCCATGTAAAATCCAGTGTTCCAAAACCTCTACAGTAACGTTTCAGGTCAGAGATCCACAACTACCCCCTCATCCTGGCCCACATTGTGGTGGATATGGCCATGTGTCATTTAGGAGTCTATGTCCCTAAGTAACAGAAAGGTGTACTAACAGTGACCTAAGCAAAGGTTTCTTTTTCTCACAAATAAGAACTCCCATGTTGCCTCAGTGACTCAGTGCTGCCAAGGTCAATATTGCTACAATTCTCAGGTTGCAAGATGGCAGCAGTAGCTCCAAGGATCAGATCTTGCATTGGTTCAAGGGCAGGAAGCCGAAGACAGGGCTAGGACAGGTTCTCTTCTGGACCTTCCTCTTACCAGGGAGGAAAAACCTTTCCTGAAATGTCCCAGCAGACTTCTTATAGTCTTGTTGATCTATACTAACTACGTGCTTTCCCTTAGACTAAGGCTGTGTCCGGATTACCTAAAGTTAAAGATGCCCATCTGATGTATAGATTTCTCCTGTTCCTTCCTATGGGCATGGAAGATGGGGGCAGTGCCTTTGGAGGCCTCTAGCATCCATTGTTGATGAGATCCAAGGGTAGACCTTGGATCAAGGGTAGAGCTGCTGGATCAGAGCAGAGCCCTCAAGACCAGCACAAGCAGACTGCTGGGACTACAAGTAAAGGGCCTCCACCCCACATAGGCATCCTCTCTAAATTTAGAAGCAAGAACTAGCCTTCCCAGAGGCTCCTTTGAAACTGTTAAGAAATCATAATTAGACTTTGTACCTCTGCTAAGCCTTTCATCCCAGAAGCTTAGGGCACTTCCCTGCATGGTCTCATTAATCTTCACACTATTTGAGGCAGCCAGCCTCTATTGTCATCTTTATTTTCAGGATGAAGGAACTGAAATGTAGGTACAGGTTAATGACTTGCCCGATGTCATATGTTCAATGAGTCACCAGCCCGCTGGGGATAGGACCAAATGTGATGGGGAAAGATAGCTACCCCAACTCGCTGAGGACCCTGGGTGAGAACGTGGAGGTCATTTACTTACCCAGATGGCATGAGCCCTGAAAGGTAGCCTGATGAAGAATGTCAGAGCTCTGGGCAGAGAGGCAAGAGGGCCAAGTCTGAGCTGTGACTCACTGTCCAGACAACCTTGGGCAAGTCACTTGCACTTTCTGAACATTTTCCTTATCCAAAAATAAGGATTGTACCCTGGTGGTCCAGTGGTTAGGACTCCGTGGTCTCACTGCCGAAGGCCTGGGTTCAATCCCTGGTCCGGGAACCAAGATCCCGCAAGCCACATGGTGCAGCCAATAAATAAATAAAATTTAAAAAAATAAAAATAAGGATAGTCACATTCACCCCATCTAATTCACTCAGCTGTTTCGAAGGCAAAAGGAATGTTTCAAATGAAACCACGTGAGCTAGAACGTTGTGTAAAACTAAGTCCACTGAGGGAGTTGGTAGAACCAACATTTAAAATCAGCCTGTGCTCTTGGCTCACCACGACTGACAACCCTAACTTGCAATCAGACGATCATACAGGACTCTCCCCAGATAACCAAGAAATTCCTTTCTTCCATTCGATGTGCTACGAGCCTATTTTCAGCACATACTGTATGGAGTATGCAATGCCCCATGCATGCATAACTAGAATGTGACCTGTGTCCTCTAGGAAATACCGTCTGGAAGAGGAGGCAGGCAAATGAACCACTTACTTCATTGAGAGGCAAAATGAAATAACACTTATGACAGACAAGGAGGCGAAACAGGGGAGGGTGGTATCCAGAGAAGGTCTGGGTCAGCCAGTGGGCTGGGAGGAGGTAGAGTGGGGAGAAGGGGGACAAAAGCCGAAACAGGAAAAATCCTTAGCTTTTTCTTTTCCTTCCCCAGCGTCCATCATTCTCCCATCTGAGAAAGAGGAAGTCAAGGTGGTAGAGCAGCAGAGGCTGAAGGTTGGGTTTGCCTCGTTTCCATCCAGAGGAAAGGGCATTTGCAGAGAAAACATTTCCTCCCCGCGCCGTGGGCGCGCCTCTCTCTGCGGGCAGTCTTACTTTCGGCCACAGGAGGGCGCTTCTCCTCCTCCGTGGTCTCTTCACTGCGGTCGGCGCCGCCCCGCCTCCCAGCTACGTCCAGCGGACGCGGGCTGTGCTTCCAACACCTGCAGCCTAGAAGCACTGCACCAGCAGGTGGGGAGCCTGGAAGACGGGGTCACAGCACGCCCAACTTCCAACATTTTATCTCTTTCAGACAAGCCAGGATAGATGTTCAAAAACAATTAGTCTCCCATCAGCAATGCATGCTAATGTGGACAATAATGCCTAGAAAATTCTCAGGGAGTATTTTTGGAAGATTTTCTATTGAAGAGACAAAGGCTCAGATTCATCAGGAGGTGGAAATAATGTCTCTGGCCCTGTCAGCAGCGTCTCCCCCATTCCAGGCTTAAAATAGGGTGATAGGGAATTCCCTGGCTGTCCAGTGGTTAGGGCTCCGCGCTTTCGCTGGGGAGGGCGCAGGTTCAATCCCTGGTTGGGGAAATAAGATCCCGCAGGCCTGTGCAGCGCGGCCAAAAAATGAATGAACGAATAAATTTTTAAATTAAAAATAGAAAAATAAAATAGGGTGATTGATAACCAATTGACATAGCAGGACCTTGTCCCTTCCCAGGGAGACACCCAGTGCGGTGCTAAGGGGGCCCAATAAAGGAGAATAAAGGGGCTTCCAGATCTGAGACACGACCAGAGAGGGAAAACAGTCACCTTTATTTATTTTTGTTTTAACAATTAATTGTTGAAATACATGAAGGAAGGAAACTATTAGGGCTGGCTCTGCACCAGGCAAGAATTCCCAAAGTGCACTAACTTGGCTGCGCCCCAAAGTCCCTTTGTTCTCTCCACACCCTCCTGTAAACATACCCATGAACCACCACCCTGTATTATTTGTCTCCAGTGAATTACAATGAAAGTTCTAAGATAAGACAGGATGAAGCACTGAGAGCCAATCAGGAGCCTTTCACTCAAAACTCTCCATTAGAATTAACGGAGGACTGGTTTTTTGGTTTGCTTGTTTTCGCCTCCTAAGAGTACTAACTAATTCCATGATTTCTGGTTAAGCCACTGGATTGGAGTGGTTCTTTGGGTAGAAACAGCCTAAACTTTCCTAAACTCTGAGATGAACAAGAACTATCACAGCATGCAAAGACAAGAATTACCAGCTTGCTAAAATTATCCCCTTCTCAGAAAGGGAGAGAAATCTCTGATTATGAAAAAGATTTTTAAAACAATCTAATAACTACACAGTAACACTCAAAATAGATCTTGAAAAGTCTGAGAGATGCTTGGGCTAAAATCCCATACCTTGCTCCAGAATATTTGTCTAGCTGCATGCCCAAAAAGTACTGTACATAGTCACAGGAGCTGTCAACGGAGTGGATTGCCATCACCACCACCATCATCATCGGATGAGTGGTTTATTAGATAGAACACATAGTTAAATGTTTCGAATCCTGATTTCTTTTCCCTTATCTTTCTGAGCCTGGGTCCTGATGTTTGGCGCTCTTGCTGGATCATGGATTGCGTTAGTATTACTGCAGACACGAAAGAAAACCTTCCTCCAGTCCCCTCCACACAGCAGAACACTATAGGAGAAATCTGAATCAGAGTGTAAGTGGGACATTGTTCTCATCTGTAAAATTGGGCGGAGTCCATCTATTTGCGGGGATATAGCCACAGATGCTGTGGGCTAGTATGAAAAACAATGATTCCTGTAGTTTCTACGGTGGTCACACCTTTGCTGTAAGGTTTATGTCTCTGAAATCATATCAACATCACTCACTCCAAGGAGATTTGAGCTAAAAACATTGAGGAAAACAAGACTGGAGAATAAAGATTATGTGACAGTTTATTTTATGTGTCAGCTTTGCTTAGCTATGGTGCCCAGGAGTTTGGTCAAACACTAGCCTAGATGCTGCTGTGAAGATATTTTGTAGATGTAATTAAGATTTACAATCAGTTGACTTAAGTAAAGGGGATTACCCTGGATAACGTGAGTGCGCCTCATCCAATCAGTTGAAGGTCTTAAGAACAAATACTAAGGTTTATTGGTGAAGGAATTCTGTCTCAAGACAGAAATACCAACTCTTACCTTTGTTTCCAGCATGCTGGTCTGCCCTACAGATTTCAGTCTTGCTGAGTGTCACAGTGGAGCCAATTTCTTAAAATAATTCCTTTTGTGTGTGTGTGTCTATGTGTGTTTGTACACACTTTTGATTCTGTTTCTCTGGAGAACACTGACATACAGATTTCAAGTGAATCTTTATTGTGTGTGTGTGTGTGTGTGTGTGTGTTTGCTACCTGTAAATTAAAACAACGATGAGACATTCAGTAATGCCATTTTACATGACATTACACATAACTTAGACTCCTGATCTGATTTGGGCACCCAGTCCCTCCCTAACAGCCCACCCACCTCACTGGAAACTAATCTGACCCCCACCCCACCCCCGACCCCCCCTCAGGGGTAGTCCTGATTGATCCAAGCCTGAGAGATCCCCTTGCCAATGATTGGTTCAGTGGGATCATGTGGCTTAGAAGGGACCAGTGAGATATGAGAAGAAGTTTGTAGTGGACTTCTTGTAAGGTTTGTTCTCGTTCTTCTGAGAGACTTTACAGAAGCAGCCGTTCTCTCTGATGTTGGAGGACAATGAAACAGTACCTGGATTGCTATTGGCAATAACCCTTTGATGGGAAATAACCTGAGTCCCTGATGATGCTGTTGAGCTGGATGGATCAGTCATCCCTAAAGCCTGCACTGACTCTGGTCTTCCTTTCAAAGGAGCCAATACGTTTTCTACCGTGCAAGTGAGTTTGATGTTTCTTGAGGCTTCTTGTTAGTTGCAGCCAAAGAACCAAGTTTTCTCGCCTTTCGTTTTTTTACCTATAAACTGGGAGGACAGAACTAGATAATCTAAGATGTCCTTGAACACTCAGTATTTGTAAATTGCATGTTTAGGCACTAACACTAACCGTATTTATCAATTACTGTTTAGAGAATCTGAATATTACTGTAGGTTTGAAAATACCTCTTCACTGTTAGAAATAAGTATGTTTCTAAATACATCTTCATTTTAGAAACAGGAAAATGACATGAATTTTAAGTTCTTATAGTGTAATTTGATGAATTTTTTTCAGCAGCCTTAACTCTAGCCAGCCACTGTCAGCAATAATAATTTTCACTAATTTTTTTTAATATGTAAAAACTCTAACAAATGAACAATAACTAGAAAAAGAGCCTAATAGGGAAACGGGGAAAGGATAAGAGCAAACAGTTCCCGGCAAAAGAAATGCAAATGAATCTTAAACCTAGGAAGAGATGTTCAACCTCCCCCATAGAGAGAGAAATGCAAATTAAAATGACAGTGAGATTGTTTTTTTCACCTAAAAGATTGGCAAATTATAAAAAGTTTAATAACACACTATTGGAGAAGCTCGAAGAAGATAGCAACATTCATACCAATAATGGGAATTATCACTGAGGACCAGCAATTACAGGTAAGGGTGGAAATGGTACAACCTTCAAGAAAAGCAATTTGGCATTATCTGTCAAAATTACAAATCCATATACTCTTTGATGTAACCATTCCCCTTCTAGATCTTTATCCTACAGTTATACTTTCCCATGTATAAAATGATATTATTTGTAATTGCAATAATTGGAAACCACTTAAATATGTATCAATAGAGAAAAGATCAAGCTATCATAGGTGTTACAATAGAATAATTCCCAGCTGTTAAAGAAATGGGGCAGCTCTGTATTCAGTAAAATGGAATAATCTCTAAATTGTATCTTAAATAAAAGAGTAAGACAAAGAACAATGAGAATTATATGCAATTATATGCAACAATGAAAATAATATATTATTTGTATTTTTAAAAAACAATAACTACATATGTTTTTGTGTAGGGATAAACTAGGAGACTGCATAGGAAACTGGGAATTGTGGTTATATCTAGGGATTGCAGCGTGGGAACTAGAACACAGGGGTGAGAGCCGGGTTAACTTTTCCCTGGATATCTTTTTTTAAAAATGTTAACATATGAATGTATATCAGTTATTTTAAAATTAATGAACTTGGAAGGAAAGTAAAGTTATTATTATAGATACATTTCCTGATTTGCTATCATGACCGCCATTCTGAAGCTAAATTACAGTGCTAATGTTTTGGATAAATGGTAATTAATGATCAGATACGAAACAATGATTTGGTACATTTGTTCTCATTTCACTTTCTGTCTAAATAAAGGTAGTAGAAAAAGGATCAAGAATAAAGGAGAGGGGCTTCCCAGGTGGCGCAGTGGTTGAGAGTCCGCCTGCCGATGCTGGGGACGCGGGTTCGTGCCCCGGTCCGGGAGGATCCCACATGCCGCGGAGCGGCTGGGCCCGTGAGCCATGGCCGCTGAGCCTGCACATCCGGAGCCTGTGCTCTGCAACGGGAGAGGCCACAACAGTGAGAGGCCCGCGTACCGCAAAAAAAAAAAAAAAAAAAAGAATAAAGGAGAGGAAATTAATCTTAACCATAATATTTTAAAAACTGGTTTGCTAGGCGTTTACTTTTCCGTGCCTTCTACCCCTAAGGTGCCTAAACTAGATTTCTTCTAACCCAGTGTCCTATTGTTCACTCATATTCAGTCATTTGACAAATATTTACTAAATATTGGTGTGCAGTCACTGGAGCCTCAAATGAGAATACGACCCAGACAACTGCTATCTTTTTTTTTTTTTGCGGTATGCGGGCCTCTCACTGCTGTGGTCTCTCCCGTTGCGGAGCACAGGCTCCAGACGCGCAGGCTCAGCGGCCATGGCTCACGGCTTCCCGGACTGGGGCACGAACCCGTGTCCCCTACATCGGCAGGCGGACTCTCAACCACTGCGCCATCAGGGAAACTCTATGACTTTCTTTTAAATGTTCTTTCTATTAGGCAGTAGTCCATTAAATGAGATTTAATTAAAGTTGATTTGATTGATAGTCTAAGATCTCATGGTCTTTCCAAAGGCTGCATAGGTTTGTGTCATTGATCAAAAACAACCCTTGCCTTTTGGCAACCTTGTGGTAAAATGATTTATTTCCTTGGTAAAACCAGCAATACTATTGATCTCAGGAAACATCACTTCAGTCATTCCTGTGTAGTGGAGGTTCTTAACTGTTATTAAATCAGCTGTTCATTGGCTGACACATCACAAATGGAAACTACACACACAAATCACACAGCTGAACTTGAAAAGCCAAACCTGTTTTTATTGCACTGTGGAAACTAGAAATGGGATTTCATTCTGCCGAGGTTATCACATGGAAATTAAAAAAATGCAAAACATCCCTCCTTTTAAAAATAATAAATGACATAAATCATCTCGACAGCTGACCATTACACTGTAACATTTCAGTGAGTTTTGCATTAATAGGAAGCTGAATTAGATGAATAACTATGCATTCTTCTAGGCATTTCAAGGAAATTAATTTAGCTCTTCACATGTCTGAGCAAAATGCTTTGAAAATATTAACTACCCGATTCTTAGCACCAAAAAACGTTTCCTTTACACCTATTTGCACATGGGGCTTTGCTAAGCACTTTTAAGCAATTCAAACTGATGGATTATATAATCTAAAACTGCAGTTTTCCTATTAAAAGGGCAACCTGGAACTTGTTTATTTAAGTGCCAGCAGCACTTTTTTTTAAAAGTTGGATTATTTCTGGTTATAAAAGTGTGAGGAGGTCTTATTTCATACAAAGGATGCATCTTACAAGACCTTGCATAATTCAAGAAAGATTTTCTCAAGGGAATAAACATAAAATAAGACAGATGTATTCTCAGAGCACATTTACAAGTTGTAACGTATTTGTACTTTAAAGCCGCTTTTCCTGCCCCCAGCGTTATATCTAATATTCCACAGAGTTGTCTCCCATATCAACTGCACCGTGTTTCATCATAGTTGTTCGCTCTTCCTCTTGGCATCTTATCACGTATAGCTTCCCCTCAAAAGTTATTGATCTGGAGACGCACTGTTCAGCGTGAGCACTTAACATCATTATTTTATGAATACTTGAGTGACACTGTTATAGGTCGTAAAAATAGTTTACATGATAGTAACAGCGAATGCTAAAATAATAGCATAATAGTAAAAAAAAAAAATCACTTGCAGGAGTCCCATTGCAGTAAACAACAGCATGGTTTAGAGACTCCTGCAAAGCCAGGTTGACATTTCTGTTTACCAGCTAAAGTGGCAACCATGTTATAAAACTGTAAACAGGTTTACAATATTCCTTTTGCTCATCAGCAATTAAATTACATGATTCTTGACATTTTTTTTTAATTTGGCATGATTGATGTATTTTTATCTTTGTACCTGAATTAAGATTTTATTGGGAATTTTACATTGATGCTCTCAAGTGTACATACCCCATAGGGCTGCCTCCCCAGGGGGTAGTAGAGGGAACTGGGAAAAGGATGTTTCATCAAAGTCCATGGTGGCTAATGTACAGACTCAAGAGAAAGAAGAGACACACCGTCATTTAGGAAGGATTTCATCTCTATCGCGTCTACAAGGCAGGAATTGCAGGGCTCATGCTCACCACAGAATAAAGATCACTCAAAATGCAGGTTCACTCCTAGCACCTTTCTCCTCCTACGTCTCTCAAAAGGGGTATGGATTTAGGGTAAAGCATAGTCTGTGTTTGATTCTGCCCTGGTCTGTGTTTCAGTCGCTGCTGTCCAACTGAGGGGGTTTAGGTCCCTCCCTCTGAGCCCAAGCTTCAGTATCAGCGAGTGATGGCTTTAATCTCCATCTGGCTCCTCTCCTTGGGTGGTTGTAAATAGCAAGTGAGCTAATTACAGTCATTCTCAACAGAGGGAAGCATGCCAATCTAGGTATTAGGGGCCTTACATGGTTTGGAAAAAACTTAGCATTCTTTCTTAAATGGAAGAACAAAGAGGTAGTTACCACTAGAACTGGAGATATACTAGCTTATTTTAAAATAAACTTATAGAAAATGTGAAAAATTCCAGAGCATGAAGAAAAAGATAAATAATTTCATTATTCCACTGCTAAGAAATAAGCTTTCTAAAATTGTGGCATGTTTTTTCCCCTCCTTTTTCTGTTGCTTTTATATTTTCCATTACTAATATTACATGTACCATTTTTTATTCCACTTCAAAAAAAGCATTCCAGAGCATATTTATATATCAGTATATCATGTCATGCTCAAAAAGCAGTTGTAATTGCTGCTTTCTAACCCAACATTCGGATGTTCTCCTCTATTACTGAACATTTGAACTGTTCCAGAAAATTAACATTTTAAACATATTATTTTCCAAGTGTAGAGAACATTCAGAAATTTTCTATTTATCAAAAATTACAATATTGATTTTAAAATTCTAAAATTAAGTAGTTTGCTATATACTTATTAATACTCCATCTTGATTTACCTCATTTTCAAGCCCTGAAGATCCAACAGTAACAAAGTAACATCCTTGCCCTTAAGAAATGGACATTTTTGATCACCAATGTATATATAGTCTCATTATACAATGTATAGTGAGACAATATATATACAATGTATACTCAGACTCATTGACTTATACCTTTAAATATAGGTAATCTGGGGACTTCCCTGGTGGCGCAGTGGTTAAGAATCCACCAGCCAATGCAGGGGACATGGGTTCGAGCCCTAGTCCGGGAAGATCCCACATGCCACGGAGCAACTAAGCCCATGTGCTGCAACTACTGAGCCTGCGTGACACAACTACTGAAGCCCTAGCACCTAGAGCCCATCCTCTGCAAGAAGAGAAGCCACCGCAATGAGAAGCCCACGCACTGCAACGAAGAGTAGCCCCTGCTCTCCACAACTAGAGAAAGCCCGCACACAGCAACAAAGACCCAACACAGCCAAAAATAAAATAAATAAATAAAAATTTAAAAACCAGATGAGGAAACTGAGGCCCAGCATGAATAAATTACTTGTTCAAAACAAAACAAAACAAAAAAATAGGCAATTTTACTACACAAATTATATCTAAAATTATTTTTTTAAAAAACCTCAATGGATTAAAGTCATTTATTATAGTACTGGTGGTTAATGAGGATTAGCTGCTTTAGGCTGCATACATCTAATGTCAGCTGGGTTCACTCATTACCTGTCTGCAAGTTTCCTGTCTACAGGTAAGCTGGGCATCTGCTCTTGTCTGGCTTGGTTGAGGCCTCTTAGCTGGGAAGCTATGCTCTAAGCCCTTCATACTCCTCTTGGGACCAGAGGGCTAACCTGGCCTTGTACTTCTCATGGCAGTGGCGAAGCCCAAGAGACACACGTACTCTTGAGGGGTAGGCTTGGAACTTACACACCATGAATTCTGCCTCATTCGTCTGGCAAAGCAAGTGACATGGCTAAGCCCAGGTTCAGCAGGGGTGCCAGGAAGAATACACCTTGACTCTTTTTTTGGTTTTTTTGAATTTTTGAATTTTATTTTATTTATTTTTTTATACATCAGGTTCTTATTAGTTATCCATTTTATAAATATCAGTGTATGGACCTTGCCTCTTAAGTGAGAGAAAATGTAAAGTCACATGACAAAGGGTGTGGCTATTAATGCAATCGACCTCCAGCTCCAAGTGGAGCTATCGGAGGAGTATTTGGAAATACTTGTATGGAATTCAAAGGTCTAGGCTGAAGATATAAAATTGAGGGTTATTGAAATAGGAAAGTCTTTGAGGTTATATGACTAGATGGATCACCTGAAAATGAATGTTGATAGAGAAGAGATTCAAGTCGGGGGAGATGAAGAAAACCAGCAGAGGATATCGAAATGGGGTGCTGGTAAGTTATGTAGAGTAAAGAGAGAACAGTATTCTAGAAGAGGAGCTCAGAACATGTATTTTTTTTTTTTTTTGGCTGCGTTGGGTCTTTGTTGTTGTGCGTGGACTTTCTCTAGTTGCAGCGAGCGGGGGCTACTCTTCGCTGTGGGGCGCAGGCTTCTCATTACGGTAGCTTCTCTTGTTGCGGAGCGTGGGCCCTAGAGGGCACGGGCTTCAGTAGTTATGGCTCGCGGGCTCTAGAGCGCAGGCTCAGTAGTTGTGGCTCATGGGCTTAGTTGCTCCGTGGCATGTGGGATCTTCCCGGACCAGGGATCAAACCCATGTCCCCTGCACTGGCAGGTGAATTCTTAATCACTGTGCCACCAGGGAAGTCCCAGAAGGTGTTTTAATAGGGAGGAATGATCAGTGTGTCAATCGCTGCTCCATGAAATAAATAAAACTTTTTTTAACTGCTGCCTGGTTCTTCCTGGAGAGTCACGTCACAGTTGGGTATATCACTGTGCTAAGCTAGGGTGCAATTAGCATCTAATAAGAACTGCCTTGCCACACCCACTCCGCCTGCAGACACATGAACAAACCAGTTTAAGATCAGCTAAGCCCAGCCTAAACAGGATCTTTTGCTAAACAGGATCTTTTGCTACATTCATTCACTGATAGCTGTCAGGATGATTTCCAACATTTTAGTGATATCTGTAGCCTAACTACTGTATTTGTGTAACAAATATTTATTGGGTGCCTAGTTTCGTCACACACTGCTCCAAGCAATCAGGCTATAACAGAAAGTAAGATGAGTAGGTTTCTAGCTGTCACAGAGTTAACATTTCAGTGGAGGAAATAAACAAAACACATAGACAGATGGGTAAACGTATAAATTAGCAAGTAATTTCAGATAGTGCTGGGTGCTGTGATGATGATAAAGCAGAATGATGACTAGAGAGTGACTGAGGAAATTACTTTTGATCATATGATCAGGTAAGGTGTCTCTGAGGAAGTGATAGTTGTCTGAAATCTGAATTATTCAAATTAGACAACTCCTCAGTGAGTTTCCTTATAGCTCTTTGACCTTCCACCACTCCTGAGCTGCTGCACAGAAAGGAGAATCCCAGCATTATCTTCTGTTCTCCCTCGTGCCTTTCCCAGAGCCCCTGGAGAGCTGAAATAAAAGAGGAGAGTAAGGATGCCAGGGGAGGTATACCAGATATCTGCTGAACCATGTGACCACAAATCCAGTCTCCTATGGCCAAAGAAGATTCCTTTTAAGGAACTGAACCCAGTTAGAGCTTTTCAAAAAACAGAAAGGTCTCGTTTGATTCAGAAACTTTATCTTTTTTGTGGAAGGAAAAGAAGAAGATATTAACTCTGCAGAAGAGAAAGTCATAATTGACCTAAAGCCCCCTTGACTGCCATATCCTTCCAGCATTCTGCTATCAAAGAAGTGAAAGGAGGTGCTGGATGATATATGTGCCATGTCTCCCTGAGACCCATCAGCAAACTCAGATGGTGGAAATCATTACTGGAATGAAGACACTGGCTCAGAAGGACTAAAGAACTTACCCAAGGTCATCCAGTCAGTAAGAAACAAAACCAGAATATGAACCAAGGGCCGGCGGTTTCCAAAGCCCATGTTCTTTCAGCTAAATCACCCTGCCCGGCTGCCAAACTGGACATCAGAAAACATAAAACCATTAAAAGAAACAGGGCAGGACTAATTCATTTGTAAAATTCTTTTAAGAGGAAACAAAAGAGAGAGAGAGTGAGATCAATAACGCCATGTTGTATATTTAGTGATGGGTAGTGAGAACAGCACACAACAATTTATAGAAAAGGAAAGGAATTTGTATTCCCTGGGGCTGGAAAGTTGTTGGACATTCATAGCAAGAAAATAGTTAGGAAGCTGACAAGAGGTAAAGGAAATGTCCTTGCTTTCTCCCCTGCAAAAACCTCACTGTAGGAAAAGTGGAAAGAACACAGGATTGAAAATCGCAGTAGGTTTGGTATAGAAAAAAACAGAGTAGGGAAATACGAGAACGTTTGAAAGAAAGCAATATGAAATGAAAGAATTTCAGAGTAAAGAGAAAAATAAGAGTAGCTGTTGTAGAAGAGCAGGATGGTTAATTAACAAGGGGGATAAAAATGGCCTGCAGATAATATTTATCATCCTTCCCAGTTCTCCCGTGGCTTTATTTGTGCCCATCTGTCAGCTCAATCTTTTCCAAGCGTCTGCTGCCACAAACACAAGCCATTAATTTACTGAAAATATTACTGAAATTAGATTGCTTCTGGCCTTCCTGTTGTTTTTCTTTTAACTTTTTAAAAAATTGTGTTTATCTGTGTGCCTGTTTGTGTTTTCATTTGGCAAAGTGGAGGTTTGCGCAGGCTCAGAAACGTAGGCTTCCCAATTCACAACAAGAAAAAACATGGGAAACTTTCCGGTGTTCGGAAGCACGCTCATCTAATTTTGCAAAACAGTTTTGTCAAATGTCCCTGTACACACACCCCTGTTCCCCCGGGGTGAGAAATCTAAACCTGAAACGTTCTGACAAAAAAACAAAGAAAACAGTGGCAATGTTGCATGTATTTGCTTTAGCAGAAAACATACATAAACAAGTGGCTCTTATTATAAACACATCCAATGTACGTTCAAAATAAAATTCATTATACTAAGAAACAAGTAGGTGGTACATTTAGATTATACCCGTTTTTACTTCAGAAACAGGGACAAAACCCTTCCTATCGACTCTATCACGGGTTGATATGTCACCCCAATTGAAGCTGTTATCAAAGGAAGATCATTGTGACATTTTTAATGTTACATAATCGAATTTTTTAATCAGCATTTGCATGTATATTATGAGAGTTGTGAAGAAGCAACTCTTCAAAGGGTCTGAGGCCTTGATTTGATTTCTTCAGCTTCCCAAGGTTGCCCCCAAAGAGCAGACAGGCCGCCCAAATCTCCAGTTTGTCAAACTGGTCTGGCCCCAGGAGGGATTTTTGAGTGCTTTCCTTCAAAGAATACCACCCAGGCTGGTTGGCTGCAAGTGTGAGCGGCCTATTATTTCTCCTTCATTTCCCAGGACATCTGGGTTCTAGAGCTCCCAGGCTCCTGGTGGGCACTGTGCCCTGCCTCTTCACAGCCCCTTCTCATGCTCAGCAACCCTTTAACTGGAGAATCCCAGCTGCTTCACCTCCAGGCTCACTTGCTGGTGAAGGGCTATGTTCTACTTTGGTAGAAATAGGACTGAATTGATGCCCTGCCATTAGGCCGTAGTGCTGCTAGGATTGCATCGATCTTCCTGTTTGTACTGTTTGTAACTATGGCCCCATCTTAAGTATTCCTAATTGAAAAACAAAGCCTCAGGAAACCGAAACTTAACCAGCCGCTCTCGCTTCTGTAACTATGCTTGCTGAACCCCCTTTTGCAACCATCCAACCAATCAGACGGTGACTAGTGTCTTTGTTTAAAAGTTAACCAATCAGTGACTAATGTCTTTGTTTAAAAGTTAGCCAGTCAGTACCCCCCACCCCTGAAGGTCGCGAGCTTGTTTGTACCTGTCTATAGAAGAGCTGTACTAAACTCCATCGGGACCTCTTAGCGTCACCGGCAACGAGTGCGCGGAGGTCCAGGTTCGAACCTGCAATAAATGACCCTTGCCGTTTGGCTTTGACTCTTGTCTCTGGTGGTCTTGTGGAGGGGTCTCGTGACCGTGGGCATTTCATTTGGGGGCTCGTCCGGGATGCCCCCAAGCCCACCAGACATCAGGTCAACGGGTCATCGCTGACAACCGATCGGTAAGTAAGCTGGCTCAAGGTACCTTCTGTTTTGGGGACTAGGACAGTCCTGGCGGACGCGCTATAGGACACCTAGTCGGGCGTGGTTGGAGACGTCCACCGCGACCCATCTGGGGGTTGATAGCCCATCTGAAGCGCGCACGCGATAACCTCCCTTCCTCCTTTTACAGGCTCCGCTATTGGGACTGCTCTTAATCACTTTCGTTTTCAGAATAACCTTTTCTAACCAACCTCTTCCAGGACCTAAACATGGGCCAAACACAGAGTACCCCTCTCTCCCTCCTTCTCACTAATTTTGGGGATGTGAAATCCCGAGGACACGATCTCAGTCTGGACATCCGGAAAAGAAAACTTATTACCTTCTGCCGCTCTGAATGGCCAACTTTCGGGGTTGGTTGGCCCACCGAGGGTACCTTTTGTCTTCCTATAGTCCTAAAAATTAAATCTAGAGTTTTCTTACCAGGGAAAGAAGGCCATCCGGACCAAATCCCCTACATCTTGGTATGGCAGGACCTGGTAGAAAACCCACCTCCCTGGATGGCCCCCTTTTTGTCATCAGGGACATATAAGATCCTTACGGCCCGACCAACCAAACCTCCCAAGCCTCAGACCTCAACCGCACCCATACTTTCTGACAGCCAAGACCTCCTTCTCATAGAACCCCCTCCATATCAACATCCTCCTTTGGCCCCACAACCGGTCCCCCTTCCTGCTCCTGACCCTGCTCCTCTCCCCTTGGAAGAACCTCCTGTGGCCCCTCCCGAGAGGCCACCCAGGTCAGAACCGGAGGAGCGAGAGGCAGAGGCACTGCCGGCCCTCCTGCCCAATGAAAATAACTCCCCTGGGCCGGCTGGACGCACCCGTGGACGCACTCAGCGCGACCCAGGGTTCCGCCATCCAGATTCCACCACAGCCCTACCCCTGCGAGAAATAGGCCCTCCCGATGAGACAGGGAACCCCCGACTCCAATATTGGCCATTCTCTACCAGTGACTTATATAATTGGAAAACCCAGAATGCTCGTTTTTCTGATAATCCTAAAGACTTGATAGCTCTTCTAGATAGTGTTATGTTTACCCATCAGCCCACCTGGGATGACTGCCAACAGCTTCTCCGGATCCTGTTCACTACCGAGGAACGAGAACGAATCCAGCTGGAGGCAAGAAAACTGGTTCCTGGAGATGATGGTCAACCCACCGCTAACCCGATCTTATTAATGCAGCCTTTCCCTTAACTCGCCCCCCGCAGGATGATTGGAACTACAACACCGGAGAAGGTAGGGGACGACTGCTCATTTATCGCCAGACTCTAATGGCGGGTCTCCGGGCTGCCGCGCGCAAGCCCACTAATTTGGCCAAGGTATATTCAATTGTACAAGGTAAAACAGAAAGTCCCTCCTCTTATTTAGAAAGATTAATGGAAGCCTTTAGGCAATATACCCCTATGGATCCAGAGGCCCCCGAAAATCAGGCTGCCGTTGTAATGTCCTTCGTTAACCAGGCAGCCCCTGATATTAAAAAGAAACTCCAGAAGTTAGAAGATCTGGAGGGCAAACAGATACAGGACCTACTCCGTATTGCTCAGCGCGTCTTTAATAACCGAGACGCCCCAGAGGATAGACAACTTAAAGCCACTGAGAAAATGACTAAGGTCCTGGCCGCCATTGTTCAGAAAGATCAAGGGGGCCCCCCAGCCACTCGACCTCCCAGGCGACCATTGGACAGAGATCAATGTGCCTATTGCAAGGAAAAAGGCCATTGGGCTTGGGAATGCCCCAAAAAAAGGCAGCCGCGCCCCAACCAGGGGCAATGGCAACCGAAGGCCACCACCCCAGTCCTGTTTACACATGATGCAGAGTAGGGGGGACGGGGTTCGGACCCCCTCCCCGAACCCAGGGTAACCCTACAAGTGGAGGGGAAACCAGTCCAATTCCTGGTGGATACAGGGGCACAGCATTCGGTCTTGGTTAAGCCCCACGGGAAAATTTCTGACAAAACCTCCTGGGTCCAGGGAGCTACGGGAGTTAAACGTTACCCCTGGACCACTCAGAGAACTGTAGACTTGGGCACGGGAAAAGTAACCCACTCCTTTCTGGTCATTCCCGATAGCCCTTGCCCCTTACTGGGGAGAGACTTACTTACTAAAATGGGAGCGCAAATTCATTTTCGGTCAGAGGGGCCGATCATAACAGACCCTCACAACCAACCCATATCTGTGCTCACCCTGAACTTGGAAGATGAGTACCGACTTCACCAGGAACCACCCTCCCAAAATCAAGATATAAAGTCATGGCTTCAGCAGTTCCCCGAAGCATGGGCAGAAACAGGTGGGATGGGACTAGCCAAACATCGCCCAGCCCTATTCATAGAAATCAAACCAGGGGCAGATCCTGCACGTGTCCGACAATATCCCATGCCCATAGAGGCCAAAACTGGTATCACTCCACATATTCGCCGGCTTCTTGACCTAGGTATACTGCGTCCCTGCCAGTCGGCCTGGAACACACCCCTGCTGCCAGTCCGCAAACCTAACAGTAAAGACTACCGCCCAGTACAGGACCTGAGGGAAGTTAACAGACGAGTCATAGACATCCATCCTACCGTACCCAATCCATATACTCTTTTGAGCGCCCTTAGTCCAGAAAAACAATGGTATACTGTGCTGGACCTCAAAGATGCCTTTTTTAGTTTACCCTTAGCACCCAAAAGTCAAGAACTCTTTGCCTTCGAATGGTCGGATCCCGAGAGAGGCATAAACGGACAACTCACCTGGACCAGACTTCCCCAAGGATTCAAGAACTCACCTACCTTGTTTGATGAGGCCCTACACGAGGATCTCAGTGAGTACCGGAGACAAAACCCCAATATAACCCTCCTGCAGTATGTTGATGATCTCTTAATAGCTGCTGGGACCACTGAAGCCTGCCTGCAGGGAACCAGAAACCTCCTACAGACTCTCGGCACCCTGGGATACCGGGCCTCTGCCAAAAAGGTGCAGATCTGCAGGCCTGAGGTAACTTCCCTGGGATACCTACTGAAAGGGGGGCAACGATGGCTCACAGATGCACGGAAAGAGACTGTCCTCCGCATCCCCAGACCCACCACGCCTCGACAGGTGAGAGAATTTTTGGGGTCAGCTGGGTTCTGCCGTTTATGGATACCCAAATTTGCTGAAATGGCCAAACCACTATACTTAGCCACCAAAGAACAGACGCCCTTTGAATGGACAGAGGAGGCTGAGCAATCGTTTCAGCAGATCAAAACTGCCTTGCTATCCGCACCCGCCCTGGGTCTCCCTGATGTCTCCAAACCCTTCCACCTCTTTGTGGATGAAAACAAAGGCATAGCTAAGGCCGTGTTGACCCAACCCCTCGGTCCTTGGACCAGGCCGATCGCTTACCTATCGAAGGAATTGGACCCCGTGGCTGCAGGCTGGCCTCCTTGCCTCCGGGTGATCGCCGCCACAGCCCTAATGGTAAAGGATGCCAACAAACTAACTATGGGACAGGAATTACATGTCACCACCCCCCACGCCATCGACGGGGTTCTCAAACAGCCTCCCGACCGATGGATGAGCAATGCTCGATTGGTCCACTACCAGGGTCTACTGTTAAATCCTCTCAAAATCAGCTACACTCCACCACGGGCTTTAAACCCTGCCTCTCTATTACCTGACCCAGACTTAGACTCCCCACTCCATGATTGTGCAGAGGTACTGGCTCAGATCCATGGGGTTCGGGAAGACCTATGTGACCAGCCCCTATTAGATGCACAAGTCATATGGTTCACTGACGGCAGTAGTTTTGTCCAGCAAGGTCAGAGGTATGCAGGGGCAGCGGTAACATCGGAAACTGAGGTGATATGGGCAAAGACTCTCCCCCCAGGGACCTCAGCCCAAAAAGCTGAATTAATTGCCCTGACCCAAGCTCTTAAGATGAGCAAAGACCAAAAAGCCACCATATATACAGACAGCCGGTATGCTTTCGCTACCGCACACATACATGGGGCAATATACCGAGAGTGGGGACTACTCACAGCAGAGGGCAAAGACATCAAGAACAAAGAGGAAATCCTGGCCTTGCTAGCGGCCATATGGGAACCCAAAAAGTTAGCCATTGTACATTGCCCGGGGCATCAAAAACCCACAAATCCAGTCGCCCGGGGCAACAATTTGGCAGACCAGACGGCTCGAAAGGCGGCATACACTCCAATACCATTACTTCCCCTACAACTGCCGGATCCAGGGCCCCGGGAATTACCGCCCCAACCCGACTACTCGGAAGATGACATTAGATGGATAAACAAACTCCCTCTAACCCAGGTTAAAGACGGATGGTGGCGGGACGCTAAGAACAATATCCTCCTTCCAGAAAAACTAGGAACCTTGGTCCTTGAACGGATCCATCGTAGCACCCACTTGGGCGCCTGACGGCTACAGGATCTCATCAGACAGACTGGACTTAAAATTAAAAATGTCTCCGAAAAAACTGAACGACTGGTTGCTGGCTGTGCAGTCTGCCAACTCCATAATGCTAACACCCACCCACCAACCGCTGGCATCCGGGAAAGAGGGAACCAGCCCGGAGCCTACTGGGAAATGGACTTCACGGAGGTAAAGCCTGGCAAATATGGATATAGCTATTTACTGGTGTTTATAGATACCTTTTCAGGTTGGACTGAGGCATTCCCGACCAAGAATGAGACAGCACAAATAGTAGCTAAAAAGCTACTAGAAGAAATCCTGCCCAGGTATGGTTTTCCAGTTATGATAGGGTCAGACAACGGGCCGGCCTTCGTTTCTAAGGTAAGTCAGGATCTGGCTTCCATACTTGGGGCTGATTGGAAATTACATTGTGCATACCGCCCCCAGAGTTCAGGACAGGTAGAAAGAATGAATAGAACTCTAAAAGAGACCTTGACTAAATTAACCATGGAGACTGGCGCTAACTGGGTAGTCCTACTCCCCTACGCTCTGTTTAGGGTGCGAAATTCCCCCTATAAGCTAGGATTTACCCCCTACGAAATAATACATGGTAGGCCTCCTCCTATTATCCCTAACCTAAAGACTAACCTTATCCAATCGGACCCAGAAAATAATCTCCTGTCTTCCCTCCAAGCCTTACAGCGGATACATGAGACAATCTGGCCCAAACTAAAAGAGCTATATACAACAGGACCCCCGCCTACTCCACACCAGCTCCGACCAGGTGACTGGGTCCTTGTCAAACGCCATCGACAAGAGACCCTAGAACCCAGGTGGAAAGGACCTTACCAGATCATCCTGACAACGCCGACGGCCATCAAGGTGGACAGCATAGCTGCCTGGATCCATTACACCCACGTCAAGCCGGTGGACCCACTTTCTGACCTCATCAAGTCCACTAAAGCTGACGTCACCTGGACGGTTGATCGGAGTAAGGACAATCCCCTCAAACTGACCTTACGCCATACCCTCCCCCATGAGGACCAAGGTACTGCTGATAGCTCTAATGACAGTCCTAACCCTCAACCCTCGGGCCACGAGGGGAGGATTCAACCCCCCCCCAATAAGAATGCTTTAATGCAACAACTATATGGTGCACCGTGCGAGTGCAGGGGAGGTACTAGCGAGACTCCTGTTGTTCCCCGAAGGTATACTCATATGCAGGATTGCGGGGGAATAACTGCATACCTTGTTCAGGTATATGGAGGCACCGGGGTCAAAACCAGCTGGCAATGCCACCATAAGCCTAAACCACTCCCCCCCCGAGCTATTTGTCCCTGTTCTACTTTTCAGGAATCAATGCATAGCACGTGCTACTCCTCTTACCAGCAATGTACAGGGACCAATAACAAGACTTATTTCACAGCCACACTACAAAATAATAAAAGTCCCACCATTAGTGATAATAATAAATACCTTCAGGCTGGATGCATTGGCACTCCCGGGACCCCGGTGTGCTGGAATACCAGGGCCCCCATACATATGTCAGACGGTGGAGGGCCCCAAGACGAAGTGCGCCAGATAGAAACCCGAAGACAAATAGAAAATCTGTACCCACAGCTCAGCTACCACCCCCTAATTCGCCCTAAGGTCAATCCCTCTGAACTGGACCCCCAAACCACGACTATACTAGAAGCTACTTTTGCGCTTTTAAATACCACCAACCCCAACTTAGCACAAGATTGCTGGCTCTGCCTTCCTCAAGGACCGCCCCGCCCTATAGCCATCCCCATTTTCGCCAATTTAAACATCAGCAAACAATGTAACCCAACTTTACTCCCGGAGCCGTTTCCCATACAATTTTCAAAGTTTTCAACTACCTTTAATACCTCATGCTTTGTCAAGAACGATTCCCTCTCTAACGCCAGTATTGACTTGGGAATCCTTTCATCTACTGGATGTAGTCAGTATATCCCCGTAAACTCCTCCCTCTGTAGTCCTAACACCACTGTCTTTGTCTGTGGAAATAACCTAGCATACACCTATTTACCCCAGAACTGGACAGGGGTCTGCAACCTAGCCACCCTCCTCCCTAATGTAGACCTGATCTCGGGAGACACTCCATTGCCCATTCCCAGCTTTGACCTTTGGGCAGGAAGAACCAAACGAGCCATTACAGCCATACCCCTCCTGGTAGGACTAGGAATTACAGGAGCTGTGGCCACAGGGAGTACAGGTCTTGGGGTCTCCCTTCACTCCTATAATCAGCTGTCTAGACAATTAATAGAAGATGTAGAAGCCCTCTCTGGAACCATTCAGGATTTACAGGACCAATTAGATTCGCTGGCCGAGGTGGTCCTACAAAATAGGAGGGGCTTAGACTTGCTGACAGCTGAACAGGGTGGGATATGCCTCGCTCTAAAAGAAAAATGTTGTTTTTATGCAAATAAATCAGGCATTGTAAGAAACAAAATTCACCAGCTCCAGGAAGACTTAGCCCGCCGTCGGAAAGAATTAGCGGACAATCCCCTTTGGTCAGGATTTCATGGGATGCTTCCCTTCCTCCTCCCCTTCCTGGGCCCTCTACTATGCCTCCTTCTCCTCCTCACTATAGGCCCCTGTATATTCAACAAAATCATGGATTTCGTCCGAAAAAGAATAAACACAGTTCAGCTAATGGTATTAAGATCACAATATCAGCCATACGAGGACTTAGAAAATGAAGAAACTGAGCCTTGAGGACCCAAGATTGGCTCCTCTGGTTCATGAAAGAAGGGGGAATGAAGGGCTATGTTCTACTTTGGTAGAAATAGGACTGAATTGATGCCCTGCCATTAGGCCGTAGTGCTGCTAGGATTGCATCGATCTTCCTGTTTGTACTGTTTGTAACTATGGCCCCATCTTAAGTATTCCTAATTGAAAAACAAAGCCTCAGGAAACCGAAACTTAACCAGCCGCTCTCGCTTCTGTAACTATGCTTGCTGAACCCCCTTTTGCAACCATCCAACCAATCAGACGGTGACTAGTGTCTTTGTTTAAAAGTTAACCAATCAGTGGCTAATGTCTTTGTTTAAAAGTTAGCCAGTCAGTACCCCCCACCCCTGAAGGTCGCGAGCTTGTTTGTACCTGTCTATAAAAGAGCTGTACTAAACTCCATCGGGACCTCTTAGCGTCACCGGCAACGAGTGCGCGGAGGTCCAGGTTCGAACCTGCAATAAATGACCCTTGCCGTTTGGCTTTGACTCTTGTCTCTGGTGGTCTTGTGGAGGGGTCTCGTGACCGTGGGCATTTCACTGGCAGTCTGGTGTGCAAGACAGAGGGGAGAGAGTGAAGAACCAAGCAGCTTTGGGTGGTTTTGTGGGGAAGGAAAAAATCTTATTTTTTTTCTCTACCCATCTTAGGTTCATAGGCTGGGACCAAACTGTTAAAAGACAGATTGGAAATTCCCTGGCGGTCCAGTGGTTAGCACTCTGTGCTTTTGCTGCCAAGGGTGTGGGTTCAATCCCTGGTTGGGGAACTAAGAACCTGCAAGCCCTGCAACTTGGCCAAAAAAATAATAATAATAGTAAAATAAAAGACAGATTAACAAGAGAAAAAAAAACCCAACACATTTAACTATGTGTACACATTTGCATGTGATTTCACAAAGAAATGGTACAGCCAGATGACTGAGGTTTATATACCATCCTAGGCTAAACAAAGGAAAAGGGGTTTGGGACTTCTAGGTGGGAGAGGCAAGCTATGGGTAGGTGACAAGTAAAAGTACTGTCAACAAGGGTTGCTTAGTGGGATGTGTTATGCAGACTTAAGTAGGTACTTTCTCCACTGAAGATATGTTAAAAGTCCTTCTCCCCCGGGTGCAGGATGGGGAGGCTTTACAAAAGGATAAGTAAATGATGCCTGTTTTTAGAGCTTTCCCTGCATCTACTGTTTCTTAATGGCCTTTAACTCAAAATAGTCCAAATGTCAAAGGGAGCTATTTGGAGTGCCATATTCTTGAGGGAGAAAAACATGTTTTAAAGGCTGAAGGACTGGAGATTAAGCAATTAGCTTCCGCAGAATAAAGTATGTATTTCAGTTAAAAAAGTCAAAAAAAAAAAAAAAAATGAAGTGGCAGAAGGTACTGCAGGGGAGGAAAAATAATTTCCCCTCTACCCTTCTAGGTTTTTGGTGGAGATGCCTCTGCAATAAAAGAAAGATTAACAGGAGAAAAACAAACATAAGTTTAGTATACCTTCTGTATGCCTGTATACAAAACTGAGTGTGTCTCTGAAATGGCCCAGGCCAGGAGCTTAAATACCATCCTTAGCAAATGACAAAAAAAGATGTTGAGGGGTAGAGGAAGTCCTCTTAATGGGAGGTGACCAGGAATAGGATGGTAACAAGTAAGGTCATGGTTGTTATGCAAATCAAAGTCTTTGCCTTCTCAGTGGATAAGAGTTGCTACAGATTTAGTCATCCTTCTCCTCGTGGTATGGAGAGACACCCCTACATGTGGAGATTTTCTTGTAAATGTAAATGTCTCCCACAAAAGGGTAATTTCTACTCAATTTTCAGAGCTTTTCCTGAGTCTGCTGTTTTTAAAAAAATAACAGCCCCAAATAATCTTTATGCCAAAGAGGCATATTTTGGGGTGGCAAATCCTGTTCCCCTTCAGTACCCTGGTTACCAAACACAAGTTCCTGTGCCCGACGCACAGGGAGGTCAAACAAACTGAAACGTTTCTATAGGCAAAATTTGGGGTGAGGGCTGCAGGGTGTGTGACTTTCTTCTGATTGGTTGGTGGGGAGGGAACAGGGTGGTGTTTCAGGAATCCTGTGGTCAGCCTGAAGTTACCAGCCTCCACCTGGGTGAGAGCCTTAGTTCCTGCAGAAGAGCTCAAAGGTATTGTTATGAATATTCCTTCAGGAGGAACTGGGATCCTGCCACAAGGCTGCACTATTGTTTCTGAAATCCCTCCCTTCCCTGATTGGCAACCGTTTTAATCTGCCCTTTGGAACTCAGGGAAAGTCTAAGAGGCTGAAAGAAGCCTATTTCCTACAAACAGGAAATGGGAGATGGACAGGATTTGTAGCCGAGAGGACCTCACAGGGTCCTGCTCAGTTTCACCCTGGTGGATTAAGGTCAGGATATCCCCAAATATTTTGAGTGGACACTCCTGAGCCTACATAAAAGAGGGGGAAATCTGCAAATTGTGACAGATTTTCCCCAAATGTTAACCAAGCTCACTTCAAATGGTCATTTTCCTTTGTGTTTAAATGTCTGTTGATGCCCTTCTAATCTGAACAATCAAGAACATATTATGGTTGTATCTGGTGGAGCCAATCAATATGTTCAGGTGCACAAGGAGAACAGTAGGAGACCAGAACATGTCACTCCAAAATACGCCTCTTTAGCATAAGGATTATTGTGAGCTGATTATTTAATAATCAATAGACACAAGAGAAGCTCTGAAGACAAAACATACAAATTTACGTTTTTAAAGGAAGTCTCCATTTGTAAGGTGTCTCCCTCTATTACCTGAAAACTGGGTTCACCTCTTGATGGGTGTTGAGCCAATAGACACAACCAAGCCAAAGATCAAGAGAAGAAAGGATTTAATACTTGGAGCAAGTAAGGAGAGCTCCAGGGACCTTTCCCAAAGCAGTGTCTCCCTGAACAGCAGTGAAACCTGTGGGAAAGGCTCCTTCCTTGCCTCTTGTTGCTTCTGGTGGTTGTCATCAATCTCTGGTGTTCCTTGGCTCGCAGCTGCATTCGTCCTATCTTACCTCCATCGTCACATAGCTATCTTCTCCCTCTGTGTCTCTGTTTCTTTTCTTGTAAGGACATTAGTCATATTGGATCAGGGTCCAACCTAATGATCTTACCTTAACTTGATTACATCTGCAAAGACCCTATTTCTATATAAGGTCACATTCATAGGTACTGGAGGTTAGGAGTTCACATATCATTTGGGGGGACAACATTCAGCCCGTAACAATTAATCTCAAAGGAGTAAGCGATTGGCATTCCATGCTTTTAAGGAAGCTGGGACCATTTGTGAAAGCGGATGAGTGAACATCTCAGTAAAGTGGTGGTGATGGAAGCCAGCTTTCAAGAGCTAAATAATGCAGTAAAAGGGGCAGTAAGTATAGCCTGCAAGTTAGAATGTGGCTGGTGACAGTAGTGGGATAGGGTGGCAGCATGAAGAAACTAGTCTTTACCTCTTGGTGCTGCTGTGGCCCTGATCACAGAAACTCCCTTACTGGATTGCTTCCACATTGTTCTGTCATTTTCCTGCTTCAGAGTCTGTGCGCTCCTCGGGGCCACCCACCAACATCCTGTTTCCTGTCTGAAGGATGCCTTGGCTCATCTGCTGGTCAGAGATAACCGATGTGCCAGTGAAGGTTGAGCCCAGGGACCCAGCCACCTCCTCTTTCCTGGCCATCTTTCTGGTGACTTACAGCTGTTAGTATTCCCAAAGAAAGTGGGAAGATTTTCCTAAGATTAGTAATTCTGTGATTAAGGTTTGTACATGAGAACTATGTAACTGAGGGTACACACTTCTAAACAGTAGAAAAATTTAACCCTCACATTTCTATAGAGTATACGAGGAGAGAAGATTAGATGTGCAAGTCAAAGAAGAGGCAAGGAACGAATTCTTCCCTGGAGTCTCTAGAAGTAACCAGCCCCACCAGCACCTTGATTTTAGTCCCATAGGACTCATTTCAGACCTCCATTCTCCAGAACTGTAAAAAGAATAAGACTGTGTTGTTTTAAGCCACTAAGATTATAGTAAATTTTTTACAGCAGCAATAGGAAACTAATATACAAATCAGCCTCACATGTAAAGGCCCCCAAAGTCATCCCAAATGCAGCTCAGGCTCTCCTCATATATGACCACTTGACTCTGCCTGTTTAGCTTAAATGCCCACAATTTCTGGTGCTCCCACACTGGTGGAGTCCTCTCCTTCTCCTTCTTTTTCTTGTCTCTTTTGGGTCCCACCCCACCCAAACTTCATCCCTTCCAAATGCAAGAAAAAAGAAAATCTCTGTCTCACTTAGTAGAGAATGAAGATAATAAAACAAGGACAAGAAAGAGGCAGAGCAAGTGGGCTTCAGGATGCTTACAAACCCAGAGGCGTTGTTATTAGTAATTAAGGGGTTGCTGGTAAATGTTTTGGCACATGAGTGCAAATTTGGCAGGTTCACTACATCAGCTAATATAGTAAGTGCTGTGTTTTATAAGGTTCATAAAAAGGAGTGCCATTTAGACCTTGCCGGGACCTCTCCCAAGGGAACTGTATGTTTTCAGATTTTTGGAAAAGATTCTCCAAAAAAAATTAAAAAAAAAAAAAAAGGAAGCAGAAAACAGAACTGCCCAGTTACCTGCCTTTTTGGTCTCTATTTATACCTCCCGGTTTTATAGGTCCGTGTAGAGGAGTCAAGACTTAACATCTTAGATCAGTGCCTGGCCCATATTAGCACTGATCAGATGTTAGATATTATTATTATTCCTAGAATTACTTTCTCTGATCATTCTGAATTAGTTAAGTAATTACCTTCTCCTCTTTAAAAGAACGCTCAGGATTGTTAGAAAATAAAAAAGAAATGCACAAAGGTCTAACTGGGCTTTGCTGTTCTTGGGAATCACTTCCTGCTTCAAGTACAACTTTTTACGTATGCATCTGCGTTAAAATGGGATTTTTTCCTTCTTCTCTCATCTACCAGAACAAATGAAATAAATCTGTTGCCCTGACAGAAATAATTAGATTGACCTTGATCATGGATTATTCCACACTTGTCCAAGCAACCTGCCTTGCCCACAGGTAGATTCAAAGGACAGATTCCAGGTGCAGAGACAAATATGATGGAGATCTGCATTTGCCCAAAAATTCCAGAGGGAGAGCTTCAGAAAGAATGTCCTCTTGCTGCACCCAGGATCAAGAGTGATTGGGAGGGCTTCCCTGGTGGCGCAGTGGTTGAGAGTCTGCCTGCCGATGCAGGGGACACGGGTTTGTGCCCCGGTCCGGGAAGATCCCACATGCCGCGGAGCGGCTGGGCCCGTGAGCCATGGCCGCTGAGCCTGCGCAACCGGAGCCTGTGCTCCGCAACGGGAGAGGCCACAATAGTGAGAGGCCCGCGTACTGCACAAAAAAAAGAGTGACTGGGATATATGAAAACCCAGGTAGCCTGGCCTCATACCTTGAACTTGACCTCACACCTGATCATGCTTTCCCATCTCTTTGCAGCCCACCCCCACTTTCTCCTTGCCCTCTTTATTTCAGGTTCTTTCCTCTCTCCCCAGCTCCCTTCCACAGGAACCCTGACTCTCCCACCTGTGCCTCCACAGCAAGGTTCTCTGTGCCTTGTCCATTTTCCTCTAAATGGAAGGGGTCTTGGATAAAAGAAACCTAAATAGACAGAGCTATAAACATGGGATTCATTTTTGAAAACTGTACATGCATTTGTGTGCATAAAGTCAAAGCAGGGGATAGGGTCACAAAGAATGATCTTCAAAGCAAATTGCAGCATCTTCTATGCCTCACATCAACTCATAAACTGTAAAATACATTAACTTGTGTTTTTCATCTCTTTATTCTTACTCACCTTGTTGTCTAACAGCTAGCAAATGTCTCATGTGAAATTTTAATGTACACAGACCATTTCATGTTATTAAAGGTCCTAAAATTTATATGCAAAGGTGAGCGTCTCAGCAGTGAGTTCTTTTGCAGCCTTATTCAATCTCAGCCTCCTTTTCCTCTGAGGCTCCCATAAAGGCCAGCACTCCATCCTGGAAATGTAATGTCAGCTCATGATCTATCAAGCAACTACTGCTGCACTTCCGAGTACACCAAAGGGAGCAATTATTTGTATTTCCAATAAACCGGATTTGTCTGAGAAATCTTCATATCTATTTTCTCACCTAAAAACAATGAAAATAAATCTTGAGTGGAGAAGTGACCACTAGCTTCCAGTCTGCATCATCCACTTCATGTTGCTACATATTTACTCAAGGATGACCCTCACTAGCACTGTTTCCAGTTTTATAGGAAGCAGTGTTGTTTGCTGGCCATAAGTTTAATGGGGAAAAGTTAATTCTTATAAGAGTTACAGAAACAACCAATCACTGATCTGGCCAGCTCACTCCTTCAAGACAGAGCTATATTTAAAACTTACTCCATAATTGCTAATGTAAAGTGCTTGCAGTACTTGGTACCCACTAAGATATTAGAAGTCTACCTGGTTTGGGACTTCCCTGGCGGTCCAGTGGTTAAGACTGTGTGCTTCCAATGCAGGGGTGCAGGTTCAATCCCTGGTTGGGAACTGAGGTCCCACATGCTGCACAGCCAAAAAGAAATCTGTCTACCTGGTTTGAATTAGCCCTTCCCTGCCCCAGTACCTAAGTCCCTTTTCTGAGTATGTTAGTTATTTATCAGTAATGGAGTAAGCTGAGTAAGATTTCCTTAAGTCTAATTTAAATAAAGCAGAAGATAAATGAACTATGTCCTTGGATTTTATCCCATGTTGAATAAATAACCATGTGCAAACCTTCAGGAATACAGCTAAAAGTAAGAATGAATACACATTCCCCCAAAAGACTCGTGCTTGTCCTTGACAATCATCTCAAAACATTAAGAGCACACATCAGATCCCAAGATCCACCTGTCTGTAATAATTCAACTCAGTAAACCTTTATCAACCATTTACCATGTACAAGTGACTGGGCTTGTCATCTCAGCAGGCATAAAGATGAATAAGACATGGTACCTGCACCAGAAGAACTTATTCATTTCTCATCCATTAGGGTATTGACACCTTTTTAGTATCCAACTTTATTTTCTGTTCCCAACAAGACTTGCATTAGACAGAATCAAAGCATGTCCTGCCCCATGTGGCGTGAGTTAAATCTATAGTCAAAACACAAAAAAGGAAGAGAAAAATATGAACAATTTTTCCCTAGAAAATCAATTTGTGTTGATTGGAATCTCTTTTCTCAGCATAGTTTTAGCTCAAAAAACTCTTACATGAATCCTCAAATATTTGATCTCATAACAATTTTGCTTCTGTTGCTCTAAGACCCATAGGGAAAATCCTACGCTTTATTATATGAAAGGAGAGGAATCAAGCTTCCTTCTTAGCAAAACACAAAACCAGTGAGAGAAGGCTGTTGAAAGAAGAAACCCCATCAAGTCTGTGCAATTTGGAGAATTCCTCTTAAGCTGAAATTTTGAACACAGACAAAATGCTGAATGGGTAACGCCCAGAGACAACCAATTCTTTTATTTATTTATTTATTTATTTATTTATTTATTTATTTATGGCTGTGTTGGGTCTTTGCTGCGTGTGGGCTTTCTCTAGCTGCGGCGAGCGGGGGCTACTCTTCATAGAGGTGCACAGGCTTCTCACTGTGGTGGCTTCTCTTGTTGTGGAACATGGGCTCTAAGGCACGTGGGATCAGTAGTTGTGGCTCATGGGCTCTCTTAGAGCACAGGCTCAGTAGTTGTGGCGCACGGGCTTACTTGCTCCACGGCATGTGGGATCTTCCCAGACCAGGGCTCCAACCCGTGTCCCCTGCATTGGCAGGCGGATTCTTAACCACTGCGCCACCAGGGAAGTCTGAGACAGCCAATCCTAATGAGCCCTAAGGAGATCAAGCGTCTGAATTCAAATCAGCAGTGTGAGATATAGAAAGTGCCACCCATGTCAGGAGAGCTGGAGCCAGCTCTAATCTCCAGCAAGTCCAGACTCAGGCTAGAGCATTTTCTCAAATGACAATGCATTAGGCTGACCAGTTGGCTGGGCTGGGCTGGGCAAAGGACTTCAGGTTATCAGAGACATGATGTCAAAATGTTGACAACTACGAGAACCAATCCTGTCACAACAGAAATCCACCCCCACATATGTTAATCATTATGCCTGGTGCTAATGTGTGGTAAATTATTTAATGGCCATGAATTCCTTCCAGCCCAGTATGCTCGACCCTTTGCAATGTAGCATTGCTCATCCTCCTATCCAGCAGAATTATTTGTGTTTTTTCTTTCTTTCTTGTTTTCTGGGGGTTTTTTGGCTGCCCCGCGTGGCCTGTGGGATCTTAGTTCCCTGACCAGGGATCAAACCTGTGCCCCCTGCAGTGGAAGCGCGGAGTCTTAACCCCTGTACTGCCAGGGAAGTCCCTATTTGTAATTATTTCTTGATCAACTAAATGTGATGGAACTGATACTGTATGAGTTCTGGAGTCTAGGCTTTAAGAGACCCTCTTGGAGCCTCCACATTTAAAAGGAAAAAAAAAAAAGATTTTCCTATTACTCTTAAGCTGCTAAAGTGCAAGTGTGCATGTTTATTGATATTTGTGGAGTATTTCCGCGATGCCCAACCCCAGTCCATGGCACTGTGCCGAGTCCATCATAACACAACAGGAGTTCAACTAATGAAGACTAAACCGAGTGAAACAACTAGAAAAACAGGTCCTACTTGAGACAGCCTAAGTAAAATACTCCCTAAACTGATCACTGGAAGATTTAATCCTTTCAACGAGGCTCTGAATTTGAATGCTATTGGATGCAGCCTACTGAACACATCTCTTTTGGGTTTCGGCTAGAAGACCTGACAGCACTACCTCAATTCTGGGCCTGGCCACTTGACCAATATGGTGACAGACTCACCTCCCACCCATGTTTCTTCTGCCAAGGAAGAGCTTTTTCTCTTTGTTTTCTGTTGTTGTTTTGTTTTGAAATTTAACTTGACTGGGAAAATCAAACTTCATGGATACAGGGCTTCCCAGGTGGCGCAGTGGTTGGGAGTCCGCCTGCTGATGCAGGGGACACGGGTTCGTGCCCCGGTCCAGGAAGATCCCACATACTGCGGAGCGGCTGGGCCTGTGAGCCCTGGCCGCTGAGCCTGCGCGTCCGGAGCCTGTGCTCCGCAACTGGAGAGGCCACAACGGTGAGAGGTCCGCGTACCGCAAAAAAAAAAAACCAAAACAAAACAAAACAAAAACTTCATGGATACAGATTATGAAGGCCTGGAGGGGTTTAGAGAGCACTGATTTTGTGGCCTATTGTATTTCCCAAATTTGCATAGTAGCTTGGCTGGCATAACTTCAAACATCCTCAGCTTTACCTAGAGGAGGAACACTTCCCCAGATGCCCTTCATTTTGGTCCTTGAACTTTTCTTCTGCTCTTCTCTCCACTGGGTACCCTCTTTACCCCACCCCTCCATTTCAGCTGGACAGGGTAGTAGAAGAGCACAGGATTTGGAGGTGGTTTCTAGCCCACCCCTGGAATTCTGTAGGCACATGACAGCTGGCTGCCCAATCCGGACCTCGCACCACACTCTCCTCATAGGGCTCAGAAAGAGGAAGAGGTCATCCACAGAAACAGAAAAAGCATGATAGACATCATTATCTTTCTTTTGTCTCTCTCCAGGTATCACAGAGGTAGAGGGAACTAAGAGAAGTAAAATATTACACGGGTCAGGAATTTGGGGGAGGTCCCTCTGCTTAGGAGTTGTAGGTGACAAGAAGGATAGGACCTGAGGGGAAAACAGGGCCTGGGAGCATGAAATGGGCCCAGTAGGCCCCCTCCCCCTCCCTCCCCTACCACCCCCCCCAACCGTGATGCACAGCTCCAGTAGGGCACCATTCATATTGACCCCCGGAGTTAAGCAATGGACACAGAGGTGTGCTTCCGTGGAAAACTACACAATGTCTAGATTCTAGAGGACTCCTCTCTGGGTTATACGGTGTCATGAGGGTTATTTGAGAGCTTTGTGAATTGTACATGACTGACGGCAGTGCAAAATAATTCTTGGCGATAGGCATGCAAATTTTGTCCTATCCCCAGTGGTTTCATGGACTTCACTTTCCTAAAGTAATAGCTCGGTTAGAGGCGCTTTTGCATATTAATTTCAACATTCCCATATTCATAGGATGGTTCTTTTTCTACTTTCCATTGAACTGGTTTTAACACCTCACCAGTTTGAGTTAAATAAAATCTTTAGCATGTGTTCATATATCAGTATGAGAGTTGTGATTTTACCTTTTTTTAAAAAAATGATTCTTTAAGAGTCCACGGTAAGAACCTACTTGGGTCCTTCCCTGTGATCCAGCCATAAGCATCCAAAACTTGCTAGAAAGGAAGCTGTAGCTGAGAACCAAATGCTCACTCCCGCTCAGGGTACATTAGCATAACAATAGACTCTTCACTCCTGGAGGTCCAGGCTTTTTTTCCTTTCTTTCTCAGCGTTCCCCTGAGGTGAAACCCTATTACTCCAGGGATGGTGTTTTAATTCACTTCTAAGTGACTGGACCACAAGTTGGCTTTGCATCCTCAATCCACTGGAGCCTGGATTCATTTGCAAGTAAATAAAATTAACTCTCCTTTTCTAACAGCCCTTAAGGTCAGCAACAACAAGGAGCTACTATGAAATTTTCATAACTAAAGGGCAAGATTTTACTTTGAATGCTAAGTAAGGCTCTTTAAAGATAAAAATCAAAGCCCTGGCCATTTCCTATAGTATGTAATTCCCTAACTCTTCTTTTTCCCCTGACTGTCCTCCCTCTATTGGCAGGCACAGTATTCTTTGTACAGTCATCAAAATGTATTTGGTACCAAAATACACCGGAAGCTCTGTCAGGAATCTTAGCCTATTAGAGCTACCGGAGGGTTCCTGGGTCTTTTTTTTTGCTGAAACTCGGAGACTCAGAAGAGAAAATACAAATGGCAACTGAAGAGCCAGGATCTAAAATTAGTGGTTCCAAATTCGTTGCTTTTTTTCCCTATTACATCCTGACGCAGGACAGTGGTCTCCAAAGTAAAGTGTAGGAAGCAATTATTCAAATTTGCTTCAAGTTTTTTTCTTTATTTTTAACTTAAAATTATTTTTTTAATGTATTTTTTAACATTTTATGTATGTTTTACAATATAATACAGCAGAACTACAGTATGTGTATATAATTTATAAATGAATGAATAAATAAAGGTCAGGGGTGTGTGCTCAAAAAAAATTGTGATAAGGACGACAAATCAAAATAATTTAGAGGCCTTTTCTTTAGTGCTGATGTTGAACTCTAAGCCCTGTGCTTCCTGAAAGCAGGGATGGTAGAGAAATTCTCCCACCATTTTGTATTCCCAGAAAACACAAAGGACAACCAAAGTAAGATCCACCTCTGGCCTTCTTAAGACCAACTAGAAAGAATTAGAAAAATTACAACAAGCAAGGTTGGTTCTGAGATGATCAGAGCTGGTTCACCCTAAGAATTGAGTTATTTGTTGTTATTGACAGAATTGTTTCCCCCTAAATTTACACATTAAAGCCCAAGTCCCCAGTGTGACTATGTTTGGAGATAGGGACTTTGGGGAGGTAATTAAGATAATAGGAGGTTGTAGAGGTGAGACCCTAATCCTATAGGACTGGTGTCCCTATAAGAACAGACACCAGAGATCTCTCTTCTTCCCCCACCCCACGTGCAAACACAGAGGAAAGGCCATGTGAACACAGTGAGAAGGTGGCCATCTGCAAGACAGGAAGAGAAGTCTCACCAGAAACCAACACTGACAACACCTTGATCTTAGACTTGTAGCCTTCAGAACTGTGAAATAATAAATTTCCTTTGTTTAAGCTGCCCAGTCTATGGTATTTTGTTTTAGAAGCCCAAATGTCCTAAGACTGCCCAATGCTTAATACAGATGTATGCTATAGGAATTAAGAGAGAGGTCAAGGAAGATCTGATGAAGTGGGATTTGATGTATGGATATTGAAGCGAGATAGTTAGAGATGGTAACAAATGCCGACTTGGCTGGAAAGTCCGTGATCAGGGTGCCAGCATGGTCGTGTTCTGGTAATAGCACTCTTCCTGGTTCATAGCCAGTGCCTTCTCTCTGTGTCCTCACACGGTGAAAGTGGCTAGGGATCTCTCTGGAGGCTCTTTTAAAAGGGCACTAATCCCATACATGAGGGCTCCACCCTCATGTCTTAAGTACCTCCCAAAAGTCCCCACCTCCTAGTGCTAACATCTTTGGAGGTTAGAATTTTAACACATGCATTTTGAGAAGATGCAAAGCCTATTCTTCACTGGCTTCATGATTCCAAATAGAATCATTGCAAACTAAGGAAAAAGTATCTACAAATGGCACAGAGAAGCATGCTTAGGCAAACAACTGTATTGCCCTGAGTTTGGGTAAGGACTGGGCTTCTGGGTGATGAGAACTGTGAGAAGGTAGAGGTACAGGAGAAAGGGGTTGACTCCCAGACACAACCAGTCCATCCCCAAACCTAGTCCCTCTCTTCCAGGAACCTCACTTTCAGGGATGGTGTGATGAACATTTTAACAGCACTCAGTGCATTAATCTGGGCCTCCTTTGTTATATCCCATTTCTTCCTAACATTCATAACTTCTCATTCTTTGGATTAAATTTTTCTTTATTTCTTAAAGAAATTTTCTATCACCAGTATAAAATATCAGGCTGGTGGCAAGGGCCTATATAATCTAAGAACCTGCAGCTCTAGAAAGGTGGTGATATAAGCAACTAAAATCTAAAATGAGAACCAGGGACTTCCCTGGTGGCGCAGTGGTTAAGAATCCGTCTGCCAATGCAAGGGACACAGGTGTGATCCCTGGTCTGGGAAGATCCCACATGCCACAGAGCTACTGAAGCCTGCACACCTAGATCCCATGCCCTGCAACAAGAGAAGCCACCACAATGAGAAGCCCTCGCACCACAACGAAGAGTAGCCCCCGGCTCACCGTGACTAGAGAAAGCCCGTGCACAGCAAGGAAGACCCAAGGTAGCCAAAAATAAATTTTAAATAAATAAATAAAATGAGAACCAGATGCCTCACCCAGGACCCCTCTTGGAGGGATCACACCCAAGTCACATGACCATGCTATAAAAGGGATTTTATAGGCTTGGGTTTGCAAAGTCAATTTGAAAGAGTTATCAAGTTCCCCTGCGCACCCTGTTATCCAGGTACATGTTTATGTTTGCATATGTTTTTCAGTCTCAGGGGCCTGGCTCTTCATAGACGTTGTTAACGGGACTGATAATACTACCTTGTAGGATCTACATGTTTTACGTTGAATTTTGAGTTTCCAAAATGAAAATTGATAAACTGATGTTGAAATATTGCTTAAGGTATTCTCAAGAATTTCCATTCCCAGTCTGCAAGAGACATGAAGTAGAGAACCCCTTCCTGGTTTATTCTGTCTCCCTTCACGCCCCTCCTTGGAGACGTGTTGCAAAATAGTCTTTGCTGAAGCCAGCCTGCCACGTGATGCTGCTGCGGTGATTGCCTTGACCTTAATTACTATTGTCTATTATTCAAAATCACTAATTGAGTCATGGTCCCACTGCAGATGTGACTTAACTCGCTGTTTTACTGCTTGCTCAGGAACTGCAAATAAAAACTAATGGCAGTTGTAATTAACTCAGAACCAGCTATATAACCTGTCCCTCCGTCCGTGACGGGTAAAAGTTCAATTAAAAAGCAAAGTTATTAACAGAGTGAGGTTTGGTCACACATCTGTCACATTGAGTGTGACAGGACACAAAAAGTTACCCCGTGCCACCAGAGAGGGATTCACTAGGACCCTGCAGTAACTTTATTTTCAGGCTTTTAAAGATAAATAGCTCCATATATACAGCAATTAAAGTTATTCCATATATAGAGTTATATGACTAGTCACCTGCTTAAAAAGTCTAAACAGAAGTGTTTATCTTAGAGTCATGAAGCGTATAATAGCAGCAAACTACCAAACTAAAAGCAAAAATAAAAGAATCATGAAGCAATGCTAAGAAGAAGGTAAGAAGCTTACAGAAATGTATACAAACTACCCGAAAGTTTCGTCATCAGAAACCTTCACTAAGATATTTGACACAATATCTACTAGGTGGCTATAATCCAAAAGGAGGACAATAAGAAGTATTGACAAGGATGTGGAGAAATCAGAAAACCTCAAATAGTGCTAGTGGAAAAGTAAAATTGAATAGCCACTTGGAAAACAGTTTGGTGGTTCCTAAAAAGTTAAACAGAGAGTATCCAAATGACCTAGCATTTTCCACTTCTAAGTATATACTCAACGGAATTAAGAACATGTCCACACAAAAACTTGTACTTGAATGTTCACAGCAGCATTATTCATAATAGCCATAAACGGAAAACAACACGAATGTCCACTGATTGATAGATGGATAAACAAAATATGGTATATCCATGCAATGGAATATCACACAGCTATAAAAAGGAATGAAGCACTGATATATGCTACAGCATGCATGAATCTTGAAAACATTACGCAAAGTGAAAGAAACCAGACGCAAAAGGCCACACATTGTATGATTCCATTTACATGAAGAGACCAGAAAAGGCAAATCATAGAGACAGAAAGTTGATTAGTGGTTGCCGGGGACTGGGAAATAGGGGTGTAGGGAGGAAAAACCTTTTTCATTGGCTGGGGCCACAAATAGTATTAATAAAAGATGGATTAACAAAAGAAAAAAAAAGTTAAGTATGTATGTATGTGTGTATCCACAGGAGCTCCACAAAGAAATGAGACTCAAGGAAGCAACCAGATGATTGGGGCTTACTATGTACCATCTTAGGCTAAATAAAAGAAAAGTTTATTTTTAGCCAGTTAAGAGGGGGCTATAAAGAGCTTTTTCTACTAGTTCTCAGTTGTCTTTAGCTCAAAATAATCTTTATGCCAAACAGTACTGTCACTAATTGGCCGATTCTTTTTTTTAAAATTTTCTTCTTTTAAATGTTTTTGGTTGCGCCGCACGGCATGTGGGATCTTATTTCCCCGACCAGAGATCGACCCCGTGTCCACTGCATTGGAAGGGCAGAGTTTTAACCACTGGACCACCAGAGAAGTCCCCCAATTGGCTGTTTCTTCTGTCAATCCAATGGTCCCTTACCAGAGCTTCTCTCTTTAGTGTAGAGAGCTACTGCTTTCAGGGAGTGGTGGACACTAGCAAAGCATATAATTGAGACAATAATGACATAGCTCAGAGTGAAAACAGAAGAACCAATATATGATTCTTGATGTTAAAGGGGTTCAGAACAAGCCTCCCCAAAATGTGTCACTTTTGCATTAGGATTATTTTCTAAAATTTTATTATTATTTTTTTTATTGAAGTATAGTTGATTTACAATGTTGTGTTAGTTTTAGGTGACATGAGGATTATTTTGAGCTAAAGGCAGTTGAAACCCTGTGAGGTCAAGAGAAAATTTGCCCCTCCGTCAACTATCTAGAAGTTTATAAATTAGGGGTCTTTCCCACAATAAGAGTTATTACCAGAGATAATTGTAAATGAGTGGCCCATCTGTATGGCAGGGCAAACATCTAATTACCCAACATCTGTTCTTCTTTTTTTTTTTTTTTTAAATTTATTTATTTTTGGCTGCATTGGGTCTTCGTTGCTGTGCGTGGGCTTTCTCTAGTTGCGGCGAGCGGGGGCTACTCTTCCGTGCGGTGGGCAGGCTTCTCATTGCGGTGGCTTCCCTTGTTGCGGATCACGGGCTCTAGGTGCGCGGGCTTCAGTAGCTGTGGCATACGGGCTCAGTAGTTGTGGTGCATGGGCTTAGTTGCTCCATGGCATGTGGAATCTTCCCGGACCAGGGCTCGAATCTGTGTGCCCTGCATTGGCAGGCGGATTCTTAACCACTGCACCACCAGGGAAGCCCACGTGATAAGCCTTCTTATCATTCTATAAATTACCATCCTGTCCTTGGAAGTTCCAGACCCCTATCCCATTCCTTAACTCAGGATGGCATGTAGACCTTATCTTATCTTTATCTTTGAACCTCTTATGTATGTGTGATACATACAAAATTAAATTTGGTTTTTCTCCTTTTAATCTGTTTCATGTTATCAGAACAGCCAAAAGAAGCTTTGAGAGGTAGAGGAAAATTCTTCCTCTCCCACCATAGATTTGCCTGGGTGTATATATTGTATCAGGATTGCAAACTTTAACCTACACACAGAGAAAATATAATTTTTTATTTTTCATAAATAATCTGGCCTCCCTCCCATGATTTTTATGATTTAAAAATTTTTACCTAAATCTCCAAACCTGTTTAAAATGAAATTCAATCCGACAATATCAGCAATGCTTTTGGATGTGTCCAGTAACTCCTGGATAAAGGGGCTCAGCTCTCAGATAGCTTCAACTTTCCCCAACTTCTCGCCTGCAGACAATCCCTGGACATTTGGGGGAGGAACATGCAACCGCTCCGCCAACGTTCTTGGCTGAATTCTTCAGCTAGTGTAAGTTATGATCTGGTCGTTCCTGGTTTGAGCACTGCTCTGGTGGTACACGCTGGTTCACCAGCACCCTCCAAACTTATTCAACCCTTACTGCTATAGACCCCTGAGCCTCTGGCCTTTCCTCTCCTCCAGGCAGCCTGCTGTCCTGGTGGTCCTCTGCTCTGGCAGACCTCCACCATTTCCAACCTTAGCTCTGATGTCTCTTTCCCCTACCACTGCGGGCCTGGGGGTGGTCCCATGGCTCTCAGCTCAGCCTCCTACAATGTGGGATCCCAGACAACTGGGGTTAGGTCAGCCCAGGGCGCCCTCTCTATCTAGTGCCTTTGGCATAGCCGCCTCCCAGGTTGAGCTGAGCAGGTCTGAGAATTGATCCAGAGATATTTTCAGGATCCTAATAAACATCTTGGTTTGAGAGAGCCCTTCTTCTGCTCTTGGCTTTTCTCTCTCCTTACTTGAGCCAAAGCCAAATGAGGCAAAAATCCGGGCACACATAACATTTTCTAGGGCTCCTTCCCCCCTCTCTGGACCTCTTAGGCTGTAATCCCTTGGGGCTGGAAGAATCAGTCTTTCCCCACCTTCCATCGTATGGCAGGCAATATATCTCAGTTTTCACTATCATATCACATCCACCCTCTTCAGCAGAAGAACTATATGGGCTGGGTTATCCAGAATTGGCCTTACGATGTTAAAGGGAAAAAAGGAGTGGGAGGTGGAATGAATTGGGAAAATCTTCTCTTAATTCTCTTTTACGCAACAGAGGCCGAATGCTATCTCCTATTTCCCAGCATTCACACTGTAATGTGACAGATGTCTCAGTCCATGCACTCCCCCTCCCCGGACCCAAGGCAAATGGATACTTGGGGCGAACTAGGTCATAGCCTGGGTCTCAAAAAGGCAGAAGAGGAATAGACATTACTGCTTTTCAAAACATTTCCCTTTTCCACATATGTACACACTTTTTACAACCTTTTTTTTTTTTTTTTTTTTTTTTTTTTTGCTGTACGCGGGCCTCTCACTGTTGTGGCCTCTCCCGTTGCGGAGCATAGGCTCCGGACGCGCAGGCCCAGCGGCCATGGCTCACGGGCCCAGCCGCTCTGCGGCATGTGGGATCTTCCCGGACCGGGGCACGAACCCGTTTCCCCTGCATCAGCAGGCGGACTCTCAACCACTGCGCCACCAGGGAAGCCCCACATATGTACACACTTTTTTATGGGAAACATTTAGTAGTTAAGGACATTAAGGAACGCTGGAATAGTTTTGAGAACTCAAAAAATAACCCCTTAATGTATTGTTTTCTTAGATTAAAAGTGCATTTCATTGTGTTAACAGCAGGTGCTCTTATACTACAATGAGCTATAGATGCACATAAATGGGAGACGTAAAATATAACGGTCCATAAGAGTGCTCTGGAACCTGGATTCAAATCCTGACCCTGCCACTTAACTTAGGCAAGTTGCCTATCTTGTGCCTTCATTTCCTCGTTTGTAAAATGGGGATAATAATTCATAAGGTGCTTATGATGACTACATAAAATAATACACATACTTAGAACCATTCCTAGTACGTAGTAAAAATGTAACAAATACTGTTATATGTGCATATATAATTATGATATGCATGTAATTGTGATATGACACTTACTCCCATATATATTCCAGTAACTATGGGCCAGGTGCTGTTCTTAGCATTAAAAATACAAGTTGAATGAGGCAGACGCAGTCCTGCCCTTATGTGTGTATCAGAGCTGAATACAAAGACCTGCAGTAGCTCGTTGTACACAAACACGATCAAGGTGTTATCTCTTAGGGAAATCCTCAGTTAGCCAGAGTTGTATGGCTTCGAAAATACCAGTCAGGCTACCCCATCTGAAATGTCACTCCAGTTGACACGTATGTCCTTGGCTGACACTCTTTAATCAATGGCCTTTCAGCTCTGTCCACAGTTCTGTTGGTGTGTCCCAAGGTCTTTTGGTTCTCCCCAGGTGTGTGGACTGCTATCCTGGGACTGAGTTCTTCCATCCGTGATACACATAGGGGCAGTAGGGGCACTTGGGCTTTAAGGTGATGGGGCTTTTTAAATTGAGCCCTGAAAAGAAAGGAAAATAAAAATAATGGAAGGCAAGGAAGTAGGGAGGAAAGAAAAGAGGAAGAAAGAAAGGGAGGGAGGAAGGAAAGAAGGAAAAGAAGTGTGGTGTGAAAAGGACTCAAGACAAATTTTAATGTTTTGGCCCAGATTCTTGTTCCCTTCTTGACATCAGACAAAGTGTGGGATTAATCCACCCAAGTGCATCAGGAAGAAGGTCTGATGGGGGGAAGTATAGAAGACCCACTAATGCTGGAGCCCACCTAAGAGGGCTGAGCTGAGCACCCCTGGAAAGGCTCTCCCTTCTTCAGGCACTTAGGGCTCAGACTAGCTCCGACAACACCCTGTCCTGCCTTTTCACTGGCCCCAGGATGTAACCTGCGTTTCTTTCTTGCTCGCAGCTGCCATCAGCCAATCTAGCCTTAGAGATTTCCTCTTTTCTGAGCCAGCTGCAGAGTGAGCCCCGGTGTCCCAGCTACCACACTCAACCCAGCCCAGAGCAAGCACACAGTCCATTTTCTTTCTAAGAGATTTACTACCAGGAAACAGATAAGAGGTAACAAAAATAAGCAGAGAGGGAATTACCAAGATAAAGGCGGTCTTTCACAGCCCCTGTAGCCGAACTCTAGTTATTTTTTCAAAACGAGATTGAATTGAATGCTCTGCTTTTTCCAGACAGAAAGGTGATTAAAAGTGCAAGTTTGCCCAGGACAGAGGGGAGTCGTAGGCCGGGAGTCCTCCTTCAGTGCTAAAACTGGGAGAGTCCCGGACGAAACGGAGTTGGCCACCCTATGAGTGCTCAAACGTGGCCTCTCATCGCCTTGACAGAGCTTCCTGACTCAAACCTGTGGGAAGCCCCCCATCAGGCCTGAACAAAACGTGGTGGTTAGGGCTCCTCCAGGTGCCTATTTGTCTCAAATGGCCAATTCATGTTTCTCAAGATCATTACTAAGGCACCACTCCTGATTCCGACTCCTTAGGAAGCCCGCACAGCGTGTTTTCTCCTGTTCAGCTTCCCCACCTAAATGGCAGGCGTCAGCAGGGCTCTTTCCAGGAGCTCCCCTGGCCATATTCTAGGGATTGGTTACCTTCTCCTTCTCAGACCAAGGAAATCCTCCCACCTCCCACCCCTCAACAGCATTTTGCAAACTGCTATTTCCCGGAAGACTATCTTACAAATCATCTCAAAGTTAAACCTGTTCCTGTGCTGTCGAGGTGCAGGGGGATCTTCCTTCTCTTCTTCTAGGTTCTTTGACTGGTCTAATAGTTCAATTGACATAAGACACATTAACAGGAGAAAAACCAATTTTTATCTTGTACATATGGGATCCTCATAAAATTATGACACCCAAAGGCAGCCGGGCAATGGAGGCTTATATGCCATCCTGAGCTACAGGATGGGACAAGGGCTGGGGCTTCAAAGGGGAGAAAGATAACTTCCTGGAGGATAAGAAGACCAGATTTTGCTAATAGAGGTTTGCCCTGCCATACTCATAGGTCATTCAGATAAAAAGTTATTTCTGGGTCAGGCCCCTTATCTACATCCTTTTAGGTCGTTAAGGGAGAGGTGACAGCTCTTCTTGAACCTGTTGGATCTTGATGGACTTCAGCTCAAAATAATCCACATGCCGAAATGGCACATTTAGCGGGTGGCATATTCTGCCCTCCTTCAATGTTAAGGAACATTTCTTAAGAGGGACGCAAAGGATGCAGCCCCTCCCAAACTATTAAACCACAGACTTTCCTCCCTTCTCTTCAGGAAGTTACCATTACAGCCTCCAGCACCTCTGTTTTGAAGAGCATACGACCCTGGAGTCTTTGATTCCACTAAGCAGCTTTGGGCCTTTTCCTGGTGATACCCAGTGCTATTTTCATGGACAAATCATGCAGAACGCTGGGAGATTTTACTGAGGAGGACCCAGCACCAGGCCAGCCATGCCAAGCAATGTGCAGGGTGTGTGTGTGTGTGCACGCGTGTGCACGTGGATTGGAAGTCTGCCCTACTCAGTTCTTTGCACCACAACCCAGGTTGCAAGCGCCATCTTTACTGACTTGGGAGGAGCTGTTGAAAGTCTCTCCAAAGGCCACTGTGCCTGCATGATTTCTTGTACTTCCTAAAAATTATGAGGTCCAGTAGGTGCAAATTCCAGCCAATACAGTTCTTGGGTCACATTCCCTCTTGTGCCAGCATAGGTAGGATTCACTGTAAACAAATGGTTATATTCTTGCTTATATGTACTAGTATATATGTACGTGTTAGGTTTTCTAGTAGCGGTAAAGACTGTTGAACTGAGATTAGTTTAAAGCAATACACATGTCATAGTTCTTCTTTCCAGTGATATATCTCTTCATTTTTTTTCCCTACATTTTGTTTCTGTAATTTTTGAAGTGGCAATAAAACCAACCAGTGCTGATTTATATATTGAAAACAGGCTCTCTGAAGTAACTTGGGAAATGGAGTTTGAATTCCTGAATTTATTTATTTTCCCCTGCAGCTAATGTGGCTTGTTTGTTATTCTGGACCTGAGTGCTGATGCAAAGAAAGTAGAAGGGGTGACCTCCTGCTCCCGAGGGGCATTTATCACCTGTAATTTTCCAGAAGTCCTGCCTCTAATCTGCGAATTTCCTCCAGTGCAAATTGACTTTCACTGAGGTGAGTCTGGGGCCAAGTCATCTGCAGGTTCAAAGAAGTAAACTCTGCAAGCCATGAGGTGGAGCCCACCACCCTGCAAGGCCCCCAGGAGGGGAGCAGGTACTCTGCCCCACCCTCTGCTCAGCACTGGCTCCACGGGCAATAGTCACCCCAAACACAATCCAAGTTGTTTAATTAAAAGATGTCCAGGGAATTCCCTGGCAGTCCAGTGGTTAGGATTCTGTGCTTCCACTGCGAGGGACATGGGTTCAATCCCCAGTCGGGACCTAGGATCCCACACGCTGCACGGCCAAGAAAACAAAACCAAAACCAAAACGTCCAGTCCCTTATTTCCTAAGTGGAGCAGAATGGTAAGTGTTCCTGCCGTAAAGTATAATGGAGATTGGTCTTCTCTCACGCAGCCTGGTGAGGGAAATTGCTCTTAGAAGAACTGTCAGCCTTTCCAACGCAGCACTTTGGGCTGAGACTCACACATACGTGCTATTAAAGTTGATTTCTGGCAAGTGCCACTCGTGGTATTTATTCAAAGGAAGCCAAGTATTTAAATGGAGTCAAAACAAACCAGCCTTTCTGCTCTCCACAACCTACAACCTTCCGTTCAACCTTCTCTGAGATTTTGAAAAATTGACGACACCCTTTAATTAGTCCCTTTCTGCACCAACTGGTCTCAACTGGCACTGGAAATGATGAAATGCCAGAGAACACCACAAAGCTGTCTAAGTGGCAGCTTACTAAGAAAAATTCACTTCCTTTAATTTCCTTCCTGGGTTTTAGACCAACTGAGGTCATCTGCTCAAGAACAACCTGTCTCCTCTTTCTGCCTGCAAATGAGGGTGGTGCCTGCCAGCAGCTCACAGCACAAACTGCAGCAGAGCCAGGGGTTCTGCTGGCCCAGGGACAGGAATGAAGAACTGGGAGATGGGGACGGACATATGTACACTACGATGTATAAAACAGATAACTAATGAGAACCTACCGTACAGCACAGGGAGCTCTACTCAGTGCTCTGTGGTGACCTAAACGGGAAGGAATTCTAAAAGAGAATGGATATACGTATACGTATAACTGATTCGCTTTGCTCTACAGCAGAAATGAACCCAACATTGTAAAGAGACTATACTCCAATAAAAATTAATTAAGAAAAATAAAAGAGTGCATGGTGAATTTCAGTGTCAGAGAATGTGACAGCCAGAAGGGGCGCCAGAGAAGAGGAATTCCCGCACTGCCCTGAAGAAGAGGCTGAGGCGCAAGGCCCTAGAGCAGCTGGCTGAGGGGAGGGGAAGAAAGCAAGGGGGCTGCTTGGTCCTGCTGACTAATTTTGATCCACCAGAGGACTCACGCTTCCACCGCTCCCCAGTATGGATTTCCTTGTTGCAGAGGAAGAGGCCTGAGGGCTCAGGAAGGTAGACCAGCTTCGGGATGGTAGCCAGCACTGCAGGGTGAGGATAGGGCAGGACCAGAAAGTACTGTGGGCTTAAAAACATGTTTTCTCTGCCTTTCCTTTTTTTTTTTTTGATTTAATGTGCAAAGTTTTGAGTTAATTATTCTCCTCAGTTCATAGCACACTATCATCTTTGTCCTCTCAATGGCCCTGTGTTGCTTTGTTTATTTATTCCCTTTATCTGCAAATCCCATTCACTTCCCCTCATAGGCAACCATTCTAAACTGTTTAATCTGTATCTTTTTATTTGAATGTGTCTAGCAAAATGGTATTATTGTGTCGCATGTATGGATATATGAAGAGGTAGATAGATAGACCTCTATTTATATTGATATATATGAGATTTTTATTTTGAAAAAAATAAAGACACACAAGAAATTCATTAAAAAAGAAAATACAAAGGCACATGAAAAGATGCTCAACATCGTTACTCAATAGAGAAATGCAAACCAAAATCACAATGTGATACCACTTCACAGTCATTAGGAGGGCTACTGTTAAAAAACAAACAGAATTCCCTGGCGGTCCAGGGGTTCCTCCACTGCAAGGGGCACGGGTTCAATCCCTGATTGGGGAACTAAGATCCCACAAGCCACACATGGCCAAAACAACAACAACAACAAAACAAACAAAAAACAGAAAATAACAAGTGTTGGTAAGGATGTGGAGAAATTGGAAACCCCCTGCATTGCCGGTAGGGACATAAAATGGTGCAGCCGCACAGGAAAACAGTTTGGTGGTTCAGCAAAAAGTTAAACATAGGATTGCCATATAATCAAACAACTCCACTCTTAGGTATAGACCCAGAAGAAGTGAAAGCAGGGATGCAGATTCTTAAACGCGAATGTTCATAGCAGCATTATTTGCAATAGCCAAAAGGTGGAAACAACCTAAGGGTCCATCAACAGATGACTATGGATTTTTTAAAAGTGTATTATATGCCCACAGTGAAATATTAAACCTCCCCAAAAAAGGAATGAAATTTTGATCCACACTACAACGTAGATGAACCTTGAAGACATTATTCTGAGTGAAATAATCCAAACACAAAAGGACAAATAATGTGTGCTTCCACTTATATGAGGTACCTAGAATAATCAAACTCATAGAGACAGAAAGTAGAATAGTGGTTACCAGGCAATGGAGGGAGCGGGGAAGGAAGAGTTATTATTTATTGGGTACAGAATTTCAGTTTGAGATGATGACAAAGTTCTGGAGGTGGATGGTGGTGATAGTTGTACAACAATGTGAATGATCTTGATGTCACTGAATTGTACACTTAAAAATGGTTAAAATGGGTCTTCCCTGGTGGCGCAGTGGTTAAGAATCTATCTGCCAATGCAGGGGACATGGGTTCGAGCCCTGGTCCGGGAAGATCCCACATGCCATGGAGCAACTAAGCCCGTGCGCCACTACTACTGAGCCTGCACTCTAAAGCCCACAAGCCACAACTACTGAAGCTCATGTGCCTAGAGCCCGTGCTCCGTAACAAGAGAAGCCACCACAATGAGAAGCCCGTGCACCGCAACTAAGAGTAGCCTCCCACTTGCCGCAACTAGAGAAAGCCCGCATGCAGCAACGAGGACCCAACGCAGCCAAAACTAAATAAATAAATTTACTTTTAAAAAATGGTTAAAACGGTACATTTCAGTTATGTACACATTATCATGCACACAAAAAGACATGTAAAAAAAATTCCCTGCCACCAAAAATAAGATTACAATAAACATCTCTGGCCTGTCCCACGATGGCGCTGTGTGAGAATCTCTCCAGGATATATTCCTAGAAGCCAAATTTCTGGGACATTTTTAATTTAACCAAGTACTGCCAGGTTGTTCCAGAAATGGAGCTCCAGTTTGCACTCCTTCCCACCAGCAGAGCACAGGTGTTTCTCTGTCCTCACATTCCAGCCAACGTTTGGCATAACCAGCTTTCTAATTTTTGCAAGTCTAATACGAGAAAAGTGTTGCTTTGATTTGCATTTCTCTAATTGCTAATGATTTTACTCATCTCTTTATAAACTGATTAGCTTTTCGAAATTCTTCTTCTGTGTAATGGCTTAAGTGTGTCCCCTGTGAAAAGGCATGATGAGGTCCTAACCCCCAGTGCCTCAGGATGTGACCTTATTTGGAAATAGGGTCTTTGCAGATGTAATCCAGTTAAAATAAGGTCATTAGAATGGGCTCTAATCCAATATGACTGGCGTCATTTCTGGAAAAAGGAAATTTGCACACGGAAACAGATGTGCACACAGGGTAGACGATGTGAAGAAATATAAAAAGGACACCATATGAGGACTGGAGTTGTACTGCTGCAAGCCAAGGAATGTCTGGGGCTACCAGACGCTGGAAGAGTCCAGAAAGGATCCTACTAGGCTATCCGAGAGATCCTGGCCCTGCTGACACCTTGATTTTAGACTTCCAGCCTCCGCATCTTTGAGACAATAAATTTCCGTTATTCTAAGCCACCAGTTTGGGTTATTTTGTTATGACAGCTGTAGGAAACTGATACCCTCTGTGAATTGCCTGTCCATATTATTTGCCTCTTTTTCAGCGGGGCTCCTGCATCTTCCTATAATGTGCAGAAGTTCCTCATCTGCTCCAGATTCATCTTCATTTTTTGCCTTTCTGCCTCTATCACTCCCACCGGCTCCCATGGGGTCACTTTGAGAGCAGAATTTCAAGTAGAAGGGAAGGGCAACCCAGCTGGACAGAGATGAGAAGGAAAGAGGAAGCAGGGGTATTTTTAGGCCAAAGAGGCTTTGTGCTGCCCCTAAACAGAAGTGGGAAGGCAGGCTTGGATTGGAGGAAGGTCAGCCTGAAGATACTGAGGAATCTCTGTCATTCCCTAACTGCCTTGAGCCCTTTATCCTCAAAGCCTTTGATGCCCACCTATGGCTAAGATCAGTGAGTGAGTCTCAGATAGATCCCCAAGCCATTTTTGGGTCAGGTTTACAGGTGCTTTGGGCCACCCAGTGACCACCTTCAAGGAAACCAGCAGTTTGCTTCACGCCCACTCACATGAGGCCCCATGGAGAAATCATGCACCAGGCTGTGTTAGGCCTTCTGAAACTGCCCTTCAACTTGGTTTCTTTGAGCCTTTCAGAATATCCACGGAGGAAGGCCATGACATATTTTAAAAGGCGTTTGCCTGAGAAAGGCACTTTTGTCAGCAAAGCTGGATGACGCGGCATGGAAAGGCTAAGGCCACTGGAAGAAGTTGGCTTCGGCAGTTGTGGGCAGGGCCAGAGCTGCAGAGGCAGGGGTTGAGAGTGTGATTTTGTCCAGGATGTGGTTTCTAAAATAAGCCCATTTCATCCATCATTAATTTTTACTCCCCGAAACGGTGCCATCTCTTGTTTTCTCACGGTACCTTCCCTGAGAGCCCGCTTAAACTCCTCTACACGTCCCTGGACATGGAGCACCTGGAATTCCAGCAACATATTTCAAAAGACCCTCTAGAAAAACCCTGCCCTAGATGTGGTATGGGGAGATGACCAGACTCGGAATACTGTACCAAGAAGATCAACTCACACCGAAAAAAAAATCAGGAAGACTCCATCTATATACCCTTTGTACAATAAGACTTTAAAAGAATTTTTTTGTAGTTTTCTTTCTTGAAAAAGATCAAATGATATGACTGAGAATACTCACAGAGCTACTGCATGCCTGGAGAACTCAATCTAGGGTAAATGTTTTGGTAAACAAACCTCCTTCTAAAGGATATCATTTAACAGTTTTACAAATATGTATTTCCTGTTAATTCAAGGTATTCAGTGGTTGTATTATTTTTAATAAAATATTACTCCTGAACCAAACCAAATCATCTCTCTCTCTCTCTCTCTCTCTCTCTCTCTCTATATATATATATATATATATATATATGAAGTTTAAGGTTCTGTGTTAGGTTTTATCATCTTGGGGTGGAGAGGGAGCCTTCACAAACAAGACATGAAATTCAGAAGCCATGATGGAAAATGTGCATATGTGAATATATAATGATAATTTTTAAAAAGACTTCTGCCTGACAACAACAAAAATGAGGCAAAAAAATCAAATTAAAAAGTAAAAAGTAGACTGAGCAAAGATATTGTATTATGTACGACGTATTAGGTCAGTAGCCATACTGTTCAAAGACCTGGTACAAACTTAAGAAAAGACCAAAAAAACACAGGAAAAAAAGATGGGAGGTAGGTACAGGGACTTCAAAGAGAAAATACAAATGGCAAAAGAATACATGAGAAGATATTCAATCTACCAAAGAAATAAAAATCTAAAATATAACATCTTTTTTCATACTGATAAACAAAGGCTTAAGTGAGGGCGGGGGGAGGGGACTAGAACTTTTATATACTGTTGGTAGGCATGTAAATGGATGCAGAATTTTTGGAGGAGGCATTTTTGCATTGCCTCCTAAACTTTAACATATGCGTACCTAGTAACCTAATAGATCCAGTCTAGAAACTTATTCTACGTTAATGCTTGCATATGTATACCATTATATATACAAGGAGGAAGATCAGTTAAATTTTGGTACCTCTATTCAGCAACACCATGTACCCCTTAAAAAGAGAGGAGTTGCTATGAATAGTAACCTGAAAACTGCCTGTGATATACTGTTAAGTGAGAGAATCAGGGTGTAGAATAAGATACACATATGTAATAATTCCATTTATGTAACAAAACATTTGAAGCTAGGCAAATAGGCAAGTAGGTGATAGAGTAATCATACATGAGTTCAGTAAAATAGGATGATACATACCAACAGATGATAGTGGTGGGGTTACCAGCTTTCACATCCTATTCCATGGCATAAAACTCTCCCTAAAATAACCTGCTCTTGGTCCTTTGATCATCACATAGCATCACAGATCATGGAGCAAGCTCTTCAAAGTCATGATCTGGGACATCCACCTCCATATTCCCCAGATGTAGTTCAGTGGCAGACCTCACAGGAAGTTCAACAGCTGTTTGTTGAAGACTATAGGGCTTCACCCTTCCCTACTCCACGCAACTACAGAGGTTAATGTGGCTTTATCAGGATTCAGGGTCAGCTTGAGTCTACCCTCAGAGCCAACCTGCAAAATAGTTTGGTGAAAATAAAAGCGTAAGGACACAGGAACTACCGCCCAAGCCTGGTCCGGCTGGCTTCTCCTCACCGTTGCTGCAGCCAGGGGCCACCGGCCTGTCCCAGTTGGAAGGCTTTTAAGTCAGTTCACAAGGAAAGACCCAGTGGGATAAAGGACTATCTGGTAAGGTGGATGGAGGCCAAATAGGGAGCAATAGAGGAGACAGAGAAGCAAGAGAGAGGAAGCAGAGGGTAGAGAGGCAAAGAGAGTCAGGTGACACCACGAGGAATTTACAGACAGCAATCAAGAAAAGAAGCACAAGATTATATGTTTACATATAGAACAATTCTCAAAAAGGTCACATGACCTGGCCCTGTCTTTTTTAAAATAAATTTATTTATTTATTTTTGGCTGTGTTGGGTCTTCGTTTCTGTGCGAGGGCTTTCTCTAGTTGTGATGAGCGGGGGCTACCCTTCATCGCAGTGCACGGGCCTCTCACTGTCGCAGCCTCTCTTGTTGCGGAGCACAGGCTCCATACGCGCAGGCTCAGTAGTTGTGGCTCACGGGCTTCGTTGCTCCGTGACATGTGGGATCTTCCCGGACCAGGGCTTGAACCCGTGTCCCCTGCATTGGCAGGCAGATTCTCAACCACTGTGCCACCAGGGATGCCCTGGCCCTGTCTTTTAACTGCTCCCACTCTAGTCTTCAAGCTCTCTTTGAAGATGACCACAAATAGAAGAATCTTTCCTAAGTGAGAGAGTCAAACATTAATAAATTCCTTGAAATAAATCTCCAAACTGGATTGTCAAGCTTTGGCTTGCAAGAGTGCACCAGTTTGCAAGCCGGCCCTTGACATGGGTGTCTGACATCCCAATGACTTGTCTTACTCTTTGGTCTGGTGTCATATTATCGAAAGCTAATATTTGTCAGTGTCTTACTAAATGCCATGATTCTAAGCTCTACGTGTGTATTGACTCTTCCTCTTCACAACAGTCCTATGAGGTACATATAAAGTAGAAAACACACTTTGTAGTTGAAGTGTCTGTGTGGTTAAGTAATTTGCCCAAGGTCCCTCAGGCAGTAAATGTGGGACCCTTAGACAGTGCTTCTTAAATTTTAACATGAATCTGAATCACCTGGGCATCTTATTAAAATGCAGATTCTGACTCAGGAGGTCCGAGGTGGGGCCTGAAATTCTGCATTTCTAATGAGCTCCAGGGAATGCCAATGTTGCTGGTCCCACAGACCACACTTTGAGTAGCAAGACTCTAGAACTCAGGTCATGATGGTTACACTTTCAGAGCCAAGCTGCAATACCAACTGTGAGCTCCAAGGATGTAGATTAACCGCTCTGTTTAAAAGAAGAGATTGGGGGGACTTCCCTGGTGGCGCAGTGGTTGAGAGCCCACCTGCCGATGCAGGGGACACGGGTTCGTGCCCCGGTCCGGGAAGATCCCACATGCCGCAGAGCGGCTGGGCCCGTGAGCCATGGCTGCTGGGCCTGCGCGTCCGGAGCCTGTGCTCCGCAACGGGAGAGGCCACAACAGTGAGAGGCCCGTGTACCGCAAAAAAAAAAAAAAAAAAAAAAAAAAGAGATTGGGGAGGATGATCTCTGGATACTGGCAAACTCTACAGTTTAAAACCATTGCAAAATCCTCGCAGAAAAAAAGTTACCACTGCATTCCTGGGCCACACTCAGTGCCCAGACCCCAAGTCATATACTCTACTGTAGAGAAAGAACAGGACACGTAATGGACAAGTCTTTCCATAGAAAGTGACATCAGAATACATCACTCCAAAAATATGCCCCTTTGGCATATGGATTATTTTGAGCTAAAGGCAACTGAGAGCCAGCAGATGTAGGAAAAGCCCTTTACCTCTGCAGCTGCCTAAAAATAAGGGATAAATTTCCCCTTTAGAAAAGGAAATTCACATTCATAATGTAAATTTCCATTTGTAAAGACGTCTCTGTACAGGGAGGAGAGCTACTCAGGAGACACCTCTTATGTGCATAACAAGAAGATCCTTTTTTACCCCGCATTTCCTCCTCTCCTCTCTCTCTACCTTGCCCCCCAACCCAGAAGCCCCAAACCCCCTTTCCTTTGTTTAGTTTAACGTGGTATATAAACCCCAATCATCTGACCCTTGAACCCCATTTTCTCTATCAAACTCCATGCAACATACGTAATTAAAATTGTTTTTCTCTAATCTGTCTTATTTCAGTTTGATTCCCAGGCCCTAGACATTGAAACTAGGAGGATAGAGGGAAAAATGTTTTTTCTTCCACTACACATCTAAGCTGAGACATGAAGGGTACCTAGGAGTTCGCCTGGTGAAAGCCGATGAGGAATAGAGGCTGGCAGAAGAAAGAGCACGAGAGAAGACCTGAAGTCAGCCAGGTATTAAAAGGTAATAAAAGTAATAGTGATTGACCTTCAGGTTGAAAAGGAAAGTGTGTGAGAGGTAGAAATGTGAATCGGGCCAGCTCACAGTGTGTCTCAAAGGCCTGGTTTCTTTTTTTATTATTTATTTATTTATTTATGTATTTATTTTTGGCTGTGTTGTGTCTTTGTTGCTGCACGCGGGCTTTCTCTAGTTGCAGTGAGCGGGATCTACTCTTCGTTGCAGTGCATGGGCTTCTCATCATGGTGACTTTTCTTGTTGCAGAGCACAGGCTCTAGGTGTGCAGGCTTCAGTAGTTGTGGCACGAGGGCTCAGTAGTTGTGGCTCTTGGGCTCTAGAGTGCAGGCTCAGTAGTTGTGGGGCACAGACTTAGCTGCTCCACAGCATGCGGGATCTTCCCAGACCAGGACTCAAAACCGTGTCCCCTGCACTGGCAGACAGATTCCTAACCACTGTGCCACCAGGGAAGTCCCAAAGGCCCAGTTTCTTAACATGACCTGTGGGCTAAGGTGATGCAAAGCCTTTGAGGAGTTTTTTTTTTTTTTTTTTTTTTATTTATTTTTTTGCGGTACGTGGGCCTCTTACTGCTGCGGTCTCTCCCGTTGCGGAGCACAGGCTCCGGACGCGCAGGCTCAGCGGCCATGGCTCACGGGCCCAGCTGCTCCGCGGCATGTGGGATCTTCCCAGACCGGGGCATGAACCCGTGTCCCCTGCATCGGCAGGCGGACTCTCAACCACTGCGCCACCAGGGAAGCCCCTAGCCTTTGAGGAGTTTTAAGCAGGAAATGGATAAATGGATTGGAATTTTAGTTTAAGGAGCTACAGTGTGTAGAATAGAATGTGGGGAGTGGTTGGGAGGGGCCCAAGGTCGGAGACATGTGTCCACTAGGAGGCTGTTACAGTTATCACTGTGAAAAATGACAGCAACCCCGAACTGGGGTAGCAGCAGGGGGGTTGCAGGGAAGGAGACACATTCTAGAGACATTTAGAAAGAAGACAACGGAGTGAAAAAAGTGAAGGATGAAAAGGATGCGAGTGAGAAAAAGACAGTGCTAAAAGATGTTTTTTTAAAAAATAAAAGGTAAAATCATGACTCATAGGATATAAAATGAACACATGCTAAAGATTTTATTCCACTCATAAAGAAGGAAGCAGGCAGATGTTATAACTGGTTCAAGGGAGAAATTGAAAAACAGACACATCTATGGAGGAGGAATATTGAAATGAATGTACACACGGAGGCAGAGCTAGCTTCCTCCGCAGTGGGGGAGGGGATTCTGAACCTCCACGAGATAGGACACCATGGGCCCATCTAGAGCTAAGAATTATTTTACATTCTGGTGGTTATGCACCATTTACGGAGTTGTACAATAGTCCCTGAGGAATCAGAATACTCAGAGGAGTGTCCCCTTGACAATGCAAAGTTTTCTACAGAAGCACAAATTTGTCCTTGAAGCAGGGTGACTCTGGGATGTCTGACTTGGACACCTAGGGAGACAGTTATGACATTCACTGAGCAGGGAATATGGGCAGAGAGGACGTGCTGAGGGGCTGGGCTGGGGGAGGAGAGAGGTGGTACATTGACTTGGTCACATTTCTTTTTTTTTTCTTTTTTTGGCCACGCTGCAGGCCATGAGGGATCTTAGTTCCTCCAGCAGGGATCGAACCCGTACTCCCTGCAGTGGAAGCGAGGAGTCCGAACCACTTGACCGCCAGGGAAGTCCCCAGTCACATTTCAATAGCTGACGCTTGCCTCTGGTGGAGATGTGGCTGGGCAAATACTTCAAGATATGAAGGGGAACCTCCAGTCTCACAACAGGGCACGCTGTTCAAAGGAAGAGGGGTACTTCAACTAGAAAAGCATGAAAAGCCAAATGTCTAAGGCCAGTGGCCCTGCCTTGGGCAGGGTGGTCCAGTTGTGTTTTGGTTTCAAGGATAAAGTATCTCTCCCGGGCTCAGTGGCTCCAGTTTTGGGGGAGGCATTGTTTGAAGAGCCTCCCTTGCTTTAACCACGTGCAACATTGATTGAACACCATTTTACAGAAGGTTCTGTATATCACGCTATGATGTATTCCAAATAGATCTTGCCTGGAAGGAACTTCCAGGGTGGCTGTTTAACATTTGGATTTTTCATTAGAAAAAATGTCACTCATGTGACCACTTTCCCATCCCAACAACAATGCTCTTTCTTAAGACTCCTAAAAACAGGGACTGCTTTCCAAACCAAAAAGTGGAAAATGGGCAAAGGATTGTCTTCAATTTGTCAGTTTATAGGAAAGGACATATAAAAATTATTTAAAAGTTGAGTTGGTTTTATGGCTTCTGTGTACTGAAAGCAATAAATTCAACTGACGCTTGGGTCTGCCCGGGACATTTTGGATCACACGGTTAGGAGACGCAGGATGTAGTTTTAATAGTATGTACTGGATTTTTTGTTTTTTACTAAGTAAAGCAATATGGTGTACTAGTACCAATGAAAACTAACTAGAAAATAGGAAGATAAGAGTAGAAATTGTGCAGATTCTAGAAGGAATTCTGCTGTTTCCCAGCCTCTGTAGTGCTCTATTTCTCCCAGCAACTGACAGGTGACACTTACCTACAGGCCCTGTCCCACCTTCAGTCTAAGAAGCTCTTAAATAGAGGTGTTTGGGTCCTTCTAAGTGGCCTTGACAGGTTTTGCGCTGTGGCCACATAGACCTGAGTTTCAGAGAGACTGGAGTTCAAGGTCTATAAACAAGACTTACCTTGCTCTGGCCGTCGCCCTTCTCTGAGCCCTATGATTAGGGTCTTGCTCCGTGTAGATGCCCTTCTCTGTCAGCTGCCAATTTTGCTGGACTTTGAGTACCACCTCCACTGGATTCCCTGCTGTCATGATCTGCCTTCCTGTTGGAACGTCCTGATCTCTGGAGTCAGGCCCTCCTACTCCTCCCATGCTGAGTGCTCAGGACTCTGGACCACGCTCTTTGTATCCTCCAGATACTCTGCCCTGGACTGCACACAAACCTCACCCCGACACCAGCTGTGGGGCTACCACCAAGCAGCAAAGCTGCCACGGTGGCCGGATCCCAAGCCTGGCCCCAACCAGACTGCACCTCTGTCCACGCATCACTGGGCCATGTCTGTCTTCACTAGGAAAATCCAGTTAACGTTGGACTGCAGCACTGTCTAAATTTATATCAAAACTGAAATCTGTCCTTGTTTTATAAATTCATATATTATGGAAACATCAAGGGACATCCAGAGCCTTTGGTTCAAGTTTGCTTATTCCCTTCTGAAAAACGGAAATTTTAATCTCCAAATATTGTCTTATACTGCCCGCGACCCTCTCCCGCTTCCACTCTGGAAATCCTTGCTCTCCTCTGCATATTTGCAAAAGCAAAGACATTGCTGAGTTTTACTTCCCACAGTCTGTGTTATATGGAAGATGTATTGTTTAGTTTTTTAAATATAATTTTAGATACATTCATCCTTCTTCTCCCCAACGTTCAAAATCACTATACCCCATGCATGGATGTGTATGTGTGCTTGTTGAAATAAATTACATTGGTGGTGTAATTAATCTCCCCTTGATCTTCGATTCTTTGATACTACCAGGAAACACGTATGAGGGCCTACAATGTGCCAGGACTGTGCTAAGGGCTTTATATGCACCCTCGTTCAATCCCCCTAACAGTTCTATGATTAGCCCTAATTGTTGCATGAAAAATCTGAAGCTTGGGGAGACAAAGTAATTCTCCAAGTTTCACAATTAGAGTGGAGCAGAACAAGATTTGAATCCAAGTCAGATGACCCTGGATGTTCTAAATCTCAGCATTATCTTTGCATCCCAGCCCCTGGTACGATGCAGGGCACAAAGAGGGCCTTCAATACACGTTTACTGAGTGAATGAATGCTTAACCCCTCCTTACTTAGATTCAGCGTACACCAATTAATGTAGATCGTGTATCTACTTTGTACCAGCCACTGTGCTTTGACGTGAAGAAGCAGTTAATGGTTTATCTAAGATAATATCCATAAACTAGAAATTAGAAAACAATCAGCAATATGGCAGAACGAAGTCTAGAACAGACATTTTTTTTTTTTTTATAAAACTGTATCACTCACTCTTTTATCAGCCATGATGCCTCAGTTCTCTTTTTCGGCTTGGAGAAGGAATGAGTAAGACAAAGTGGGGAAAAAAGGATTTCTTTTTTAATGTAACTGAGGAAAACTAAAAAGAAAAATAAAATCAAAGAGGATGTGTGGTAATATATAGGATGTTAGACCCAGAAGAGGTTAAATTCAGTTGAGGTGCCAAGGAGGAAGTTGCTGTTTCCTCCTCAGGTGGTTTAAAATGTCGCTCCACTTGCCAAAGCTCATGGTGATCACAGATCATGGCGGAGAATGGCCACCACAGAAAACTTCAGCCTAGAGGACTCAGGTTACCCGGAGCCTCCCTCAGCCACTGAGGCAATGGCCAAGAGCTAGGGTTTTATAAAAAAAAGAATGAGATAATGCCATTTGCAGCACCATGGATGCCACTAGAGATTATCATGCTAAGTGAAGTCAGTCAGAAAAAGAAAAATACTGTACGATATCACTTATATGTGGAATCTAAAATATGACACAAATGAACCTATCTAGGAAACAGAAACAAAATCAGGGTCATAGAGAATAGACTGGTGGTTGCCAAGGGGGAGGGAGGTGGGAGAGGGTAAGAGTGGGAATTTGGGATTAGCAGATGCAAACTGGTATATATAGAATGGATAAACACAAGGTTCTACTGTATAGCACAGAGAACTGTAGTCAATATCCTGTGAGAAACCATAATGGAAAAGAATATGAAAAAGAATGCATATATATGTATAAGTGAGTCACTTTGCCGTACAGCAGTAATTAACACAACATTGTAATTCAACTCTACTTCAATAAAAAGTAAATTAAAGAAACAAACAGAAAAAAAAGAGCTCTAGGGCTTTGAAACCAGCTCCGCTCGGGTTCAGATTCTGTCCTCGCCACTCACCAACCCCCTGACTCTGGATGAAGCACAATGATGCCCCCATAAGCAGAGTATCCTGGTATTTGATACATAGCACCTATTATATTTGTTATTAATTATGATTATTTACTAATAAAAATACAATGAAATCTTAAAAGCATTTTGAAGAGAAACAAAGCCTCCTGTGAAAGTCAATTGACAAACACCCATTGTTCAAAGTGTACTTGACATTCTTTACCCAAGTGGAGAGAAAAGAATCACTCCTGAGAGGCCAAAAACCGAGAAATGTATACTCCTCCCCAGATGTCCTGGGGCAAGCCAATATGGTGCCACCAACCAAACAGATAAAGATATCTCCAGACCTGGAGGAGAAACAAATTCCAAGCCAGTACGCTTTCCTTGTTGATAACTAATAAAGAGTTCAAGCCAATTCTTTCATGAAGAGGAATTGATATTTATAACCGAACTCATTTTGTATTTCTAGTAGTTCATCATATAAAACCTGTAAAGAATCAACGTTACAGAGTGTGGCTTCGGTCACTTCCAAATTATTTTATTGTTTATATAATATCTTGAATTAAAAAAAAAAACCCTCCAGGGCTTCCCTGGTGGCGCAGTGGTTGAGAGTCCGCCTGCCGATGCAGGGGACACGGGTTCGTGCCCCGGTCCAGGAAGATACCACATGCCGCGGAGCAGCTGGGCCCGTGAGCCATGGCCGCTGAGCCTGCGCATCCGGAGCCTGTGCTCTGCAACGGCAAAGGCCACAACAGTGAGAGGCCTGCGTACCGCAAAAAAAAAAAAAAAAAAAAAAAAACCCTCCAGATAATTATTCTGCCAGAGAAATCTGTGGAGTTGATCTGCCTCTCCCAATGTTCTAGAGCAGAACAGAAGAACTAGCTCAGCTCACTTCTGCCTGGGAATGAGTCAAGTTACACAGTCAGAGGAGAAAGGTCACCTAAAGTGAAATTAACTGAGCAATCAGGGCATAAATCGGAGGGAAAAGAGTCATTTTTCTACTTCCCTCTCCCCAATTCCCGTTCAATCGATCAATAGGTCCTGTCAATTCTCCCATCAAGACAGAACTTGAATCTCTCGCCCTCCTCCCTCTGTCACTCCATTTTTGTGGCAAACACCTTTTCCTCAAATCGATTCTCATTCAATAGCTAGAATGATCCTTTTCAACCTGACCTCATCTCACTGCACTGCCCTGCTTTAACTCTTCAATTAGCGGTACTCCCGAGTCCTTGCACGGCTGTGTAACTCCTACTTACTCTTATCAGTCACCCTGGACTTTCTCAGGTTCTCAAATGACATAGAGAGAGTCGCTAAATACATGTTGAACATTTGAATAAATTAATGTGCATGGTTGACTTGAAAAGGAGAAAAGAAGAGGCTGGGATGAGCAGTTCTGAGCCTTAACCACCAAGATAATGATTTTCCTGGCAGAGGAGACAATATTTAACAAGTTGTTAACTGGTGCAGGAAAACCCAAAACCAAGAATTTTTATTTAAAATAGAAATTCTGCAGACTCTAACTGTTTGGTATACTACTCACAACATAGACTTTAAAGGAGAAATGCCATCACAATTCATGGGTGAAAAATCCCTTTTGTGCACATTCCTCATGTTTGTAAACTCAAAAGAGCAGGCGATTTGATGACAGGGACAAAGACATTGCTACTGAGAAGTAGCTGCACGGTGTTGATTTGTGTGTTTTCTGGGCTTTGTCAGGAACAATAGGCTATTTTTGCTTGAACTTGTGTGGCTCGCCTAGCACCCTAGATCTCACTTTCGTTAAAGGTTGGCTTTGTTGCTCATTTGCTTTTCACCTCTTTAATTGATAGACTTGGACATCAGCAGAGGTAACTTCAGGCCATGTTTAGGATGCAGGACTCAGGCCCATTAAAGGTGATAAACAAAGATTCCCTTCCAAGAAGAAACTTAGCAAAGGGAGATTCTCTTCCAACATCCTGGCCCAATCGTTCTATATTCCAGAAGCTATTAATTTTCTCTGCTCCCACCACAGGAAAATGTTTGGTCTCAGGGGAAGTAAGCCAATTAAACAGTTGCTTAAGGGGGAGACTAAAATAAGTTAGGGAAGTTGAATGGAGCCACTAACTGTTCCTCCTGAAATCTAATGAGGACGACACTCAGATGGCAATTCAGCAGATTGAAACCATCAGTGTTAGTCATGGAATGCAGCGACCACAGCCGAATACAATTTAGCTGTCCGGCAAGGGAGGGGGCTGCCCTTTGATGATGCTTTGGGGGACAGAAGGGAGAAAGTATCTTTACCTGCAGAGGGCGTGTTAGGTAGACTATGAGCACTTGGGCTGTTGGAATCCAATAATCCAAATCCATCGTCTGCTGTCTCCTTCACATAATGGGATGTCACGAGGCAGGAGTCTTTTTTAAAAATTTTATTTATTTATTTATTTATTTTTGGCTGCGTTGGGTCTTCATTGCTGCATGCAAGCTTTCTTTAGTTGCAGCGAGCAGGGGCTACTCTTCATTGCGGTGCACAGGCTTCTCATTGTGGTGGCTTCTCTGGTTTTGGAGCACAGGCTCTAGGCATGTGGGCTTCAGTAGTTGTGGCTCGCGGGCTCTAGAGTGCAGGCTCAGTAGTTGTGGCGCACAGGCTTAGTTGCTCCATGGCATGTGGGATCTTCCCGGACCAGGGCTCGAATCCATGTCCCCTGCATTGGCAAGCAGATCCTTATCCACGAGGCAGGAGTCTTTTACCCACTTTTGCTTGCTGGAACATTCTTAACCTGCTGTACTCCCATTACCTTTACCCATTCCCTGAAAGTCAAGCCCTGCCCAGGCTCTGCAGGGGTTAGGATCAAAGTGGTAGGATATGTTCAGAATTCAATGCAATAAAAAGCAGCACAACTTTCTAAAATGTTCCAGTGAAATGGAAAAGAAAATTAAAAACTTAAGCCTCTTAGAATGTTAATGGTGCCAGTGTGCTTTGTGATTTGGACTCCTGCCCATTAAAAAAAGAAAAAAGAAAGAAAAAAGAAAACCAGGGCTTCCCTGGTGGCGCAGTGGTTGAGAGTCCGTCTGCTGATGCAGGGGACGCGGGTTCGTGCCCCAGTCCGGGAAGATCCCACATGCCGTGGAGCGGCTGGGCCCGTGAGCCATGGCCGCTGGACCTGCGCGTCCGGAGCCTGTGCTCCACAACGGGAGGGGCCACAACAGTGAGAGGCCCGCGTACCGCAAAAAAAAAAGAAAACCAGAAAGCTGAGTGCTTACGAGCTGAAGTATAAAGAACACTAAGAGTGCTATAAACACAGTCATGACTTTGGGCCTCCCTGCCCTCACTGGGTTTAATGTCACCCACCGTAATTTTCCCACAAGGTTGCTCTGAGTACAAATCATGCTGATGACCCCAAAGTCTGTTGAAAGGTAAGAAGTACTTCTGTAAACTCCTGATATCATTCGTTTAACCAATCAGCTCTCTATCTGAAATGGATGGAGAGGAAAGAGTCGTTTTTGTCAGAGTATATTTCAGGATGCTTCCACCCACCTCCCCGCAAAAGGTACACATTAATTTCTCTCTTATGGGTGAGAAGGAAAACTCCTATGACTGGGTCGCTTCCCACAGAGGGCGACCACGTGTCTCGCCAGCCTTGATTCAGCAGTGCTTTCTTGCATAACTGATCTTGGAGACACCTGCGGTATCATACTTTCATCTTAATCGAGCAGGTGCCCTCTCCCTCCAGGGTGCCCCCAGGAATCTTTAAAGGCAGAACCCAAGTGTCTTCACTTTTATGTAGCCCAGTCAGAATGAAATGCTGCCTCTATCACAGCCCCGAATCCTGGGGTTGAACCCCTACTTAGCACATCATTTGTCCTGCCTTGTGCATTTGTGTCCTGCTAGGCTGGGGGACCCACGCCACCTAACAAGATGCCTTCTTTGACTTTGTTTCCCTCCAATTGACCAGTCCGGTGCCTAGTACCTGGCACGAACTTGGTCACATTTCCCCTTGATTAAACTTTAATCGTCTCTCTCTCTCTTTTCTTACATACCCTTTTTCAGTTCTAGTCATAACAGCTAAAAACAATATTTTGCAGCTTCACAACCAGAAAACTGGAAATTTGCCACTGAGGTGAGCAGAAATTTCCACAAGGTTATTTTTCTTCCTCGACATTCAGAAAGCAACATTTCCTGACAAATACTATTCTCCTCTGTGATGGAAGAATTGGATAGCAGGAGCAGAACTGTGTGGGGGCCAAACATTTGGTGGTATGACTTCACACAAGTCAAAAGGAATTTTTTTGCCTCTCTAACCCAGGTGGTTTTCAACTGCTCACGAGTTAAATGCTTGTGCAACCAAAAAAAGGTAGTCATTTTGTTGCTTAGCTTTTCCACATTCATTCAAGAATTACATCATTTCAAAAATTCTCATTGACTTAAAAGTAATAAGTTGTTGATTAAAATCTTAGTTAAAAATGAACTTGTAGACTATGTAATATAATTTGTTTATTGTTGTTTATGAATAGAAGAGGTTTGGAAATACAGATACCCAGATAGATACCTATCAGTTAGGTGGGAGGGCAGTATGATTATGGAGAAATCTTACTTTCTGATTTACTTGCATATTTTTTCTGCTTAATAACATTAAAGAATAAAATAGTCAAGGACTTACTATGTGCTTACTATGTGCTACATACCGTTTTAAGTGTTTTGCAGGTATTGATTCTATGTTAGGTTTTATTGTTATCCCCATTTTATAAATGAGGAAACTGAGGGACAAAGACGGTGGGAACTTGCCCAAGGTCACGCAGTAGTAAATGCAGAGCTGTAGCCTGACCCAGGAGTCTAATTCCAGAATCCAAACTCTTTAACCACTATGCTATATTGCTGTACTGATCATTAAAGACTATGAAGATTTACTGAGTTTTAATAATTTAAATATTTTGGCTAAGCCATGTGACTTTGATTGAGTCATTTAACTCCTTGGAATAATGTAGTATAGAATTCAACCTTGCCCCCAAAGAGGTCTGGACTTTGGCCTTGGCTTCTAGGAGGTAATCCCTATAGGAGTGTTTTTGTTTAAGTGAGGACTGGTCATCCCAGAAAGGCCAATGATGTGATTTAGGGTGGGAGATTTGGGTCAGGCCCAGAGGGGGCTGAAGACTGAAAACTGAGGTCCACCACCTGGGTTATCAATCAATCATACCTATGTAATGGAGCCCCAACAAAAACTCTGAGCCCCAAGACTTGGGTGAGCTTCCCTGGTTGGCAATACTCCACGTGTATCATCACCCATTGATACCAGGAGACTGATGTGTCCTGACTCCATGGAAAGAGAACAACAGACACTTTGCCTGTGAAACACTCCTAGGCTCTGCCCTGAGTGTCTCTTCCATTAAATCTTATATCTTATCTGTATCCTTTCTCTGTAATAAGCCATAACCATGAGTATAATAGCTTTCAGTGAGTTCTGTGAGTCTCTCTAGCAAATTATCAAACCTGAGGGTGGTTTGGGAACCCCCTGAATTTGCAGCTGGAGTCAGAAGTACAGGGTGGTCTTGTATGGTGACTGACCCCTGTAATCTTGTAGTTGGCCCTAAATCCTCAAGTTCTTCAGTTTCCTCCTCAATAAAATGGTGATATTGAAAGAAGTGATCTTTAAAGTTTCCCATAGAGCCCAATAGTGTTACTCTGTCATTTGCTGTTTAGCACGGCTCCCCTGGAGGCTGGAAGACTTAACCCAAAGGAGCACATAGTGAGGAGATGGAGAATCAGGTGAGACTTTGGGACTGAAGTTTCTCCTGCATAAATCACACTATGCATGTCACTTACGGATAAATGGAACTCACCCGGGGTGATGGCAATGGCGGGAGGGGGTTTTGGGGTGGGCAGATCCTCTTAGTTCCGAGTCAGTTTCTGTATCTAAATAAATGCACCGGTGGGTGCTGTTCTACTGTGAGCTGTTTGGATCAATGGAGCCCATGTACCCAGAACCTATTTCTGCTCCAGTTACAGAAGTCAGAGACTCAGTGCTCTCAGGCTTCCAATATTCTCAAAGGTAAAACTTCAATCTGGAATATTACTTGGAGGCCTCACCGTGTCCTTTGATTTTGCCTGCATTCAATTGTTCCCAACCTTTACTCCAGGAAAGAGTCTCTCGGCTTAGATGCTTCACTTACCTTTTCATAAAATCTCCAGAATGCTTTTAGGCACAAGAGGAAATGCTCTCAGTAGAGTTGTAAAGCCCTTTGTTTTCCCAGGTCCCAGTTTGCCAGAACTCCAGAACTGTAAGATAAACTAGTGTTGTTTAAGCCACTAAGTTTCTGTAATTTTTTACAGTAGCAAGAAGAAACTAACACAGAGCTATTAAGTGGTTGATCAGGGATTTGAACTCAAGCAGTCTGCTTCCAAAGATCAGTTCTTACCTCAATATCCCCATCCCAAGTCATCAGCCTACTGCTGATAATTTTTAACATCTAGTAGTCACAGGTCCACTTCTCTATGGGTTACAGGGAGACACACAGAAGTGAGGAGTCCTGCAGCCAATATAGGGGCTAAGAGCTCAGCAGTGTAAGACTGGCCAGCGCTCTCAGGCTTGCTGAACCTCAGTTTCCTAACCTGTAGAGTGGGGACCAGGATGGTACAAGCCTCCTGGGGATTTTGAAAGGATTCGATGAAATGGTCCAAGTAAATCACTGAATGCAATGCCCGGCACAGCAAAACACACTAAAAATATATTATTCCTTAAAACTTTATTGAGTGCTTAATATTATCTTCTAGCCTTTTGCTAGGGAGTTTTAACTTCAGAATTTCAGGTTTGCAATGGACCATCCCAAGGTTTCATAAACAGAAAAAAATTATCTCCTCACTTTTATATGATGCTTCTGATTTAGTATCTAGCTACTAGCTATTATTTCAGAATAAATGATGTAGCGGGTTGAATAGTGTCCCTCCAAAATTCACGTCCACCCAAAACCTCAGAATGTAATCTCTTTTGGAAATAGGGTCTTTGCAGATGTAATCAAGGTAGGGATTGAAATGAGATCATACTGGATTTGAGTGGGCCCTAAATTCAATGAAAGTGTCCTTAGAAGAGACAGAAAAGTACACACAGAGACACACAGGGTGAACGCCATGTGCCATGGAAGCAGAGGTTGGAAGGATGCAGCTACAAACCAGGGAACTCCAAGGATTGCTGGCAGCCACCAGAAGCTAGGAAGAGGCAAGGAAGGATTCTCCCCTAGAACTTTGATTTCAGACTTCCAGCTTCCTGAACTGTGAGAGAATAGATCTCAGTCATTTCAAGGCATCAGCTTTGTAGCAATTTGTTACAGAGCCATAGGAAACTGATACACATGGTAATTGTGGGGCCCCCTCCAATCACACCACTGTGGGAGGGACTGCTTCATCTACTGCTCCAGGCTCTCTCCATCTTTCCCCAAAATGAAGAAATATTTCATGTAAGAGAATGGTTCTTTTTCACTTCCACTTTGCAGCATGCAGACTGCAGCAAGTGCAAAAGGAAAGCAAATCAAAGCCAAGAAGGATTGCTCTTCGGGGTAGAAAGTGCCCTGCTCGGCATAAGAGAGGCAGAAGTGTTTCTGTGCTACTAATTAGCTGCATGACCTTGAGGGTGTGACTTAACCCTCTGAGGCGTCCATTTCCTCAAAGTGAACTGGTTGCACAGAATATCTTCAAGGTCCCTAATGTCATAGAACTATTTAGAGATAATGTTCTTGAGACCAAAAGGAAGAAAAGAGAGGAGAAAGTGAAGAACCCTTGGAAGCTTGTGCACATCCTCCCCAAGGAAAAATATCTCATGTAAATGCTTAGACCCATGTGTTACATAGGGCTCCGGTCCTAGTATGATTTTGTGCCTACGATTGCCTACTTTGCAGTACTGATGTAATACTGACAACAGATTATGCTTTTAACTGTGGACCCTCCTGTTAACCTAGTAGATTGAAATTGTTCTTAGGGCTACTCACATCAACATCCGTATCTCAGAAAAAAATACTGTCGACGTGTTTCACTATCTGTCTCCCCTCACCTATATAAAGAGGTAGCTGTTGTTTCAGTAACTCCTTATGCAAATCACAGCCAGAGAGGTTTCCCCTTGGGAGGACGTGACCTCTCCCACTCTTCCTGGGAATCTATTTCACCCAGCAGGTTAGATCTTACCTACTCACCTTGCAAGCACACAATATAAGGTTAGAGGAGATTTAATTGGAGTGAAAAGATAATCTTTCAATCTTTAGATTGCATATCAAGGATCAAAGTCTCCAAAAACTCTCACTGGCTGTCTGCAATTTTGCATAAACTCATTGATAGTAGAGAAGAAACCAAGGTTAGGAAGAGTTCATTTAGGTTCTAGGCCACATTAAAGTTTCTCTCCTGCTTAGTCCAAGACCTTCAGCCTATGTTTACTTCTTGCATTGTCACATCATTACTCTCCCTTTTCCACCACTTCTTTCCATCCACAGAAACCAGTGAGCTGTGGTTTTGTTGTTTATATTCTTTTACAGCTTAACTATTTCTTGTCCATTTACATTTCCTACCTAAAGTATCAGTTGAAGTCACCAGCAAATTACTTTCTTGTAGATCTTTCTAAAATTTCCTACCACAGTTTTCTGTTTAGGGAAAATAATCAATAATGTGTCTGCTTACATGGAAGGAAAGGAAGTGAGGGTATTGATATTGATAAATTGCTTCAGGCAAACCAGTATGGAAACCTGAAGACTCTGGAAAAATCACATGAAGGAAGACCTTTAGAAAAGGGATTCAACACTTATTACTAATTCCTCGGAGTTTTTAACTCACAGGATAAAACTGAAAACAGATTAATGTAAAAGAAAAAAAATAAAAATAAATTATCTAACAAAACCACTTCAGAAGAAAACTATAGAGTGAGTAAAAAGGTGACAACCCCTTCCGAGTGACAGTGAAGATGGGGAGGTGGGAAGTTTGGGGACAGAAAGTGCCAACTATAGAAAGAGAAGAGTGACAGCTATGAACTCACAATCGCTTGTGTATCCTCCTTCAAGTGTTATTGACTAAACAGGGATAACTGTGCGAAGTATGCTCTCTGGGAAAAGCAGGAGCTTCACTGATAGCCAGCTTTCTCTTGCTCCTTGAGATGTCCCTGTTAGGTAGATTTCAGAACCAGCACATTCCCCGTGCAGCCCAGGCCCTACTGAAGCTCAGAGGAAGGCCCAAGTTACACTAAGACTCCTGCAGTTCTCAAGTCTAGAAGCCAAAGTAGGTCATTCAGCAGCCAGCCGTGTACAGTGACTAATTTATCAGTGCTTGGAGGATTAGTTTTGAAGGTATAAATGAATGTCACTCTTTGAGCCCCAGCAACACAGCTCCCCAAATATGAATCTTTGTGCTAATCCAGCACAGGATTCCGTATGGTGTGAGCTCTATTATTTGTCCTGGCCCCAAAGGAGAAAGAAGTGATATATTTAAGGGAGGGTGTTTTCAGAGAAAGCATTAACACAGTGAATTATAGGGAGAACGTAAATGAAAGAATGGTGAAAGTGACCTTGAGTTCTGCAGTTCAAACTAGTTCCCTGTTAGCCAAGAGCCAAGCTGGTTGAGAACATCAAGAGCAGAGGTTACAGATGTTCTGTTTATTAAACAGAAAACATTAACAACTTAGTTGTACATTGAAACTCACTAAGACATGAAAATAAGCACAGGGTAAAGGGGAAAAGTTCAGTGAATTTTCCCTGACCATTTTTTTTAGTACCATCTCAGCCCTGGCATTTTTTTTCAAATATAAGTCAGGAAGAAAATTATAAAAGAATTTTTTCTTTTTTTTTTTTTGCAGAGCTGTTTTTGGTCCTACAAGGTTGCCAGTTTTAATGCAATCCACTCGAGAAACTGCCTATTGAAATACAAAGTTGGAGGGACTTCCCTGGTGGTCCAGTGGTAAAGAATGCACCTTGCAATGCAGGGGATGAGGGTTCGATCCCTGGTCAGGGAACTAAGATTCCACAGGCCGCGGGGCAACTAAGCTCCGCGCACCACAACTACTGAGCTCACAGACCTCAACTAGAGAGCCTGCATGCCGCAAATTACAGAGCCCACGTACTCTGGAACCCGTGCGCCACAACTAGAGAGCCCACGCACCCTGGAGCCTGCACGCCCCAACTAGAGAAGAGAAGACCCGCATGCCACAACAAGAGAGAAGCCCACGTGCCACAACGAAAGATCCCCCATGCCTGCCACAACTAAGACCTGACGCAACCAAAAAGAAATTAAATAAATAAATAAATAATAAATAAATCTTTTTTAAAAAAGATACAAAGTTGTAGGTCATATCTTGGAGTAAGACAGTAGCACATTTCATCCTTTGGGGAATAGCACAGATGGAGACTATTAGCACCCCAAGGGACATTTCCATTTTACAGAAAAGGAAATGGAGAACCAAGAAATTCTAATGACTTGTCCAAGACAGTGATGGAGATGAATCTTGAGCTGTCCATGCACAGACCACGTGCTTAAAGCCATGAGTCGTCGCTCATCAACCTTATAAGTCTTGGGCTAGGGGTAGAGAAAATGGAAGAACACACCTGCAGAGTCAACTCTGAGTACCTGTAAGCATGCTATACTAATTAAATCCCAACTTCTTTACAAAGTCTGTACTGTGTATAGGACTGAAGTGTTATGTATACATGTGACAAAACTCCACACGCCACCTGAAATGGTCCACAGCTGCAGGCTGAAGTTGCTCTACCTTCACCCAGACCTCTAAATCCCACCTATGAAGTTTCTTTCTGCTTTGAGAATGGGCTCAGTGAAGTGCCAGTACCAGGTTCAATGTGGCTGCCCAAGATCTTTGTCCTCTGGGGAGAATCCACTTCCCCTCTCTCCATTGGGTGAAGCATCCACGGAGTGCCTCGGGAAGGGTGGCAGCCTCCAGCCAGGCAGAGTCAAAGGATTAAAACATGAACTCTGTCCATAGGAGTCCACACTCAGCTGTTTTGCCTTTCAGTGACAGATACAAATCAGACTGTCTGGTCAGCTTGGAGTTACGTGTCGGCAGCTGGGGAAGCAAAAGGTTATTTTCCTTAATGGTCATACTTCCACCAAAGGGACCGAAGAGATTCAGAGGCATGGATGACATTTTGTGAAATTCACCATTTGACTTAGAAAAGGTCAGCAGAGAAACGTGAGTTTGAGTCCGCGTTTCCATCTATGTAAAACCCGTGCTGGAGTTGAGCCAATGAAGAAATTCTAAAAAACTAGCCAGGAGCTACCTGGAGAAGGTGAACCACAGAAATTGATGCCAGGGATGCTAATATCTAGAAGAAGGGCAGTCTCCAGGGCAACAAGCATTCACGGTCTGGAGGGGGTTTCAGAGTGTTGTGTGCCTCCCACTGAAGCCCAGCCAGCACTCTGAGAATGCAAACATGTCAGACACTTGGCTGCCATCACATTGCTCCTAGGAAAGTAAGGCAACTAAACCCGGAATAGGACGGGCCTACGAGCTTGTTTCACACAGCTTTCAAACCATTATGCCTTTCTGGTCACAGACGAAAGGGATTTTATTCCTGGCACCTTAAGGAAGGAAATTTGACAGCATCCCATACTGGTACTACTGGTTAATAATCCTCCGTAGCCAGCAGAGAGAGAAAAAAATTAGGAAGGGATCCCCCAACAGACTTAGGCAATTTGCCAGACCTCCAATAGGTAGAAACTAAGAACCAAGGGACTGGATTATACTCCCAGTTTTGCTTCTAAGAAGCAACATGAGTTCAGGCAAGTCCGTAAGCCTCAGTTTTCTCATCTATGAAATGGGACTATTACTTTCCCTACTTACCTGACAGGACTAGTGTGAAGCTCACAAGATACCTTGATATATAAGGATCTTGAAAAGTTCCCTGTAAACATGAGAAAGACTTATCTTAATTAAAGAGAGACAATTTTCCCCTTCCTCTCATTGGTGAGTCTGTGGATTCAGGAGGCTCCTGTTGTCAGCATAGTTACTATTCATCTTTCCAGGACCTGCCAGCTCCCAGAATTTCAGGGATCTAGGCAAATGAAGCAGCTGCTGAACCACGAAAAAGTAGCTGTAGAAAGGGCATCTCCTTAGGATGTTAACACTCAGAAAGCCCTGGGGCAGAAGTTCTCTCTCTAAGCTGGCAAGGAATTGAGCAGGAGGCAAGCATTTGCTGTAACTAAAAAGGTAAAACTCTTACTCTGACCTGAAAACCTTAATATAGCTCAAAAGAGGACCCTGCTGTTTTCCTTATGTAATTGCTGACTCAGCCTCCAGGTTTACACGTTGATTAGATGGGTCAGATGTTGGAAACACATCTGTGGTTCATGCAAAAATCAGGTCAACAATTAGTAGCTAGAGCCGTTCATTAAGGGCTTCACCAAGCCTGCCCTGAGCTGTGTAATGAGACTGAGTGAAACCTGATTCCTACCTGGACTTAATCAGACTCACTCTACCCTCTTACAGGGAGCTAGTTCCCAGCTTTGAGTATTTTTCTTCTGTTTATTTATTCTACTGCTGTCCGCTGTGGTGAGAACCTGAGCTGTAGAGTTGGGAGCTGGGTACTGGAAATGTCCCTTTCCCAAAACACTTCTTTGAGTTGCTTGGTTAGTGAAAGACTAAAAGAAATTTGGAGAGGAGTTCTTTTGAAAACGATGAGGAAACCCTGCTTGGACTGGCTAGAGCGGCCTAGTGGAACACAAATAGAAGACGCGTCAGGGTCTTTGAATCTTACCCAGCTGCAGCCCAAGTTCCTGAAGGGCATGAACAGAAGAGACATGCCAACAGTTGCATGCTATTATTGGCCAAGGTTTTGGCCATAAATCCACAGCTGGCTCCCAGTCTGACGAGCTGCTTGGGACCATGGGTGGGAAAGAAGGCTCTTTCCGCTTAGATAATATGAAGGCCTAAGCACCATTCATCCTTCACGTATCCTTTTCCTGGATACCTCCGTGAGGATTTTTAGGGCAGAAGTGTCCTCCCAAGTAGAGGGAGTCCCAGGCCCAGCATAGAATTAGGAAAAAGAAATGGATAGAGACAGAGATATAACATATTGTGTTGAGTTGTATATATAGAAGGGACATAGAATTACAAAAAATAAGGAAGATACATGTATATATTCGAAAGTTATATATAGATATTCCAAAGAGTCTGATACCCAAAAGATGACATTCCACAATGAAGCAAGAGCCTAAACTTCTGCTCTTTTCCTTTGCTGCTTCACATGGTCTAATCGTATCCTTAGTCAGAGCTTCTCAATGGAGAATTTCAAGGAGGTGGAAGGGTGGTACGGTTCACACTGCTTGAGAAACCCTAAGAGCTTGCCCTGATTTCTAAGACTAGAGGAGCCCTGAGCAGGGAAAGGAAGATGAGAGTGTTTAGTAACCAGAGGAGGAAGACAAAAGTGAACAGCTGTAACAGGCAGTACCAAACGAAAGAGACCTGATGGAAGAGGCAGATGAGAACTTCAGCTGAACAGGAACTAGAGTCCTCAAAGAGATCTAATTAGGCAAGAAAGAGACTTTGTAAAACCCAAAATATACAGTATGAATTTTAATTCAAAAACTAAAAAATTTCACTTAATTTTATACTCAGTCATTTAATAGATAATTTGTAAAAGTGAACGGTCCCAATCAAGAATAACTTCAGAGGCCTAGAAGAAATATGTTGTCACACAGATAAAATACAGAAAGATAGAAATCATAGGACAAAAGAAGATCCAGAAGACCTTGCATGTGAAGAAGAGGAGGTCTAGACTGAAAAGAAGGAACAGAGAGAAGAGAGTTAATAATTAAATAAGTTGTAGAGAAAAAAACTTCCAGTCTGAAGAAAGACTTGAGTCAGCAGATTGAAAGGACTCACTGAGTTCCAGATAATGGAAACATGACACAGCTCCTGGTGAAATTCCTAAATCCCAAGAACAAAGCTAGGGAATGCTCATTTCATTCTCCCAAGGTCATTGTTTTTCAAGGCACAGTGCGTGAACTTGCTACCTCAGAACCAGGAAACTTGTTAAAAATTCAGATTCCAGATCTTCTGAATCACATCCTTTGGTAGGTTTGAGGAACTGCAAACCGTCCACTGTAAGAAGCCCAGAGTGGAGGGTATGGACGTAGCAGGAAGGGTCCTCTTGGGAAATTTCCAAGTATCGAATGATAGGTCACCTTACCCAGCAGAGTCTAAATGCTCTTCCTCAGTGAAGTGTTGCAAATTCTCAGACATGTGTACACACACACAAACACACACACACACACATACACACAGTAAGACAATTGCACTAAACAGTGTCGTTCTATTTGGGGAAACTAGCGGGACTGATATGAATTAATTCACAGCTCTTTTTTCTTTATTTAAAAAAATGTTCCAACCTTGACTTTGAACTTCGGAAAGTAAAAGAAAAACATAAAACTGAATACTCTAACAAAACCACTTTCCTTTTGTTTCTTTCCTGTCTTTTTTGGCTGCAACATGGGGCTTGTGGATCTTAGCTCTCCCACCAGGGATCGAACCCACGCCCCTGCAATGGAAGTGTGGAGTCCTAACCACTGGACCCCCAGGGAATTCCCTCAAACCACTTTCCTTACTGTCACTTAACATCCTTACAGAATATGAAGCCCAGGCAGCTACCAGGCAACTACAGTCTGACTCTCAGACTGGCAATGACACCATTATGTTTCTCTAGGGAGAGGGTTGATGGAGGAAAACTTGAACCCACAGGTAGTCTCACAGCCATCCTCTCTACTTCCAGAGATCATCTGGGTTTAGGAAATAACCACTGCTTTAAAAAAAAAGAGAGAGATAATTTATGTGCAATAAAATGCACCCATTTTAAAATGTACATTTTGATGTATGGATGCCAAGGGGGGCTGGGATGAACTGGGAGATTGGGATTGACATATATACAGTATTGATACTATGTATAAAATAGATAACTAATGAGAACCTACTGTATAGCACAGGGAATTCTACTCGGTGCTCTGTGGTGACCTAAATGGGAAGGAAATCCAAAAAAGAGGGGATATATGTATATATATAGCTGATTCACTTGCTGTATAGTAGAAACTAACACAACATTGTAAAGCAAATATAGTCCAATAAAAATTAATTAAAATAAAGTGTACAATTTGATGAGTGTATTCACCTGTGAAACCATTACTGCAAAGTGAATACAGAACACCTCCATCAACCCCAAAAGTTTCCTTGGCCCCCTTTTTTTTTTTTTTTTTTTTTTGCGGTACGCGGGCCTCTCACTGTTGTGGCCTCTCTCGTTGCGGAGCACAGGCTCCGGACACGCAGGCTCAGCGGCCATGGCTCACGGGCCCACGGACCCTGCCACTCCGCGGCATGTGGGATCTTCCCGGACCGGGGCACGAACCCGCGTCCCCTGCATCGGCAAGCAGACTCTCAACCACTGCGCCACCAGGGAAGCCCATCCTTGGTCCCTATTCAGTCCATCCCTCCCTCCATCCCTAGGCCCAGGCAGTCACTGATCTGTTTTCTATCTCTACAGAGTAGTTTGCATTTTCTTTATATAAATGGAATCATATAACTTATTGGTTTTCTAGGTCTGCAGCAACAAATTCCCACAAACTGGTTGGCTTTAAACAACAGAAACTTCTTCTCTCACAGTTCTGGAGACCAGGAGTCTGAAATCAAGGTGTCACTGAGACCTCAATCCCTCTGAAAGTTCAAGGGGAAAATCTTCCCTTGCCGTGTCCAGCATCTGGAGGCTCCTAGAGTTCCTTGGCTTGTGGGAGCATCACTCCAATTTCTGCCTCCATCTTCACATGGCCTCCTTCCCTGTGCATCTCTGTCTCTCTGTCTTTTCTGTTATAAGGACACACTAAATCCAGGGTGATGTCATCCTGAGATCCTTAACTTAATTACATCTGCAAAGACCCTGTATCCAAATAAGGTCACTGAAGAGAGAAAAACCCAGTTCTCCTCCTGTTTCTCCTTTCTGACACCAGATGTATGGGGACTTTTCCTCACAACAAGCGATCCTCCACAACACCAGCTGGGTGTCCAATTCTGACACTTTCTACCTGGATCCCACAGGTTACGGGTCAGTCCTACAAGACCACGTTCCCCCGCCCACTTCAGATGCCAATCATAGGTCCAGATTACCACCTGTGCTCTGACCAAAGGGCTATAAATCAAAGGCTTCTATGGGGCTTCCCTGGTGGCGCAGTGGATAGGAGTCTGCCTGCCACTGCAGGGGACATGGGTTTGATCCCTGTTCCAGGAAGATCCTACATGCCACGAAGCAGCTAGGCCCATGCACCACAACTACTGAGCCTGCGCTCTAGAGTCCGAGTGCCACAACTACTGAAGCCCGTGTGCCTAGAGCCCATGTTCTGCAACAAGAGAGGAGAAGCCCCTGCTCACCGCAACTAGAGAAAGCCCGCGTGCAGTAACGAAGACCCAACACAGCCAAAAATATATAAACAAGAAAAGAAGACTCCTATGACCCTCTCTTCTGTTTTGATTAAGTTGCTAGAGTGGCTCACAGAACTCAGGAAGACAGTTTACTTACCCTTTGTCAGTTTATTATGAAAGGATATGGTAAAGGATACAGATGAACATTCAGATGGAAGAGATGCATAGGGCAAGGTATATGGGAAGGGGTATGGAGCTTTCACACCCTCTCCAAGCCACCACCCTCCCAGCACCTCCACGTGTTCACCAACCTGGAAGCTCTGTGAACCTCATACATTGAGGATTTTTATGGAGGCTTCATCGTGTGGTTATGATTGACCATTCACTCCATTTCCAGCCCCTCTCCCCTCTCTGGAGGTTGAGAGGTGGGGCTAAAAATTCCGGGCTTTTGATCATGGCTTGGTTTTTCTGGTGACCAGCCCCCATCCAGGAGCCCACTCAGGGTCACCTCATTAGAACAAAAAATATTTCTGTCACCCAGGAAATTCCCAGGGATTTCAGAACTTTGTGTCAAGAATATGGTCAAAGACCAAATATTAGACCAAATTCTTTATTTATTTTTTTTCTTTTCCTTTTTTGTGTACAGCAAAATGATTCAGGCATATATATGTTATATATTTTTTCAGTTTCTTCCATTATAGGTTATTACAAGACATTGAATATAGTTCCCTGTGCAATACAATAGGTCCTTGTTGCTTATTTTATATATAGTAGTATGTACCTGTTAATCCGAAACTCCTAATTTATCCCTCCCCCCGCTACCCCCATCCCCAGTGCTCTTATCAGTTAGGAAATAACGAAGTTGTTAGGAGCTTTGTGCCAGGAGCCAGGGCAGAGACCAATATATATTTTCTATTATCTCAGTCACATTCACAGGTCCTAGGGTTTAGAACTTGGACAGAATTGCCTGGATATAGCACAATCTAATATCTACTTACCTGCAGATGGACATCCGGATTCTTTTCAGTTTTTGACTATTTCAAATAAAACAGCTACGATCATTTGTGTACAAGCCTTTATGTACATATGCTTCCATTCCTTTTTGTTAAATGTGCTTTACCCAAGTGTGTATCTAACTTTATACAAAAAACTGCCAAGAACTTTCCCAAATTGATTGTACTAATTTTACTGCCCACCAGCAGGGTATGAGAATTCTACTTGTTTCCACATCCTCATGAAAACTTGGTGCTTGTAATGTCAGGTTTTTTTCAATTTAAACCATTTGACGTGGGCGTGTAGTAATGTCTCACTGTGGTGTTTTATTTGCATTTCCCTGTTGAACTAATGATGATGAATATTTTTTCATGAGCTTGTTAACTATTCATATATTTTGTGAAATGTCTGTCTAAATCTTTTGCCTATTTTTAATCAGGTTGTTTGTCTTCTTAGTATTGTAAACATTACTTTTGAAAGTTTCTTTTCTAACAAGTATGAACAAAACTATTTTAAATTTGGGGGCTTAGAAAACTCTGCCAAATGATTAACAACTCAGCAGAGACATTTTCCAAATCAGGACAGAAATTGTCTTGAACAGCATTGGTGATATAGTGAAGAGAAAAACTGCCCATCTGTGATCAGAGAGCTGATATATAGTACCTGAGCTGGTACCCTTTATTCCCTCAATCCAAAACAAGTCACATACATCCTTGGACCTCCATCTCTTGATTTATAAAATAAGGAGTTTGCACTAAAGCAATCAAGCTTTCTTCAAGTTCCACATGTAAGTGTCAATATTTCCTTCTGATAAATGGTTTAAAACAGGCACAAAGATCCTTCAGAATGTGCTGTATTTGAATGCTAAACTATCTTTAAAAATTCACTGGGGCTCCTGAAGTCTGAGAAAACAAATTCAAAAAGGATAAAAGTGTTATCCATGTGGAATGGCAGATATCAGCATGTTCAGACGATCCTTGTGAAGTTATCCTCTAATGGATAGGTTTCATATCAGTGAAAACATCAAACCAGTGTCTCTTGCAGCCCTGTGATTATAGCAAGCAATGAGGCTGATTGCCAAGTCACATTACATATAATATCCCCAACAGTAGCAGCAGCGTCTTCCAACATAAGAATAGATGAATATATACAATGCAATGAACACATAGGTTCAACATTTCTATTTGTATAGAGTCTTTCCTCTGGCAATATTTCTGAATTCTTTCAAAAACACTGTCATCTTTTTAAAACATTTTTTATTAAAATATTCTCCTTCTAAACGGAATGATGTTACCACCCAGATGAGCTCATATAAACCTGGTAGGTTAATCCTATCAAACATCTCCTATGGCCATAAGTGAACTGTTTTTTTCCAAAAGTGGTGATAAGCATGTTTTAGATAGATTTGTTCTCAGCTCCCCTTTGTCACAAAGGCACAGCTGCAAATGATAACTCTAGGATCAGGGATGTATTTTTGGCCATTGGATAATGGTTCACATGATGCAACTGATCTGTGTGATGATTGGACCCATAATTCTGATTATCAAGTCAGAATTATACCACTTTATGCTCAGCGCCATTTGGCCAACACTCCTGGATTTCATTAGCACCGCGCTCTAGTCATCAGAACTTGCCAACTGAAATTACAAAGTTGATATTATATGATGATAAAGTGGACAATTTTAAAACACATCTTCAGGGACTTCCCTTGGTGGCACAGTGGTTAAGAATCTGCCTGCCAATGCAGGGGACACGGGTTTGAGCCCTGGTCCGGGAAGATCCGCCATGCTGCGGAGCAACTAAGCCTGTGCGCCACAACTACTGAGCCCACATGCCACAACTACTGAAGCCAGTGTGCCTAGAGCCCGTGCTCTGCAACATGAGAAGCCACTGCAATGAGAAGCCTCGCGCACTGCAACAAAAAGGCGCCCCCACTCGCCGCAATTAGAGAAAGTCCGCGTGCAGCAACGAAGACCCAATGCAGCCAAAAATAAATAAATAAATAAAATTAAAACAAAACAAAACAAAAAAAACACATCTTCCTTGATCAGCATATCAGTAATTTGACCTTCTACTATGGCAATAAAAATCAATATCACTTCCTCCTTATTGAATGCCAGGCCATGGTTGGGAGCATATAGTTTTTCCTTGTACATTTTTTTAAAAATGTATTTATTTGGGGCTTTCCCTGGTGGCGCAGTGACTGAGCGTCCGCCTGCTGATGCAGGGGACACGGGTTTGTGCCCCGGTCCAGGAAGATCCCACATGCTTGCGTACCGCCAAAAAAAAAAAAAAAAAATGTATTTATTTGTTTGGTTGCATTGGGTTTAGTTGCAGCTCGTGGGCTCCTTAATTGCAGCAGGCGAGCTCCTTAGTTGTGGCACGTATGTAGGATCTAGTTCCGGGACCGGGGATGGAAACCAGGTCCCCCTGCATTGGGAGCGCAGAGTCTTAACCACTGCGCCACCAGGGAAGTCCCTGGGAACATCTAGTTTTTGAGCTGAATTTAGCCCCTTGTCTTAATTTTAGGTTTGAAGGGCAAGTACCAGAAAGAGGCAACACCATGTGTACTCATAGCTGTCAGGATGTAGCATCAACTTCAGAGTCTTTAGCAGTAAAATTCTAAAAGCTCACACAAAGATGTTTCTCCAAGAAAATGTGAGTGACAGTGTCTTCTCTGAGCTTGTTTTGCTGGTCAATTTATGTCTAGAAATATTGTTTTCTTTATCTCTGTCTTTATCACCACAATCTTCATTTTTTCTAACACTGTACTATGAAGAATTTCAACCTCACCGTAAAGCTGAAAGAATTTTAGCGAAACACTCACATCTAGATTATACTATTAATATTTTACTCCACTGGCTTTATCACGTCTATCTACCTAAACATTCCTCTATGCATTCTTCTTATTTTTTGATATATTTCAACATAAACTGCAGACATAAGTCCATATCCTCATTTTTAAGTCTTCTTTCTCTCTTCCCTGTCAAGTTTTGGTCACTTTTCATTGAAGAGGTTTTCCCCCTCTATGAATAATTTTTAAAATGAATTTACACTGAATTCCACAAGTAGAAAGTTCTGCCTAAACCAATCCAGGTGCCCCAATTCTGAGTATGTGTTTGTTACTACACATTTTCTCCCTTTTTCCTCTCATCAAGTGAGTTAGGTTTCCCCCCACATTGACCGATTACTTATTATCTTCCAAAATCTAGAAAGCTGAATAAACTTCCAAAGGAAGAAAAAGTCCCCCATCTGTCCCCCGCTATTAAAGATCTATTTATACATCTAAGAACATTCCTGGTCAAACAATAGCATTCTGTTTCTGTCTTTATTGTTTTCCCCACTTTTGGATACTCTCTATACCACTTCATTGCCAGCATCAATTTTGACACAGATTTAGAGTGTTAGAAAGACTTCCAGAGGCTAGTTAAAGAATTCTATTTAAATGTGGTAGACTGAAAAAAATGTCTCTGTCTCCTCCTGAAACACCATCAATATATAAGTAAAGGTATTTTAAAAAAGGGTAAAGTCAGAAGGACAAAAAGGTCAGGAACAGGGATGAGAGCCCAACAATACACGGCACCAAGTTTGGGAGGATTAAAAACGAACAGGGGGCTTCCCTGGTGGCAGAGTGGTGGGAGTCCGCCTGCCCGATGCAGGGGACACGGGTTCGTGCCCCGGTCCGGGAGGATCCCACATGCCGCGGAGCGGCTGGGCCCGTGAGCCATAGCCGCTGAGCCTGCGCGTCCGGAGCCTGTTGCTCCGCAACGGAAAGGCCACGACAGTGAGAGGCCCGCGTACCGCAAAAAAAAGAAAAACAAAACAAAACAAAACAAAAAATGAACAGAAACTCATTTTAGCCAAACAAAGAAAGCATAAATCCGCCTGCCATCAGACGAGGCGATGATGAGAAACAAAATAGTTTGCTTTGCAAAACTCAGGAAGATCAGAGCTGGGTCCACAGGGCATCACAGAAAGCTGAGAAGTGACTTGGGACTAAAGACCCAGGGGTTGGTGAAAAGACTACACTTGTGTATCCCCAGCCTACCCCTCACACAGGAGATTATAGATTTACTCTCTGAAGAAAGTGAATCAGAGTGTCATCTCTGCAGTGGGGAACAGCAGGCACAATGGAGAGAAGGTGTGAGGCATGATTTTGAAAGTAGGGACATTCAGTATAAGTCCTACCTACTGAATAGTGAGAGACCATTCCTCTCTTCCCTGTCTGCTCTCACAATGCCTATAGTTAGCGATATTTTAGGATTTGTTCTCTGGAGAAATCAGGTACCAGAGGAAAAAGGACTCATGGCTACTGACATTTGGCGTTGCCTCAAAGAAAAGACCAAGTCTGTCTCAAAATCACTTTATGTATAGTCCACCAGTCAAGAGCGACAACAACGACAGCACACACACACATGCATGCACACGTGTGCACACACACACACACACACACACACACACACACACATACCCAGTCAGCTTTTTTATTATTTCTCTTCAATACAAACTGAGTCAAGGATCAGGAGATATTTGGAGAAAGTCTATAAAAGGAAACACAAAAACCAAAAGGAACAAAGATAAACACAGAGGAAACATGAAATACAGGCAACAGAGAAGCTTCCAAAAGTCCATTATTAATATAGTCAGAAAGAGAAGAGAAATGGTACACTCATAATAAGGAACAGGAAGCCACAGAAAAAGGAATAGTCAGAGACTGGAGGGACTCTTGATCATTTAAAATATGACAGCTGAAATAATAAATTTAATAGAAGCATTGGAAAATAAAGTCAGAGAAAAGACGCAGAAAGTAGAAGAAGACAAGCCAATAGATACAAGAAAAAAGATTTTAAAGTTAAAAGATCAATCCAGAAAGTCCAGTATCCAAATAATGAGTTCTGCAAAACCATGGAAAAAAGAAAGAAGAAAACTATCAAAGCAATAATATAGAAAATTTCTCTTGTATTCAATTACAGAAAGCTGAAGATCAAAAGAGCCCACCAGGTGTACAAGGCAATAAATGAACAAAAAAGATCCAATCCAAGCAGATCAGCTTAAAATTTCAGTTCACTGGAAAGAAAGAGAGGCTAGTGAGGAATCAAATGTAATAGAAAGGGAACCGGAATGTTACTTCTCAATAGTAACATTGGAAACGAGAAGAGAGGTGGAGAAATGCAGCAAATTATGAGGAAAAATTATTTCAATCTTGGTTTCTATATATAGCCAACAGGACCCTCAGCACATTTGTGAGACCCAGCGAAAAATAAAAATGTGAAGCCTCTTGTTCAAAAATTAAGAATTTCAAAATGGCAGCAACAGGACATTAAATCAAGAGTGGGGCTTTTCTTAGCAGGAGGTCCTGCATGACTACACAGGGCTTATACCTGTGAAGCCAGCCCTGTGTGATGTACTAATCACACATACGTGTAACAATATGTAAAAAAAAGACACTTGCCATCCATTCACCCTTTTTTTGGAAGATGTGTTCCAGCAGGATAAGGGAGTAAATTAAGAAAGAGGAACACAGGACTCAGGAAACAGGAGAGAATGGCAAAAAGCAGTGTCAGAAAACAAACATGCATAGTCTAAAGAATAATCGGTCCAGATTAGAATAGGGAGTTGGAGAGTTTTAAACAAGGTTTTAGGAAGGTGGGAGGGGTGGGTAGTCATGGATACATATATTAGTTGGGATTGCACTTAACTACTGGAAAATGTTTTCAATAGTGCATGCTATCTGTTGGAGCATTTGGAAAAACATGGCAATGTGCACATAGAAAACTTGGCAAACAAAAACAAAAAACGAAAGCTAACTCCAGGAAAAACCAAACGTATATACGAGCAAGGAAAAGTACTCATAGTATATAACTTCCAGCAGTAAGAAAAATGTCTATGTAGTTTTGATAATAAGTATCTCCTATTGATGTTATCTAAATTTTTGATATAAAATTATATCAAAAGGAAGAGAGAGGAAATGAATAGAAACTGTGCAAGAAACAAAACCTTAATTAATAAATGTAGATAGTATGTACAGCTGATCTCAATAAATGGATTATAAGCATGTTATTTATTAATAAGCATGCTATTTATTTCTTATGAATTGGACTTGTTGCCTCAGAGGAAAGTAGAGTTTGGGAGGATAAGGGTGGCAAGATATAAAGCAATGTCCTGATGCATTTCCTTAGGTCTTTTAGCGTCATGGCTGGGTTTTTTTTATCTACATGGATGTACCTCAAACATTTTAGAAACCATCGTCATCATAAAAAAAAGAAGACCTCAGCTAGTTCCTCTTCCCTTCTTTCTCTTCTCATTCTCCTTTAGACTGGGACCCTCTCATAGCGACAGAACATTTGCTTAAATCATATGACCTTCAAAACTGATTAATGTCAGCACCTAACTTTGGCTTCCTTAAATTAAGTTAAAGCACAGCCTGCTCATCGGAGGCAGAGTTGTCTGCAAGACGTGGATACATGAAAGAGCCTTGACCACCTTGCCTCTCCCTTGGAAGGCCACAGCATGGACCCTTTAGGAGTTGCCTTTTCAATTAGGAAACAAGATCCCTCCACCCCCTTACCATAAAGGGTTTCCTCTGTTAAAAGCAAGGTACATATTAGATTCCGTTTGTTTTCTTTGAGCAGAAAAACATAAATAACAGGTTTCAAAGGATGGTAGAGGTTTTTTTCTTAAGGAAAATCAAAAATACTACCCATTTCAATTTTGTTTTGTGTTTAGTAAAAGAAACAAAGCCCTATTACCAAAGACTGAAGTTTAAAAACAAACAAACAAAAATTCTATTGCTAGCTTTATGTCAATTAGAAGTACATGAAATAAGACTTTTTTACAAATGAGAAAATAAGCAATCCTTATGACTTCTGTCCATCCTCTGGATTATACATGTGTCTCCATGTCAGTGAAGAAAAGATAGGCTAACCACTGGAGGTTTATTCCTGGTTACATAGGTGTTCACTGCAAGTCAGCTAACATTCTCACGTCTCCTCACTCAGGATGCAGGCTCGTGGAAGAGCCATGAACTCCTTCAACTTTGTCAGGTAGAAAGGAAGAGAGCTCTGAAGTGTCTCACAGTAGCAGTCCATAAGACCGACTCTTCCACAAGACAAGGAGAGAGGCTGAAGTCCCTTCCATGAACCACATGGCCAGGGAATCAAGGTTCTCCCTTAGCATGAATGTTGGAGATATTTCATAACGATGTTTTAAAATTCTATATGTAAATAATGGCAGTTGGAAATGATGTTTTTTTGTGTGTAACTAGTGCAATCAACATTTATTGAACATCCACTGAGTGTAAAGGAACATGCTCACCACTGTAGGGGGAGAAGGATAAACAGCTATACTAAGATGAGCATATGATGCTGTACAAAAGATCAACTCGTATCTGACATGAATTTTCAAAACTCCACTCTAAGATAATGAAATGATTAAAATATCAGGAGATAGTTTTATAAAGTTGGGTTAAAAAGCATGTTTTCCTGTTCCCATTCCAGGGTGGAGTTTTTGCCCATAACTCTCTAGAGACATGTCCTACTTACATCTGTGTTCAAGACCACCAAGCTGGATGAGCTTAACAAAGTTGGAAAAAGACAGTATGGTCTGTCCTAAATTGATTCTACTTTTTTTATTTAGTCATGTCTCTGGATTAACTTTTTTAAAAGTAAAGCATAATACCAACCTAGCAGATGTCCATCTCAAGTGGCCATTGTTTTCCCTTACTTTCCTTTGTAATGCCTTCGGTTTTAGTTTTGCCTGATGAAGCTTACATTCAAAATGTGTGAAAATAGCAATGTTGTCCTATTGGGAGAAACAAAGGAAAGAAATAAAAGTAACATTGAAGGGAATGTAGAAGAAAATAACTTTTCTTTTCTGCTTCAAACTGGGGGAAAAAAAAGTGTGCTCAGACTTGAAATAGTGTTTCCATTTCCAGCCCTGGTGGTTTATTTAACTTGGGTAGATTAATTTACTGGGAGTGGTGTCCTGGTTTATCATCCATGGAGAGGTAATTTTAAAAATCTTTGACCTTGTCAATTTGGGGGGGTCACTCAGTTTGGAAGTGTTGTATCTGGTATGTCACCTCCAATTTTCAGGATTCTTTCTTGCCTCGAGATGTTGCCCTTGCAGTTTTTCAGCATTTATTGCAGGTAGGTTTTTTCCAGCTACAATTCTTCCATCCCTTTGAATCTTTCGTCCGTTTCCCTGCTTGTGAAATACATCATATTTTTCAATAAAGGGGCTCTACCATTTAGATAATAGTGTAGAGAGAAGAGGAAGGAAACTAACATCTATTACACTTAGTGTGCATTCAACAATACCTTAGGCACTTCATATAGGATCTCACTTAACACTTAAAACAATCAAACATGCAGTATTATTATTCTCTCTTACAAACCAGCTAGGTTAACATATCTAAAGATACACAGAACCGGGATTTAAGCCCAGGTCCAATTTCAACGACTTGCATTACAAAAGAAATTTTTAAAAACCTATACCACACTTGACATACGAATATTTCTAAATTTAAAATCCTTGTGAGAATATATAGCTGTACTGAAAATATTTTACATTCACAGCAAGGTATTTTCCCTTTATAGATTATTTTTCCAGCACCATTTGTTAAAAAACTATCCTTCTCCCATTGACTTGTTTTTGCTCCTTCGTCAAAAATCCGTTGATTATATGTGTGTGTGTATTTTTGGGTTATCTATTGTGTTCCATTGATCTAAATGTTTATTCCCTCACCAATACCACACAATCTTGATGCCTGTCGCTGTATAAGTCTTGAAATTGGGTAAAGTGATTTCTCTAACTGTATTCTTCTCTTTCAAAATTGTTTTACATATTCTAGTTCCTTTGCCTTTCCATTTATATTTTAAAATATTCTTGTCTACATATCTTGCTGGACTTTTGACAAGAAAAGTATTAAAACTGTATGGCAATTTGGGAAGAATTGACATCTTTGTTATATTGAATCTTCCAACCCATAAACACAGGTATGTCTCTTTAATTGGTGTTTTGTAGTTTTTACCATAGAAGTCCTCCACATATTTTGTTAGAGGTACACCTAAATATTTCATTTATTCTTGCTTTTTAATAATAAATTATTGTTAATAGAACTTTATCATCATTAATTTAGTTGTGGTTTACTTAGTTTTACCCCTTAAGCAAAAATCATAAAATGGACTCCTGCTGGGAAATTCATCCTGTAGAAAATTTTAATGGGGAGAGATTTTCTGTTTTAAAAATCCACATTTCTATCTTCTCTTGAGAAACGTGGAAATCTGGTAACACTGGGCCTTATATTCCTACTCAGCAAGAATCAGCTGGAACTGTATCGTGTCCATCCCTTACAGGAGGTATGCTTTCTAGTTAAGCACCATCTCCACCATGCCCAATGAATGTATATGCACTTACGTCTGGCCTAATTTCCTCATTTGTTACTGTACTGGCCCTGGTAGGCTACTGAGTTTCCAGTTCTGCCTTAAACTGAGTGGTGATACTTACTGGCATCAACAATACTTTTGGTTTATTAATTCAGCTTTCATAGGTCACTCATAGGGCATATAATGCATGTTAATCATCTCTACTCTTATTTATTTCCTAAGCTACGCATTATAAGTTTATTCCCCTTCACTCCCAGATCTCCTTGTCTCATGACACTTCATCATCACCAACTGTTTCTCCCAACAGGGAAAGCAGATTAAGTGTGGTCTCAGAACAAATAAAAGACTAGAGAGGTTGGACTTCCCTGGTGGCACAGTGGTTAAGAATCCGCCTGCCAATGCAAGGGACATGGGTACGAGCCCTGGTCCAGGAAGATCCCACATGCCAGGGAACAACTAAGCCCATGCGCCAAAACTACTGAGCTCGCGTGCTGCAACTCTGGAAGCCCAGGCGCTTAGAGCCCATGCTCCGCAACAAGAGAAGCCACTGCAATGAGAAGCCCGCGCACAGCAATGAAGAGTAGCCCCTGCTCACCGCAACTAGAGAAAGCCCACGCACAGCAACAAAGACCCAAAGCAGCCAAAGATAAAAGTAAATAAATTTTTTAAAAAAGAGAAAAAACTAGAGAGGAGATGAAGGAACCAATGCTAGGAGTCTTCCCTATGAGAGCTCTTCCCCATGGGTTGATATTTTCTGAGACAAACTCACTGGGCAGAGCTAGGCCCCTGGTAAACAAACAGAGGCCATTTTTCTCGGAGTGCTTTTTCAGCTCTGAACTGGTACTTGTGAAGGTACTTTCCCAAGAATTTATCTTGAGAGAATGGAGGTTGCACTTCAAAGCACCACCAATAAGATTCTCAATTTTTCTCCCAGAAGTGAGAAAAGTAGGTTCCCTTGGATTGACTAAGTTCACTCTGCTTACCTCTACTGTTCATTCAAGTAAATGACAGGCTTAAACCAGTCCCCATTTAACCTCTCAGAACCATCCAAATATGGCCAGAGAGGAGAGTTCAGTTTTAATATCCCACTTTTCCTAATCCATTATCCATGATAATCTATTGTGACCCTCGGTACTTAATCATCAAAGCAACCATAAACCTCTTTTTGAAGATCAAATGGTTCTTTAATCCATTTACTTACAGTATCCTAAGTTACTGAAAATTAATCAGAAGTATAAGTGGGCCACTCTTCCAAGTTTCTTACGGCATCTGTTAACAAGGTAACAAATTGGTAATGGCTTTTGTGCCAGTTGGGTCAAAATGTGGAACAAATCACCTTAGTTGGTTGCTTTTCCCTGTGCTCTTCATTCTAACTTAGCTCTTACTGCCTACTTGGGCTGCCTGCCTTCCCAGAATCCCATCAATGAATTAACAAAACTCAGCCTGCCTGAGAGCGAATTGAACTTTAAAGCTTCCAGCGAGTGTGACATTAATTCTCATCTTCCCTTCTGTATCAGGTTTGCGGAAACCATTTAGGGAAATCACCCTAGGTCTTTGAACTCTCAAAGAAGTAAGAAAGCAGTAATTTTCATTAAGCAAAAGCACCATGTTCCAGGCTAAGTTTCCACAAGTCCTCTTCCCTCAATACTGAGGGACTGTATCAGATTACCCCAAAATGTCCATAGACACCGGTGGTTACTGGGAACGCTCTTACCCTCAAGAATACACCAAGGTCATTACTATAACTCCCTCTACATTTTTCAGTTACTCAGTTAAGAGAAAGGATAATCATATTTGAATGACCCAATAATAAAAATCGAGATTTCGTATTAATAGAAATGCTATATTCGTATTATCCTTGATAAGGATTTTCCTTTGCCAGAGGAGCTGGATTAACTTGAACATAGGAAAGCTCCCGACGCTGATCATGAGGAGAGGCTTTTTAATTATTCATTATGCCAGTAACTAAGTGTTCTTTGGTTACAAAAAAAAGAGGACTTCTAAATAAAAACCCATTCACAGGATGCATGAAAACCCATGCACTTTCCCTGCCCTTTCCGAGTGTCTACTCAACATAAGGTTTCTTCATGTGAATTATATACGTATAAGTACATTTACGATGGTTGAAGCATCCGTCAAGAGCCTGGGAGAAAGACAAAGAATAAGAAAATAAACCCAGGGACCCAAGAAGAAGGAATAGGAACAAGAGCAAAGCACCCAAAGGGAGCAATGCTGCAGGCTGAGCAGTTAGTTTCGGCGGCGGGGGTGGGGTGGGGTGGGGGGGGTGGCAGCTTATCAGGATGAACTGACTTCCATGGATTGAAATCCAGGCAGTTATCATTCAGCGATTCTGCCACATGCCAGAGGTGGGCTCAGTCTAGCTCAGGATGTAAGCAGGACATGGAGAAAGAGGAAGGTTGCTTTTTCAGCAATAGAGACAGTTGTTAACCCTCATTGGAGCTTAGTGGAGAACCAGGAGAAACCAGATGTCCAGAGAAGGACAGAAGATAGGATGCAGTATTGTTATGAACTGAATGTTTGTGTCCTTCCGAAATTCACGTGTTGAAATGTTTTCCCCCAACGTGATGGTATTTGGAGATGGGGCCTCTGAGAGGTGATTAGGGTTAGATGGGGTGATGAGGCTGAAGGCCCCATGATGGGATTAATGCGCTTATAAGAAGAGACATCAGAGAGCTTTCTCCTTCTCTCTGCCACTTGAGGACAAAGTGAGAAGGCAGCCTTCTGCAAGCCAGTAAGAGAGCTCTCACCATAAACTGAACCCTGCCAGAACCTTGATCTTGGACTTTCTAACCTTCAGAACTGCAAGAAGATTAATTCCTGCTGTTTAAGCCACCCAGTCTATGGCATTTTGTTATGGTAACCAGAGGTGACTAAGGCAATGAGTTATTTCTGAGAAGGCATCATGATATAGGGGGCGCTTGTGGGCACAGCCAAGGAAATAATCTGGAAAAACAGGGTTGATGAACACACATTCTGGCTAAGAAGCAAACCTTTGTATAGGGCTTATTCTTCTCATGTTTAAACTCCACTCCAGGGAGTAAGACTCAGTGAGAATTTCCATAAGGGTAAAAACCCAAGAGATGATGGACGAGGAGTACAAGCCTACATTTATTTCTTGACGGGGATCACTGTCCTTTGTTTCTACATGATCCAGCTAATCAGCAGTCACATTGTCATCCTTCGCGCGAGTCCCTCTTCACTCTTACAGGGGAATTCTCACCACCCTTGCTTTTATTTTTTTTAGCTCTTGCTACTACAATACTGTTCAAGAGAGAGTGTTTCTTTATCACTCTGTGACTTACAAGGATCTGTTTTGGACCCTACTTTCCACCATTTACTAGCAATATAACTTGGGTGTGATGCTTAATGACATCAGTTTATGAAATGGGTTATAACACCTTCCTCTTAGGCTTGTAGTGAGAATTTAATGAAATAATGTGTAGAAAACATCTGGGCACAATGCTTGGCAAAATGCTTATGTGATGTCCCTAAAAGGAAGGGGAGTGGGAGTGCTAGTGTGTAACTGGGGATTGGATCTTCGTAGGGGTGGAACACAAGCTCTGGAAGACAGTTTAGAAGACTGCATGATACCTCCCTCCTTCATGAGTGAGATTTTGGCTCAGTCATCATGGCCGTTCCGTGTGGACCTCTGTAGCATTTCCAGCTGCCTGGAGCACATCTGCTTCTACTTTTGATTAAACAGTCAAGAGAGGATATTCACAACAAGCATTTTCTAGTTTTTGCCTAAAAGCAACAGTTTTTTATTATTGCTACTTCCCTTCCAATCGCTAGTGCTTTTAATGGAATTGCAACAGTAATGTTGTCCCAGGATGACAAGCCACTACAACTGAATAATATACCTGATTCTATTTCTTTTATTGAAAAACAAGTGGGGGCTTCCCTGGTGGCGCAGTGGTTGAGAGTCCGCCTGCCGATGCGGGGGACATGGGTTCGTGCCCCGGTCCGGGAAGATCCCACATGCCGCGGAGCGGCTGGGCCCATGAGCCATGGCCGCTGAGCCTGTGTGTCCGGGGCCTGTGCTCCGCAACGGGAGAGGCCACAACAGTGAGAGGCCCGTGTACCGCAAAAAAAAAAAAAAAAAAAAAACCAAGTGGGACACAGGCTCATCTCATGAATGTTAATGTGATCAAGATCATTGCCCACTGGAAAAATGTGTTCTAATTGAATTGTAATAAAGCATGCCTTGCTACATCAACCAAAAGGAAATCAACAGCCTTCAAAGGATTAGAGTTCTCAGAGGATAAGGGGACAAGAGAAGTAATACAATTTTGACAAAACAGTGTGTTTGAAAAAAATTTTTTCAAAAATCTCTCCTTCCATTTATAAGATGGGTTCAGTTAAGTATTTTATTTTTCTTATCAATGAAGTGTCAAAGTGATTTGACCAAATGTTGAGTAAATATTCGGTTTCAGTCTTATTACACACACTCTGCAAGCTTGCTTAATGATCAAGCTAGGTATTTTGCTCAAAGACTTGGTATCTTCCTAAATGGGAATCAGGTCATGGCATTTATTTAATCTTTACAGACTGAGCTCTCCCTCCCATGCAATCCCTTTTCCTTTCCATCACCACCAAGTGACTCTGACATGCTTGGGTGCACCATGCCTTTTGTCATGTGCCCCTCCCAAAGGAAAATCACATTCCTGACTCTTTTCTCTGTCCTTCCATCTTATTATCAAGAAGAGATCCCTGCAATTTACCTTGATTGTGCAAAATGAGAACAGCTATGGTCAAAGCGAGTTAGCAAATGCTCCCCATGTTAAGACAGACAATTCGGTGATACGCACAAACAAGCAGGCGCTTTACCAGGATATGAAGTGAGGCATTTACACTGGATTTATTGACAAGAAATACACTCCTTCCAAGGGAAACCAAGCAATAGCATTGCAGCTTGCAGAATTTTAATGTTATATGCAAGTAGATTGCTTTATTAGCCTTTGCCTGTGACCCCGGGAGAGAAGCAAGTCAGAGAGGAGAGGACGGTGCAGTTGCTCAGTCATGTGTTGATTGAGCGCTGCCCTATGCCAGCTGGGTGCTGCTGGGTTTTCTAGAAGAATAAAACCAAGTCATGGCTTCCATTCTCTGAGGACAGGCTCTTGTGGGCAAGGCAATATTTACATTCATTCCTTTTGACCACTAGGCAGTAAGGCACAAATTACTAAAAGTCCTATTGTTCAAACAACTACACCGAGGTTTAGAGCTAGGAATCCTTTCTGTGATCATTGAGATGGATATGACCAGATATGAAGTTTTTCTTTATTACACATGTTTCAGTTGATTATTAGCATCAAATTACCCAATTCCCTGATACCCTATAAAAACATTTCCAACTGGCTTCCTGCACATAGACAAAGGAAATAGTTTAAAAATTCAGCCAGAGATATGCAAACAAGACTGACAAGGGGCACATGGAATTCCAGAAATTACCATGGCAGGCTCTGTGGATTGGAAATCCAAAAACCTTTCACAACTCTTTTTCCATTGCCTTCCTCTACTATAGAGGCTGGAACAATTAAACGTTTTCTTTCCTAGGCTTGCTTGTGGCTAAAAGTGGCTATGTAACAGAGTTCTAGCCAATTAATAAAAGAAAAAGTTACTGGACAGAGCTTTCAGGAAAGTTTTTTTTAAAAGAACAGACTCAGCACAGCTCCTTAGCCTCTGTCCTTCAGCCCCTCTTCCTCCCTCCTTTTCTTTCCTAAAACAGGTATGATAGCTGGGGGTGCAGCAGCCCTCTGGAGACTGTGAAAATGAAAGCCACTTACTAAAGATAGAGAGGAGGAAGATAAACAGAACTGGGCCCTTGATGACATCTGGAATTGCTTTACTTGTCCAGGATCATCTATCCCTAGACCTTTTGTTACATGTGACAAATGTGGTAAAGAAGCTCCTTTACTTGTTTAAGTCCAGTCAGCTTGATGTTCCGTTACTTGCAGCTAAATGCAATGCTAATGGATACACTTAGAGCATTCAAGGTATGCTGGCTCAGCTCTGTCCTTCTGCCATTTATCCTAGTGACAGGTGTTCACATCTGTCTTGGCTGACACCTCCTGGGCCTGCAGAACTACTGTGGTCTTAGACAAAACCTGTCTTTTGCTGAAGTTCTTGGAAATAGAGAATTGCAATGATTATGCCAAATTAGTTTGCTCTTTAAATTCTGAAATCTTTATTTTTGTCACGTCTTTACTTAGTGAGATTTTTGTGGTTTTATTTGAAACCTCCTTTCTTCTTAATATTCCACATCACTTTTGGAAACAAAGTTCCTACAATTTCCACCTGGAGACTGCCATAGGGGCCAATTCCATCTACTCTTTCAGTCACAAAGCTAAAATATCTTTCAAGATCATCTTCTACATAAAACCTTTTCCAAAGGTGATAGCTTTCATTCAGAACTATTATAATGGACTCCACAGCTAGTTGAAAGACAGCACCCCTGTTAAAGGCCCATAAATATTTGATGGTCCAATCTTAACTGTTCCTAAAGATGAAACCACTTTATACAGTATCAAATTGTCCCTAAAGACTCTTCTGTCTGAATAGTTGGCTCTAGCCACTTAACTTGTCATTTGTGGCATCCCACTTTCCCCTTGGCCAACCCAACATACATCAATAGGAAGCGATTTGTCAAATGTATAACATGCTGCTTATTTGTAATTATCTTAAAACCACTGTGTGTACGTGCTACGTGTGTGGAAATGGCTGAGAAGCACCACTGCCATCTCAGAGAGAAGGCAAACGTTGCCCTTGTGCCATCCCTACCTCTCTAGAAATAACATCAGCAAAGAGAAGGAGTAATAATAGCTAACAGTTACACAGCACTCTTATAAGCCAGGCAGTTCTGAACACTTTAAATATAATAACTCATTTAGTCCTCACAACAACTCCATAAGGTAGGTACTATTATTATCCTTATTATACAAATGAAGAAACTGAGGCACAGAGAAGCATAGATACTAAATGGTGGAACATTTAGTAATTAGAAATTTAGGAATTTGAAAGCAGGCAGGCAGCTCCAAAGTCCATGTCTTGACCACTCTATTTCACTGCCTGTGACAGACGGGTTCTGAGATGAGCCCCCATGACCCTTGCCATCTGGTATTCATGTCCTTGTATAAACCCCTTCCCTTAAATGTCAACTGGACCTATGACTTGCTTTAACCCATAGAGTATGACAAAGGTGTCAGGATGCTGCTTCCATGATTGCATCACACCAGGAACTAAGAATAGCCTCTGGCCAATGACCAGCAAGGAACTGAGGCCCTCAGTCCAACAACACTTCAGGAACCGAATGCTGCCAACAACACATGAGCTTGGAAGTGGATCCTTCCCCAGGCAAGTTTTCAGATGAGACAGAAGCCCTAGTCCACACACTGTGTGAGAGTTCCCGAAGCAGAGGACCCAGCTTATCCAGGACTCCTGACCCACGGAAGCTGTGAGATAATAGGTATGTGTTGTTGCATGTTGCTAAGTTTGTGGTATTACACAGCAATAGATGATGTACATACTGCCTCTCATGGTAGGTAACTCATATTTTGAAATATAAATCTGGCCCATTAGGAGTTGTCACTAAATGAGAAACAATTACCATCGTTTCTGGTTAAAAGCCTAGGGGGAAAATGCAGCAAAGGGAGGGAGCCTAGGTGGAGTCATGGGACCAAATCAATGCTTTGATGTGTGTGATAAGAAGAGTGTTGACTGCTCTCAACCACAGCACACCCCTTCTGACCTTGTTAATATCAATACCTGACCTTGATTGTGTAGAGAAAACCACCAGAAGACAGCAGACAAGTACAGAGATGTACCTTATACACTTTTGAAACAATCTGCAACATCTCAGTTTCTGAAGTCATTAATTTTAAGTACTATATGATTTTTGCTGTCATGTTGTATTACGTACGATGAGCGAGCACTTGGGATCCAAGAGCTAAGAAAAGGCTGACACAGGATGAGGGAGAAGCACAGGAGTAAGCAACCCAGACCCAGGGAGGTATCAGCTAGGCAGAGGTGAGCATCTGAAAGCAGGACATCAGGGCTGAAGTGCAGGAGCCGGGCTGGGCTCAGTGGGTCAGCAGGTTTCAAAGGTTGAATTAAGTTATTGATTCAGAATCCAGGGAGGAAGTCATTGAGTGCGGGACAAGAAGACAAAGAAAGTATGCAACAAAGGAATGAACTGATTGGAAAGACTGAATAATAAGCCCAGAGCAGCAGCAGAAGGAAAGGCATTAGTGACTAAAAGCACTCCTTGGAGTCAGCCTAGTCAAGGGTATCTACTTCAGGCCATATTTGGGAGTAGTCTTCTAGAAAGGCTGGCTGGGAGTCTGACGCAAAAGAGGAATGAGAGATTCGAAGTGGAGAAGAGGTGAGGGGACAGTGGTATTTCGCCCACTGGCTCTGCCCTATCATTCATTCAGGTGATGATCTTTCTGGACAGTTCTTCTCCAAGTTCCAGAAGCAAGGCATGGAAGAACCGGTCATAATTGGTAGTGCTGGAATGGATCTTAGGGGTCATCTCACCCCATCACCTCATTGATAAACTAAGAGAAAACTGAAGCCTGGAGAGGTGAGTAACACGTCCAGGCTCACAAAGCCAGTTAGCGGCCGGCAGAACAGGGCCTGGGCCCGGCACTCTTTCTCCGATGGCCCCCTGGCCCTTCCATCCGTGGGGACCTGGGCCCCTGCGCGCTCAGCACTTTGCAGAAAGTGACTCGTGCAGTTAAGGGCTCAGTTGCATGGACAAGCTGTGAGTGCTAGAGAAGTTCAGAAGATAAAAGGGTGCTGGGGTGATTAGAGAAGACTCATGGGGAAGGTTCGATCCAATCCAGGCCATAAAGAAGTGGGGGAGCTATTTTTCGAAGCCATTCTAAATTCAGTCAGAATCTCTAACCACTTCTTCCTCAAGATAAGGACCTTCAACACTTGAACATCCCCCCAAACTTTCCCCACTTCCCATCTTCCAAATGTTCATCTAACATATTGTGTACAGAAAAAAATTAGTTTACTATTATTTTGACAATCGATCCAACATATTAACCATTTGTTCACCATCGCCTCTCCATCCCACACCTTCCGATTTCATTGTCTTCTTTCTGAATGTAGCTATTGTTCAGTGGTCCTTTCAGCAAGGGTCTCTGAGAGGCAACACACTTAGCCTTGTGTGTCTGCCAATGTCTATTTTACCCTCACTCCTGGACGATCCTTTACCTGGGGAAAGACTCTGTCTAGCGTTTACTCTCAGTGCTGAAAAGGCTGCTGGTCTTTTGTGGCTAGTGGGACTCTTCTTGCTGCTTGCTAGTAAGGTTTTTCTCTTTGTTCTCTACGTTTGCCAGTTTCATTATATCTCCACTTGGCTTGTCCCTCCATTCAGGTCTCCACTTAAATGCCATCTCTTCAGAAAGACCTTCCTCAACCCTTACCTAAAATAGCTCCTCTGAAAGTCCTTTGCTCTGACTTATTTTTCCTCCATAGCACATATCTACACATGTATTTGTATTATACATATATAACTTGCATGTATTGTACTATACATGTACATTATACAGCGTTCCTCCACTGAGTCCCCTAGAACAGTGCCTCGCGGTACATGGCTCAATAAATAGCTGCTGGTAAATGAATGGTTATACCTACATGTGGGGGGTTGTGGTGGTTGTTGAAATTATCCCGCCCGGCTCTTTCGACCTTAACACCCTTGACCTGGAAACACTGGCTATTTCCTACAGGAAGTGGTTTAGTGGCTTCTGCAGAGAAACGGAACCAATAGGTATGGATGTGGATATAGATATAAATACAGATCGTACAAATAGATAGAGTTTGTATATATGTGTGTGGTAGATAGATGGATAGATAGATACATAGATGATAGATAGATAGATAGATAGATAGATGGATAGATAGATAGATAGATAGATAGATAGGTGATAGAGATTGATTTTAAGGAATTGGCTCATGCAATTTGGAGGCATGGTAAGTCCAAAATCAGTGGGATAGTCTGGCAGGCTGGAGAACCAGGAAAGAGCTGCCATTTGAATCCAAAGACAGACTTCAAGCAGAATTCCCTCCTCTTCCAGGAACCTCAGTCTTTTTCTATCAAGGACTTCAGCTGATTGGATGAGGTCCACCCACATCATGGAGGGTAATTTGCTTTATTCAAAGTCTGCTGATTTAAATGTTAATCTTATCTAAAATATATCTTCACAGAAATGTATGGAATCATGTTTAACCAATATCTGGGTACCAGGGGCTAGCCAGGTTGACACATAACATCGACCGTCACAGGCCCCCACCTAAGCAGGAAGCGCTCTGTGCGTGCTGCCAGCCTGGCTCCCATCGTGCATGGCTGCCCCTGTGTGCTCTTGGGTCTGCTCACTTCCAGCTGGCTCCTGCCTCTTGGCTCTCTAGTGGACTTATGTCATGCCCAGTTCTCTGGCTTCATGCAAGAATTCCAGTTTCCCACCAGGAGTAGGACATGCCCTGCAGACTTTCCCAAGCAGCCCCAGAAGTCCTGTGCCTACGGCCCTTATCTGGTCATGAGTCCTGTGGGCCCTATGACTTCACTGTCTCCTCTCACCACCGTGAGTTTCCTCTACATTCAGGTTCCTAGAGGATTTCTGCTTGTTTTGGAGGGGGGTTGTAAATTTTAAAATTTTTTAAAACAATATTTCATCCTGAGCAGTTGGAGGAGAAGGTGGGAGAGTGTATACACTCACTCTGACATCCGATTGGAAGTCAGTGGGAATCAAATAGGTCTAAGAGAGATGGGAAGGCATCCTGGGCCAGAGAAGCCAGAACGCCCATGGGAGTGAGCATGTCACATGCAGAGGAAAGTAAGAGCCCTTCTTGAACATTCTAATATCAAGCACCTGCCGTGGGCTGTGCCGGATGCTCGAGGCAGTGATGTACAACACATACGCACTCCTGTTCTCACAGGCCTTGCAGCCAGACTGGGGTGAGCATGTCGGGCAGAGTGGGAAGTGGGATTTGATAACTACAGGTCAGATTTATGTTTTGTTTTGTGGTACGCGGGCCTCTCACTGTCGTGGCCTCTCCCGTTGCGGAGCACAGACTCCGGACGCGCAGGCTCAGCGGCCATGGCTCACGGGCCCAGCTGCTCCGCGGCATGTGGGATCTCCCCGGACCGGGGCACGAACCCGTGTCCCCTGCATCAGCAGGCGGACGCTCAACCACTGCGCCACCAGGGAAGCCCCAGGGTCAGATTTAAAAGGACCTCAGAAGCCTGATAAGAGGCGTGACTTGACTTCCTAAAAAAAAACAGAGCTGCAGGATTGGGGGGGCATGGAGTTTACATGCTGGAAGCTGTTTAAGAAAGTGAATTTGGTAGTGGAAAACTAGAGGCAGGGTATCAGCTAGGAGTCAGTGATGTAATTTGGTTTGCCTTGGACGGTACATATTTATGTCTCTTGTCCCAGTATAATTATTTATAGTATCCCTTTTTCATTTTCAAAGTGTCCTATTTGGATGATCAATTCCCATGTTACCTAGCTAGAAGCCTGAGAACGTGAGCTTCTTGCGGGTAAGGCCTGTGGTCCCTTTGCCTTTGTACCTCGAATACGCAGTGCCTGACACATAACAAACATTTCACTTTCGAAAAAGTGAATGACTAACACAGGAGTCAGAAAGGGCAGTTATGAAGGTAGCAAGAGATTGAAGCTAATGCACTATTTATGAAACCAGAGTTTCAGGGAGGAGGCTATGGTAAACAGAATCTAGTGTTCCAGGGAAAGCTAGGAGACCACAAGGAATAAAATGAACATGGGCTTCTTGGAGACATGACTAATCCTAGGTCTCAGAAAGTACAAGACCAGCGTGAAATATCTTGGACCAGAAAGCAAGAAAGTGCTGAGAGACTAAGCGGGCCTATGTCAAAGGACACACACAGGCACTGGCTTAAAGGGGCTCCCACTGGCCACATTTGTGTTGATTTGAGCTTTAAAAAGAATAATGACGGCTATGGGTTATGAAACAGAAGAAAAGAAAGGAAATCTTGAGTCTGTACTGGTACTGAACAAAAAAGGATCAGCGGAGGCTCTTTTTAAACTGAGAACACCAGCCAATAAGGACCTAGAAAATTGCCATTTTGCAGCCATCAGTGCACTAACTGGTTGGGGCGAGGCTAATCCATGAACGCTAAAATCACGAGGGAAAAGCAGTCAGAAACAGGATAGTCACATGGTCTCAAAAGAATGCTATTAATTAAAAATGGGAAAAAGATACTTTTACAATGGAGAAATTTGGCAGAAAAAAACATAGTTACCAAACGAGTAATGGGACAACATCAACAGGTACCTCCTGATGTGATGCAACTGGAAGCACACAACGTCATTTAGGTGGTATTCTTGAGAAAACAAAACAATGTTTAATCTGGATCTAAACATGAGGAAACAATCAGATAAGCCTAGAATGAGGGACGTTATGCAAGACAATTGGCCTGAACTGTTCAAAAATGTTAACTATCATCAAATTTCATAAAAGAGGACGGAACATTCTAGAATCTAGAATTCTGAATTCTAGATTAAGGGAGCTCGGAGAAACAAAATAAAGACAATACATGAAATTTATCGGGGTCCTGGATTTAAAAACAACAACAAAATTTCAAAAGGCATTTTGGGGGACAACTTAGGGTTTTGACTATAAACTGTCTATTAAATGATCTTATTGAATCAGTGTTAAATTCCTTGCAAATAATAGTGTATTGTAGTGAATACCTTTAAAAAATTTAGGCAACAATTGCTTAAGTAGTCAGGCTGAAATATTCAGGTGAAATGTCATAATAAACACAATCTTCTCTCAGTTACTCTATCAAAACACACACACACACACACACACACACACACACACACACACACACACACACACACACCAGAAGAGCAAATGTGGCAAAATGTTACTAATTTGGTGAAGTGAGGTGAAGGATATATGGATATTCATCGTATTATTCTTTCAACTTCTCTATGGGTTGGAAATTTCAAAATAAAAAAGGAAAGGGGAGAGTAAAAAAAAAGGAAAAAAGAAAGCTTGGAGGCTTTTCAATGAAATAGAGCATCTGACAAGCTTCAAGGGGGCGGGTGATTTGGAGTGGGAGAGAGAAATCAATTGCCACAGGTTACAGAGGTGACAGAGAGGAAAGACATAAAAGTGAAGACTGTCAATAAGAATGAGGACAAAGGAGAAAACAGGATCAAATGAATGTGTTTTGTGGTTTCGTTTTTTTCTTTTTTTTTAAATAGGAGAGTTGTATAATGGTTTGAAGGTAGAGGCACCAAGTGAAAATGAAGTCGCTGATAAGAGTGACAGGCCAGGATGAGCCAAGCTGTGGAAATATTATCTTGGATGTGTGCGAAGATGTCACTTAGGTAACCCAAGACAAGCTTCCACCAGGACTGGTGGTTGGAAGCTGTTCCCTCTCCCCAGCTCCTACCCTTAAAAAATCCACACTGATGTTTCCTCCCCGGATTTGGAGAGGTCATTTCTCACTCTTCTGCAGCCACCCCAATCTTCCATCATCTGAAGGCTTCCACAGGAATGGATTAGAGAAACTTCTACAGGATTTCACCTCGTGTTCGTTTATTAATAATTCCCTGAAGAGGTCACTTACACCAGAGATTCACGGAGGGGTCCCTGACACTGTTTCCCTAGACCCCATTTCAGCTCACCTGTTCTTCATATTTCCAAGGCAACCATCACTCCCAGCAGAGTGTCCCCAGCACCAAATCCGTAAATCTGTTCTTTCTGTTCTACAACCGTGAGGCGTGATGGAAAGCTGGAAGCATAGTGCATGGAGGCAGGTTGAAAATGGAGGCAACATATCTCTGAGAAGTTAAGGTCCATTGTCATCTTCAGGTTGTGTTTTAGAGGTTTCTGATGCCATGATTTGTTGTATGAGATTTATCTTGAGTAAAGGGAGAAGGTAGGAGCAGGATATTTTTACATTAAATGTTTAATACTTACCCAAAACAATATATGTAATGATACATGTACCCAGTTTAAAAAGCCAAGTAGTACTAATAAGCTTGTGATTAAAAAAACCAACACTCCCCTTTCCCTTTCCTTTCCACACCTGGTTTCTGTCTTTTACCAGCTACTTCTGATATTTACAGCCATATTTCCAAATGATACGCTTATACTAATACTTCTTACTTAATTTTACTTATTATCTGTTCATTTTCTTCAGTTGAAGATAAGCATCTAATGACCTTATCACCACCACCACTTCACCCACATAAACACAAAAACATACCAAAGCCACTCTCCCTCTTCTCACTCTCCCAACAAGAGTTATATCACAGTTTCTGGTTAAATCAATAGTCATCGTTTACATTCTGATTTATTGCACCACTTTAATAAGTTTCCTGGATTCCCTGAGCGTGAGGCCAGCCTGATTGGGGAGCATCTCTAGCCTGTGGGAACTTGACCTGAGGGAACAGGACCTCCTTAGGTTGGATCACTGGGCTTTCACAACAGTCTTGGCCTGGCAGCCACAATAGGAGCTCCAAGTTACCAAACGAGCAAAATTCCTTGGAAACCCAAGTAAATGTGATTTCTCACCCCTTTCTAAACCCAGGGTCCAGCTTATATACAACTTCCTAAGCTCCAGGTAAACGATAGGGGAAAAGCAGTAGCAAATTGACAAACTGAGCAGATGTGCTCAAGAATGTGTGGTGAAGGTCACATTATCACCCACATTACTGGTCAACACACCTTAAATGTCACCAGAAACATGGGTAAATTGCAATTTTAGACAGTGAGTATCAACAATATAGAAGTATTGGCCAGATGCTTGGCAACAATCGACAATTTTCTTTTCCAGCCGCACAGCGTGGCATGCAGGGTGTTAGTTCCCCGACCAGGGATCAAACCTATGGCCCCTGCAGTGGAAGTGCAGAGTCCTAACCACAGGACCGCCAGGGAAGTCCACAACTGACAATTTAAAATGTTTCTGAGTGCTATGGAAACAAAACCAGAATACCGGTAATTATCAATAATTTTTCACGCTGAAACTCAAACCCAGCTCTGATTTCCATAATAAGCTAGATGTGTTTCCAAAAAATGCTCAACATCCAAGGATTTTGTTACACCAAAGGCAAAGTCAAATTTGAATAATCCCTCTTGGTACCTGCTTGCCTGTGGTACCTCAGCTTGTTCTCAGGACTCCCAAACAGGAGAGATAAAAGCACTCATTGTACTGAAGATGAAGCTGGGAACAGAGGAAGGATCGCATCATGTGTCAGAGCCGGGGCTGGGGGTGCCTTACACTCCAAGACAAACCTTGAATTGACCAAGAGCTGGTTCTTAAATGGTGTGAGTGAAAAGGCGCCTTTCAGAATAAGGGTCCTACGTCGCTCAGCCCTGTGCTCCAACACTTAACACTGGCCTGAAAGACAGAAGGAAAACATGCCTTCAAGATTCTCCTTTCCTCCAGATCCATCAGGTTTGCTTTCAGAGATCACCATCGCCCTTGATTCCTGCAATAAAGAGAATTCCATATTGTTCTTTGTCAGACAGTAAGTGCACGTCCAGGTTTGAAACATTGCCTTGGTCAGAGTATTCACTGTTTTCCTTCACCTATCTATTAAGGCTCTTGGTATGGCCCTTTCCCCTCTACTGCCATACATCCTCGCATCTTTTCCAATAGTAGCAAGTCTCCCTTGATCCCCACATCCTCTTCTAGTTCTTTTTTTTTTTTTTTTTTTGGCTGCATCGGGTCTTAGTTGTGGCATGCGGGCTCTTGCCCCGCAGCATGTGGGATCTTAGTTCCCCAACCAGGGATCAAACCCCCTCTTCTAGTTCTTAGCCTCTCTCTTTCTTGTCTTCATAATCAAACACCTGAAAGCTGTGGTCAGAGCATCCTATCCACCTCCTCACCCCCACACCACCATTCTAATCTCTGTTTCTGTAAACTCAGCGTTTTTAGATTTCACATATAAGTGAGATCATATAGTAGTTGTCTTTCTGTGTCTGACTTATTTCATCAGTAGTGGCCTTTCTTGTGAGCTACCAGGCACCCTGTTCTCACCCATATTATGGAATATTCGCCCTACATTGTAATCACTATTTGTCCTGACTTTCTTCTCCCACTAGATTGTAAGCAACTTGAGTGCAGGGATCATATTTTGTTTGTCTATCTGTCCACGACTGTCTAGCCTAGCCCTTGACACAGAGGGGTGCTGAATAGATCTTTATTGAATACATGAGCAGAATAAACGAAGTAAGTATGGAGAAGTGTCAAAAGACCATGGTTCTAAAGACTATAAGAAAAACAAATAGAAGTTTCTACAGAAGGCTGTGTTTAGACAGGAGTTTAAAGTTCAAGCTACTAGACCCGGTGATTACGTAAAATTCACTATGTAAATAGACTGTATAAGATTGCAATAGTAATGACGTTCATTGGCTTTCATTCTACAGAGATTTAAACCTCAATACATATAAAAATCAGGCAGGCACCGTAGTAGCAGAGTGAACAAAACAGAGAATTCTGCCCCCCCCGCCCCACCCTCATTGTTCATGCAACTTACAGTTGATTATTTCAGTACCACCTCCCTATATTCCAGGCACTTGTGCCCCTTTACAATCAATTCCTCCTCCCCACCTGCAGCCCTTGGCAGTCACTGACCTGCTCTCTCACCATTGGGTTTGTCTTTTCTAGAATTTCATATAAATAGGATCATACGACATTTAGTCTTTTTTCTCTTTATTTTTTTAAATTGATGTATAGTTGATTTACAGTGTTGTGTTAACTACTGCTGTACAGCAAAGTGATTCAGTTATACATATATATACATTCCTTTTTAAAAAATATTCTTTTCCGTTATGGTTTATCACAAGGTATTGAATATAGTTCCCTGTGCTATACAGTAGGACCTTGTTGTTTATCCATTCTATATGTAAAAGCTTATATCTGCTAACCCCAATCTCCCACTCTATCCCTCCCCCAACCCCCTCCCACTTGGCAACCACCAGTCTGTTCTCTATGTCGCTGATGCTGTTTCTATATCGTAGTTCATTTGTGTCTTATTTTAGGTTCCACATATAAGTGATATCACATGGTATTCGTCTTTCTCTTTCTGACTTACTTCACTTAGCATGATGATCTCCAGTTGCCTCTAGGCAACGTTTAGTCTTTTACGTCTGGCTTCTTTCACTTAGCATGGCACTTGTGAGATTTATCTACGTTGTTTTGTGTATGAATAGTTCATGCCTTGTTATTGCTGAGTGAGATTCCATTGCATGGATTTACCACAATGTATGTATCCATTCACCAGTTGATGGACATTTGGATTGTTTCCAGTTTGGGGTTGTTATAAATAATAATAATAAGTAGGATTACTGGGTCATATAGTAAGTATATGTTTAACTTTAAAAGAAACTTTTCCAACGTGGCTACCATTTTCCATTCCCACAAACAGTACATGAGAGTTCCAGTAGCTCCACACCCTCACCAACACTTGGCATTGTCACTCTTTCTAATTTTAGCTTTTCTAGTGGGGCATGTAGTGTTAGCCCAGTGTAGTTTTAATTTGCATTTCCTTAGCAATTAATGGTATTGAGCATCTTTTCATGTATTTGTTTGCCATCTGTACATCTTCCAGGGTGAAATTTCTATTTAGATTTTATGTCCATTCTTTAATCAAGTTGTTTATCTTCTTATGACGGAGTTTTAAAAGTGCTTTATATATTCTGAATACAAGTCCTTTATGAGACATTTATTTTGCAATTGTTTTCTCCCAGTCTGTGGCATGAGAAAGCCATTACATTTTGACAAATAGGAATTTTCTCATCCAGAATCCCTGGAAATGCGAACCAGTACACCGTGTCTGTTGACGTCTGCAAAGCAGCAGCCAGTCTGCGGGGGAGGGAAGAAAACTAATATGCAGCTCTGGAATTCGACCTCAAAAGAAGCTGCTCTCTGTTTTCAGCCCCATCTCTTGATTTTCTTGCATTTTATTGATTCCAATTATTTTCTTTCCTATGTTACTTGCTTTCTGTAGCTACTGCAATTTTAGGCAGAAACATGTATTTGGAAGATCCATCTGTTTCTTTCCTGCTGCAAATGAACATCTCGACTTCCATATTTCATGGTGAGCCCCAAATAGTAAAAATGCAACAAAGCCACTCACATGGAAATTGTTCCTGATTGCTCCCAATGCAACCTCTGGACGTTATACTGCTCTCTCTAACTTCTAGGGACAAGCTTGTCTGACATCTTCAGTCTTTGTGGGGAGATAAGAAGGAGAAAGTTCCCAGTGAAAGGAAGCCTTGTGGTATCCATTGTTTTATTAAAACACTGACCCCATAGAAAAGAATTTCTGCTGGAAATATAAGGCAAGGTCCAATGTTTAGCAGTGCAAGAAGGACACTCTAACCTCCCCGGTCTCTCCTGAAGTAGCTCATACGACCCTCACGAGAGAGGTGCCCTCCCTATACCCAGAGAAAAAGAGCGTCCTTATCTCTGAAGACTGAGGAATAGGGAAGAGCAGACCTTGCTAACCACCTCCACTCCCATCCCTGTTTACTACTCTTAGCTCATACCCTCTTGTCTTATCCTGTTTTCCTAGAACTTTCTACTCTTCATCATTTCTCTTGGCCTCACCCTGTACTCCAGCCATTGCTATGGAGACCAGGTCCACTCAGCTTTGCCCAGCTTCCCATAGACACAGCTCAAGAATGCCTGGTCCCGAGCCTTCTCCCCTCAGCTCCTGCTTCCAGCCCTGGAGCTTCCCTGATGTGGGTGCTGCTCTACATTCACACAGGCCACCTAGAGTGGACTGGGGAGGAGTGGGATCCTTATGTCCAATGGTGGCAGGACTCTTGGAGAAGTACGTCCCCCTTTGGCCTCCGGGCAGCCAGTTCTGAGGGTGTCACAGGAGGCTTCTTGGAAGGTTCCAGCAGGACAGAGCACCAGATGCTTGTAGCATGACTGGCTGGATAATGCATCTTTGTTTTGGCTTCCCCGCCCTGTTCCCTTGCTCTGTCTCTCAAGCCTGCTCCCTGGGATCGGGTACACTCCCAAGTAGATGACCGGCAGGCAAGCCCTTTTCAGGCTCCCCTTTCAGGAAATTCAAGCTAAGACAGAGGATGTTAAATAAATAAGCAAGGGAGCAAACAAACAAACATACATGTGTGCATGTGTTTATATGTATATAGGATTTCTTTTTCGACCCTTCCGATTTTGGGTTTGGTCACTGATACGCTGATGCATTCAATCCCAGCCAACCACCTGGTAATTGAACATTGTAACATCCTAGCTTATGCAATTGCCCCCATCCCACCCCCATGCCCAGACAGGTTTGCACAACTCAGATTTTGCAAAAGTGATCATGACTCCTAAATTGACATCCTGAATTTTAAAGGTACAGAACCTGTAACACAAACTGTATGTGTATAATATACTTTCAAATAGTTTCTACTGTTGAAGTCACCAAAATATTTTCACGTGTAATGGAAGAAGGATGCTGGCCCCTTCTTTAGCTTTAGGTTTAGCATTTTATTTCTTACTTTAAGTCAGTCATCTTAGATTTACAAATGGCCCTCCACTCTTGTTCTCTCCTGGTGGCTTTTGGGGTAAGATTGGAAGGAGATGAGGGTAAAGACACAGACACCCCGGAAATAACATGATTTGGCACCGTTAGAAACCCCACAGGAGCACCATAAACCTGAAAACAAAAAGTCTTTCTCCTGGGACCTGCCACCTCCCCTGAGCCCTTGCTCCGTGACATTAGCTTAGCGTGTCTTTTCATGCATAATGCAACCTCTTCCACGTCTCTAATATGCTATCAGCATCTTCCGGAACAATTTGTATGGGTTAGATCTGTGTTAGTCATGGCTTGTGGGACCTGAGGGGCAGCTGTACCTGATTAGGAACGGAGACCAGAAGGCTTGTTTTGAGTCTCTGCTTAGCCTCTCTCTGTGATACCAGAAAGGACTGGAATTTTTTGTTCCTAGTTTTCCGATACTTACGAGCAGCCTTATGAAAAAGTATCCATTTGCCTGTTTATTTTTAACTATCATATTAAATATTCCAGCAGAAAAATACAAGATCAAAACCCCCAAAGGTCGAATGCCTGCTTCCTAGCTGGAGTTTCAAAACTGCTTAGAAGCTGCAAGCCGCCTAATCCCAGGGCATTAATATTCTGGGAAAGCGCGGAGGACGCCGTCCCTGTGGGAGCGTCTCCTGGGTTTGGAGGCCGTGAGCATTCTGTCAGGCGAAAGGAAACACACATTAGCCAAATCCAAGCAGACTGCTCAGATGCTGTAAAAGCTTCCCAGTAGAGCTCCTTAAAGCTTTTCTGACTGATCTTCGACTTCAAGATTATGCCCAAGCAAACCACACTGGAAGCTGATGTATTGCAACGAGGCTGGCGACTCACCAGAATCAAACCAGTGCAGACCTTTGACAGATCTGTCCCCTCGGCTGAGAGACGAAGCCCGGGGCTGGGCTCAAAGCGTCTACATCCAGCCCATGGATTCCTGGAACTCCCAGCTTTGTCAGAGGCTTGGGATGGGAGGTGAGAAGTACAGAGGACTCATTTCCCCTCTGCTGACGGTCATACTGCCATTCCTGATATTATCTAAACACTCCAAGCCACAATTTAAATAAAAATCAGCATTAAACGAAAAGGCTGAGATTTTGTTTACATGCCTGGAAAGGTCATTACCAAAGGAGATGAAATGGCCTGACCCTTTTGCTCCCCTCTGGGTCCATAAGCTCTTATACCTTATACATGTTCTCGCCTCATAAATCCCTTAAAATTCAATGGGCTCACAAATTTGCCAGATCTGCTGAGAAAGAGAACCTGGGAACAGACTCTCAGATGGTACATGGAAAGAAGCCCCCGTCTCCCTTCTACACCAGGTTAAGATGGAGAGGTGTCAGCAATTCCTGAAAACCTCTGCCCTGAGGGACTTCAGACAGGAACAGAAAAATTAAGGGGACTTTGGACAATTTCTACCAGCAGAAGTCTGGGAAATGACCAGGTCAGGTATTTGCTGAGCTATTTAATGAGGCTGCACAAGCAATAAGAAGAGATTGATAGGGTTTTAGTGTCACTGAGGTTTCCAGGGTGAATTAAAGAAAGCAGTGAAGTAAGAGGAGAGTGGATTTAAAAATTAACCTGTGTGTGAATGTACTATGTTCGGAACAGGAATTAAAAAGCAAACAAGGATTAATTGACCCCTTCCTTCCCCAGAAGCAGGGCACTGGCATTTCAGGAGCAAAATTGATTGGTTGAGAATTCTTTCGGCTAGGTAATTAAACCAGGAAGCCGATCAATACCCAGTAGCTGGGATTTAGAATCCCACTGACAAGCTACAGAAGAATCCAGAAAGGAAGCTGAGAATGGTTGTTTGGTTCAGACACGATTGGATCTTAAAGGTCTCTGAGTTAAAAAAAAAAAAAAAAAATAGTGCTTTGCTCTCCGCCCTTGCTTTAAAAACCCTTTTGATTCAGTATTAACCCAAAATAAGAATTCCCACTCAAAGCAGTTCTCTTGGTGGCAGGTGACAGATGAAAAGGGCCCAATCTGTGATTATGTGGTTCACTTATGCAACTGCAATTAAGCTGCCTGTGAAGTTCACGTAGTTACAACCAAGTTACTTATTAGCTACCTTGAACCTGCCTCCCTGAGAGCTGGAGGGGTGGCGAGAGAGCCAATTTCCAAGTGAGCTGGAGTGATCCGCCTTGCTGTCTGTTGTGCTCAGATGGGTCCTGAGCATCCTGTGCATGACTGAACAACCAGCCCCAGAGATGTCTCAAGACTCATCAGATTAGTAGACCCACCAGCAACCTGCCAAAATGCTCAGGTCCTAATCAGAGGAACCTGATCTAACTCTCCTACAAATAAGTGATGCGCCCCAGGCCCTTCTCTCCTGCACACATCAGATGAAAGTGGGACATATCAGGCAAAGGACAAAGGCAAAAGCCAAAAGGGTTTTCTTCAAAGCACAGGAAGGGGGGAAGCTCTGTTATAGGGGAGGGTTTAGGGCATAGACATCGCCAAGGCTGTTTCACCTGTTACTGCTGTTTGTTGGTCTCGAGATTCTCTGGGGAAGAGGTGCAGTGGGAGGAACATCTAGGGGTAACAGCTCACAATTGGCTCAGTGACCATGGCCGTCGCTCAAGCACTCATTCAGGATTTCCAGGATTCCTGGGACTTCTGGAGGAGCCAGTTTCTCCCACTTCTTGCTTGAAAATTCATGGATTGCGCTAGATACATAGCAGTTTGGCTTTCTGGCAGGGAAAAATGAAGGAGACGACCCTGTAGCAAAAGACTCTTGGAGACACAAATGGCTAAAACATAGGAAAACACGCAAGAGAAGGCAACTCATTTTATCCAAGGAGGGAGAGATCCTTGTAGGGTATGAGCAAGTGAGTTGTATCTTGGAGGAGCCATATTATAAAATACTAGAGTCATTCATAGAGACAGAAAGTAGAGCATTGGTTACCAGGGGCTGGAGGGAGGGGAGGTGGGGAGTTAGTGTTTAATGGACACAAAGTTTCAGTACAGAATGATGAAAACTTTCTGGAGATGGATGGTGGTGATGGTTGCACAACTATGTGAATGTATTTAGTGCCCTTGAACTGTGCACTTAAAAAGGTAAATTTTATGTTAGATGTATTTTACCATAATAAAAATAAATTTGAGAGTCATGCAATGACAATGTAATTTCCTGTGTAATTCATGTACATAGACATATAGTCTACTGCTAAGTTTTCTCCATGTTTTTTAAAAAACATTGCTAAGGCAGGGGGAGGGATAAATTAGGAGTTTCGGATTAGCAGATGCAAACTACTATTTTTATAAAATGGTTAAACAACAAGGTCCTACTATATGGCACAGGGAACTACATTCAATATATTGTAATAAACTATAATGGAAAAGAAAAACAAAAAAAAACATTGCTGAGGGACACCCAAAAGATAAAGACCTCAAGGTGTCAGAGATGCCCTGTATGCATTCAAGCTCAAGGCGTTTGTATGAAACACTTCCCGAAGAACATGTCATCCCAGGTCCCTGTGTCCTCAGCCTGCTGTATGTGCATCTGCCCCCGTGCCCTGCACCCTCCCTATGTCCAGGCAGGGCTGCCAAAGAGCCAGAGTTTGTCTTCTTGACCCTTAGTCGCCCCTGCCCTTTCTGCTTTTCTTTTTTTTTTGTTTTTGTTTTTTTGGTTTTTTTTGCGGTACGCGGGCCTCTCACAGTTGTGGCCTCTCCCGTTGCGGAGCACAGGCTCCGGACGCGCAGGCTCAGCGGCCATGGCTCACGGGCCCAGCCGCTCCGCGGCACGTGGGATCTTCCCGGACCGGGGCACGAACCCGTGTCCCCTGCACTGGCAGGTGGACTCTCAACCACTGCGCCACCAGGGAAACCCTCTTTCTGCTTTTCTTATCCAGTCATCAGTCTCTTTTCTTTCCTCATTTCAGAAAGGGATCTAATACATTCGTTCACACAGAGGTATAAGGGTCTAAGAAGATTTATACAGCCCACCTGCAAATATTTACATTTAACTGGAAGCTAAGCTTTGAGCAAGAAGAGTTAAAATACAGAAATGGGAACAGAGTTTGCAGCCTCTCCAACTATTCCCCCCAGGCTATGTTTTTATGCCTCAAAATCAGATTCTGCCTGCATGTCTCAGATAACCTTAGAAATGTCTTTTCCACAGTCTCTTTCCCTGGTCAGTTTCTCTGTCAGGCGCTACTTTCAGAAGCCCAGACCATGCTCTCGCCCATCAGCCCTCTTGGCCAGAGCCCTGCACCAAGTTAAGTTGTTCATTGGGCACAGAAATGTCTCCAAGGCACCTTCTAAATCTGCCAAGACCAATTTAGAAACAGAAGGCTGAAGCCAAATGGAAAAGTTGGGAGAGCACGCGTGGAGAACAGAGCTGGCCTGGGCCTCAAGGCAATTTATTACTAATCCAATGAGTGGCTGCAACCAAACAAGACGCTGGCAAAGAGCACATGGAAAGTTCTATCTTCACTCAAGCCTGTAGCCTGTCCTAGAACAAAGGAGCAAAGGTTCCTTAAACATAAACACAGCTGACTCTCTGGAGGGAAAGACAGTCTCTCTTTTATATCTGCAAAACCAGAACCAGCAGGGGCTGGGCCCAGGAATCTGTATTTTTACAAGCCTCCCCAGGAGGGCTGATGGTCTAAATTAAAGTGACGACAAATAAAAAACCAAAATAGGGTGGTTTTGTGTTCGCCTTTGTTCAATGTTGGTGTGCATATCAACAGTAAAGAATGTGATAGTCATCTTATTTATTGACTTATTTCTTAAAACAGCAGGAAGATGCTGAGACAGGAGACTCTGCTCGACATGGCAGCTCCAAATGATCACAAAGGACCTGTTGTTTCACAGTGGAAGAGTCACCAACTGTCAAGGCCAACAAAAATATGTTCTACGGCTTTGGTTTCCCTCTACTTTGCCCTGATGCATGGAAAACCCTTTTACCCAAGCCAAGTTATAGGGCAGAAGATATATTTTGTTTCTGAATGTGGGAGTGTAGGTTTGGGGGTAAAACAGAAGGCTGCAAATAGAAGGGAGGCTCCAAGGAAGTCTGCGACCTGGAGAGTAAGCTATGGGGACACCTTGGAATTCTACACAGAATGGTCCTACACAGATTTAGGGGAGGGGCTGATTCTGAGACAGAGAAGCCATACCTCTCTCATGTGCAGATCAGTGTGAGCACCTATCTTAGTCTGTTGGTGCTGCCATAACAGAGTATCACAGACTAGGTGGTTTGTAAACAACAGGAATGTGTTTCTCACAGCTCTAGAGGCTGCAAGTCTGAGATCAGTGTACCAGCATGGTTGGGTGAGGGCCCTGTTCTAGGTCACAGACTTCTTGTATCCCACATGTAGAAGGGGAGAAATAACTCTTTGGGGTCTCTTTTATAAGGGCACTAATCCCATTCATAGAGGCTCCACCCTCATGACCTAATTACCTCCCCAAGGCCCCACCTCCTAATGCCATCACCTTTGGAGTTTAGGGTTTCAACATATGAATTTGGAGGGACACAAACATTCAGACTGTAGCAGCACCGATCACATGGGTGAAAGACCCCCTGTGTGAGGGGCCAGTCCGTCTCATCTGAGGGCAGCTACCCCACCATCTTTCACAGTCAGCTTCCTCCTCCTGGTTCCTCTTTCCTTTTACATTAACCCCTTTACTCTCTCCCCTAACCTCCCATTTCTCTCAGTCATGCAGCCTCAAAACCTTTGAGTTGATGAGGCATAATGAAAAGAGAAACTGACTTGGGGTCTGACAACCTGGATCCAGATCCCAACACCATGAATTTTTGGCCATGTGACTTTGGACAAGTCAATGACACTTTTTTGTAGCTCATGCCTCAGTTTCTAGTAACTGCCTAGTCCACCCCACGGGGCTATTGTAGGAATCAAAATGAGCTATATGAAATGCACTTTTTATATCTCCATGTACATATGATCTTGTATTTGACATAACCTCTCAGTTGCCACCATATGTGATGAGTCACCAAGTCCTGCTGATTCTGCTCTCTTTGGGTCCCTCCCATACATTTTTGCTTTTCCATTTTCATTGCTACCACTGCCTTCCTAACCTACTTGTTCAAGTTGACCTGAACCAATGGTTGTTCACTGTTACAGTGTTAGGGTTTTAGCCTCTGTCAGCCTTCAGTGGCTGGAGGAAATGAGGGTCATAATCTCCTCTCCCTCTGCCTCTCGACCAGGTGGCCTGTCACAATAAAAGCAAGTCTAGAGCCGAATTCTGACACATAGAGACGCTTATCAGCCAGCAGAAACAAACACCAGACCGCCTGGTTTGTAAGCTCTGCGAAGTCCCAGCTCTCCATCCTTTCACTCGAAAAAGCAGATGTGACAAGAAGCTAGCAGCAAGATACAGTTAATTGGTCAGATGACAGAATTCTCTTTAAGCAGATAGACACAGAACCTAGTGGAATTCTAAGATCCAGAGGCCATTCCAAAGGACACGAGCTGCTTATACTCTGCTCACGCGAAGGCAAGGACGCCTGTACAACTTGTCTACCAATCCAACAAATACGACTCATTCCAACAAAAAATAAATAAAATCTAATGCCCAGTATGCTAATTAATACACCTTCTGATGTCCACTGGAAATACATATAACTGAAGTGTTAGCGTCAAGCTCTGGAATATGATAGAACTACTCTTAAATAATCCAAGAGTACTAGGAAACTTCAGATGTTAAGTAACTATGCCTAGGGTAGCAATTAAATAAACTCAAATACACACTATCATCGCACTGTTTAAACAGAGTTCTTTTAGATAGATAATATCTAGATATTATATCATCTATTATATTATCATAGATAATATACCAATGCCACACAGGGACTTTCACTTCTCTTTGTCAAATTGTCCTTCCTTTTCCTTTGAACATAGCCCACAACTATTAGTGTCTTTCTCCTCTTCCTCTTACCTCAAGTAAGCCCTGATTATCTGTAATAATCCTTTATCTCTTAAATGATGCAATATTACCTTTCTGTTCATTTATCTAGCAAACACTTGAACCCCTAACACCACCAAAAGCCATGCAAGCCAGGATGGGAGGGGTTAAGTAAAACAGTGCCCTGACTTCAGGGAGCTCTCAGTCTGGCCAAGAGGCAGACACTGGAACTGACAAAAATAATACAAGGCAGTGAATCCAAGGACAGAGGCGTGCACAGGTTACGATGGAAGCGCAAAGGAGGCACTCGTGTGGGGGAAAATGTCCGAGGAAGCTTCCTTCCAGAGGTGTGTCGTAATGGCTGATCCTTAAAGAGTGGAGGGTTAGGCTGTGCCTTGTAGGCAGATAAGCTAAAAAAAAAAAAAAAAAGAAAAATTCCAAAAATAATAGCTAAACTCCTGCCCTGTTCTTGGCACTCTTCTAGATACATCACCTCCATTGTTTCATTTACTCCTCATACTAACACTCAGAGATGGATACTATTATTATCTCCATTGTACAGAAGAAAAACTGAGGCTTAGCATATTTAAGTCACTTGCCTAAGGTCATACAGCTGGGATGTGGCAGAGCTGGGATTGGAACCCAGGGTTTTCTGATTCCTAAGACATGACCTTATTCTCTATTCAGGAAACACATGCAAGCAGTTGACTGGGCTTGAAACTGAAGCTCCAGACAACGTGGCACAATCAAGTTGACGAGATAAGTCAGCCAGATGATTTTTCTCATCTAGATTGTAAGCACCTGAGTCAATCCCATTTCTCTGTTTCTACCACAGAGTTAAACACACAGTAGGAGCTCAGAGAAGTCAGTGACTGGGTTTAGAGGGAAAGAATTTCTGGAATATCTTTTGCTGCACCAAATCCTGCCTCGGTAGTGATTCATGCCTTCTCTACAAAATGAGCCGGTTTCCCTTTAAAAATAGAGCTTCTAACATGCCCAACATCAAGGAATATTTGTGTGTCTTCCATGAGGCATGCACTGTTACAAGCAGGAGGATTCAGCAGGGAATAAAGCAAACAAGGTCCCTTTTGTCAGAGAGCTTAAAACAACTGTCTCCTAATTTGACCTCTCTGGTCCCTGAAAAATGCCAAGGAAATACCAACCACCAGTCACAGCAGCTCGGGACGTGGGCATCCCCAGAGGCAGGCTCTACACTTGCGTGGTTCCAGCATCTTGAGCCCGTGCTCAGGCCCACCTGAGCACCCAGCCCCTCAGCCCCCGTCATCACTGCTAGGTTCCCACCCCCATGGGGCCCAGGACAGTCACTTGTCTGGCCACCAAGAGCTTGTCCAGGGCACATCCTCTGACTTTCTAAGGTGGCCCCAGCCAGGCAGCACCTGCCGATTCCAGCACTAGCACCCAGACTGCTGTGTGCTTTGGCCTAAGACCTCAGCCTTGGGCAAGGCAGTGGGCTTTTTGCCCCTTTATTCAAACTCCACTCTGCAGGAATGCCTGCAGCGCCTAAAACCAAAGCAATCAACCAAACAAAAAGGATTGAAAACAGAGCATTCTGACATGAAGTCTAGTTGTCAGATTACATTGTCTTTCTTACTCCAGATCCCAGACGTGCTGAATGTAGAGACTGGAAACATCCCCCAGGTTGTGTGTGGACAAAGGTGGGCCGGGGGAAGCCTGGAGGCTGGGTATCCTCTCTCTCCCCAGCAGGGTGGCCGGGCAAAGTGAGGAGAGGCTGGAAACTAAGAGCTCAGACGGCAGGCGGGGCAGGAGCAGGCCACTTACGTAGGGCATGTGTGGCCCGTTGTAGGATTCTGCCGAGGCAGAGCTTAGGTTTCTGCAGGAAGTGGCCTCTCTGCCCCGCCCACGTGGGGAATCAGCTTGCTGGGCTGGCCGAGGCCTCAGCTCCCACATGGGGCTCCCCTCCACGTCCCCTCCCATCCCAGGCCTGTGCTGCGTCACATCTCCCGCCTCCCTTCCAGACTTGACCATCCCCATGGGCCCCACCCCTGCTCCTCCCATGGCGGAGCCGATGGCCCCTGCCAGAGATGCCCACCCGGGGTTCCGGGGACAGAGGGGGCTCTGTATCTGCTGTGCCCACATCTCCCAGCCTCAGCCCTGAGACCCAGGTTCCCCATCCTCCCTGGACCCTCTCTGGGGGGCCGTGTGAGGAGGGCTTGATCCCGAGCCCTTTGCTTGGACCAGTCTCATTGGCAGATTTGGAGCACAAGCCGCATCGCTGGATTTGGAGCTGCTCGAAGTGCTTGTGACACCCTCCCCTGGGGACCTGCTCCCTCCTCCGGGCTGGTGGGGTCTGACGGCCACCACGGCCTTAACCCCCTGCGCCACAAACTTCCTGTAAAAGGTCAAGTAGTCAACATTTTAGGGCTTTGTTGGTCTCAAACGATCTCTGTCCCATATTCCTTGGTTTGGGAGGGTTCCTTTAAATCTTATCAGGGCCATGGGCCAGATTTGGCCTGCAGTTGGCCAACGCCTTTGTGACATTACCTCGGCCTTTGACAAGTCCAGCACAAGTAGGATGACGGTCTCCTCGGGAGGTGTCCTGACGTCCAGACAAGCTGGTCCCTGGTGGTGCCCCTACCAAGGTTATGACGATGTCCTGATCCAACAAGCAAACATCTAAGATCCCAATTAACCAAGAGGGAGAGCGGGAGTTTTGTTTTATAAAAAATAGAATTCCTTATCAAAATAGACAAGCTTGGCAACTTTTTAAATAGTATTCAGTAACACCACATGAATCTTGGTTTCCAATCGTTGAGGACCTACTAAGTGTCATGATCTGTGTCCTGTGATTCACATCTGTTTTCTGCTTTGATTCCTGCAGCTGCTGAGGTCCCTGTGTCATTTGGGATTGAAATAAAATTGGCTTAATGCCTTGGTCTTAAAATCTGTGGGAAGATCAAGATTCTGGCAAGTTCTCAGGCAAGTTCCAGCAACTCCTCAAGGCTTTTTGGGCTCTGTGTTTCCACCGTCTCTCTCTGTCCGCTCACACAGCTAATCCTCTTGCCCCAAGGCCTGGGACACAGCTCTTTTCCGTGATTTTCTTCCAAATACACTCATCCAGTAGCTTTGTATTGACGCTGACTTCGCTAAAGGTTTAACGCAGTGCAGAGACCCGCCTGCAAGTAGCACTAAAACCGAACGAGTCACCCCGTTTTCCAAGCCTGTTGGCCATCCCATATCAAATATCAGGGGCTTCCCACTGGCCACATTTCTCCTGGGCCTCCCTCCCTCACAGAATGCTCTATGCTTTGAGGTGATTCCCCTGGTAAGAGAAATCTGATCCTTCAGGTTTTTATACAGTCACTTGACTCTGGATTTTTCTGCTTAACTTCCACCCTTTAGAGCAGCTGCTTGGTTGTCCCCCAGCCACGATGGGACACAGTTATTGATGCTGAAATGTCTCCAGTAGGTGCTAAGGTGCACTTACTACCTTTTCCTCAGTCAGAAGGTGCCCTGTGTATATACAAGTTTGGGAAGCAGACCTTTCAGTTTCCTGAGGAAGTTCTTGTACAGACTGAAACTGAATACAACCATTCGCTTGGCAGCTGGAAACCATTAACACAGAGCCTAGTCAGAAACAGTTTCCTCAAAGTACCTGTATCTCTTCCTGTGTAAAATATTTTAACCTACAAACACAAACACACACGCACAAATGGTCAATGTGTCCGAATAGACATTTAGGGTGCATTTCAGACATTTCACACCTCTTCATCTGCAGCGGAGCTTAGCAGAATTTCCAAACAGAAGAGCAAAACCTTCTAGGAAGCTTAGACAAGCTGCAGGAAATATGCGGACTTCATGGCCTTGTAGCTTCTACCCAAGAAAGCGTGTCCACCCATATGTGTCCTCACTAAAGAATATGCTGGGCTCTCCCTAGAAGTCAGAACACTTCTTTGGCCTTCTGGGCATTATCTCATGGTTTTTATTTAGAGCCACATAACAACCAGTGCAAAGGCACAGACCCCAACAATACCAGTCATTTTTTTCTGAATAGAAGAAAATTTTCTTTACTTGGTAATTATTTTCTAGCTCCCATGTGGAAGTCTTACATTCAGAGAATTGCCACAGTTTTGGCACCAGAGAGAGAGAGCTATCTGGGCCCTCTGGGGGCCTTGGCTTGAATTTCTGGGGCCACTGTGACTGTCCTATGGGAGGCCTAACGCAAAGGCATTCCCTAGAGAATGAGAACAAGAAGAGGCAGGTAATAAGTTGGAGCTTGTAATGGGAGGAAACAGGTGCGCATTCAGAATGCTCAGCCCCAGCTGCCGGATATGTGGAGGGTTAGGATGTAGGAAATCTGGTCATTGTCTTGCGATGGGGAACCGCAGTGTTTATATAGATTTCTCTGATTGTCGTGCTCTCTTAGTGGGTGGTTCTCAGCCCCTGGCAAACTATCGTTTTTCTTGACAGTTAGGGTCCTCGCAGTGTAAAGAGGAAGCGTCTCCTTCCAGTAGGCCCTGGAGTTCTTAGAAACCAGCGTGGACTTGTTTTTCATTTTCTTTGATGAGCTTTGTCTATGTGCTTTCCAGATGCAGCCAGGGTTGGTTCTGGAGTAGACACGTGACTATAGGCAAAAGTAATAATAAGCTGATCCCACCTGCTGTGACCCTGGGGTACAAAAGGACCCTCATGGTATGAGCCAGGGTATCAGGCACCATTATGAAGTGCCACCCCTGTTACCCAGTACAGCAACTTCCCCAATCAAAGAGAAATTGGCAGAGAGAAAATACATTGCTCGAGGGCAAGGTGCTACCAATTCAACACATCTTTGCTTGGTGATCTAGGGGGCCACCTTTACTTGTGAAATCCTATCATGTGTGTTTCCTTTCTCCTTGCTCATTAGATTGCACGTGTAAAACAATGGTCCTTATGTGGGCATCATCACCGTGGGGCAGGGCCGGGGGGAGTCTTGCCACCGCTGTAGTAATAGTTCAGGATGGTAACCAGGTTGGAAGAGCAGAGAATGGGAGCAAGTCTTTATGGAGCGTCCAGAACATGCTGGGCTGGCACGCGATGAGCAGGATGTCACTGGGTCCTCAGCACAACACCCCCAAACCCAGGCACAAGTTCAAGGACACCCAGGAATGAGGACTGCACATACAGAGTTCCAGTTGCTTTTTGGAAAAATTTAAAAGAGGCACCTTTACCAAACTGACTGTAAAAGCAATTATCAGTCCCTGCATCCTCAGAAAGGTTTTAGTAGAGCTGGAAGTACTTTGGAGGAAGAAGGATTTTGCAGACTTTCACGAAAAGAGTTTCCTTAAGCGGTGTTTTGCGAGAGAGAAAGTGGGCACGGCAGAAGTTTGTTACTCTGACAATGATGGCTTCTCCTGTGACTTGCCGAGAGCTGCTTTACAAGCAGGACAAGACGGCAAATACTTGAAAAGCTTGAACTGAAATAAACCTAACTCACCCGAAGTGCCTACGATGTGCTGTACCATTTTAAGTGCTTTATATTATTAACTCATTTACCTTCACAAAAACCCTATGAGACAAGTACCGTTAGTAGCCGTTGTAGATGAGGAAACTGAGGCACGGGGAGGGTCCACCAGCTGCCAAAATCGTAAGACCAGTGAGCAGCAGAGCCAGGATTCAGAGCCAGGCTGGCTGCAGGGTCCATGCTCTTCATAACTGCACTGCTTTGCCCCTCTGCGTAACTGACTAAGCAATTCCGCCATAAAGAAATGCAAAGTTCACACAACAGGCCAAACCGAATGAGAAAAGGCAGCTTCCACCTCATTCACTTTCTCTTGTCACGGCCAAGAAAACCTAGAGTGACTGCGGTCAGCACCACGTGACATGTGAGACATATATCTAATTAAAGCAAAGTGAATCTTTTCAACTCAGCATACAATTCTTTTTGCAGGGTTCTGTGACATTAATGAAACAAGGGAGGCCATTGGACCGAAGTGGCCTTAATGCCATGGCAGTCTATGTAAGCAAACCCAAACCTAAGCCTGTAAATGCCTCAAGGTTAAGAAATTGAAACCTAAGGACGACAGCTTATTGACCACAAACAGCCAACTAGGTTTTGAGCTGTAGCCGATCAACAACTTCCTTGCTTTGCTTCCAGGCCTTCTCCGCATGAGCCTCTCCCCAGCTCCTGTTGGTGGAACACTCCTAACAACTTCCAGTTTGGTCCTGCCCAATTTGAATCAATTTTACTAAAAAACCCCCCAAAAAACAAACAAAAAACTCTTAAACGTTTTAATATGCCTCCGTTTACCTTTTGACAGTTCTAAACACAGCTGGGCAATGGCTCCAGTTTTAGTGGAAATGGCCAGAGTTGAAGCAACTGTCAAAAGTAACTTGAGGGCCTCCCTGGTGGCGCAGTGGTTGGGGGTCCGCCTGCTGATGCGCGGGACGCGGGTTCGCACCCCGGTCCGGGAGGATCCCACATGCCGCGGAGCAGCTGGGTCCATGAGCCATGGCCGCTGAGCCTGCGCGTCCGGAGCCTGTGCTCCGCAACGGGAGAGGCCGCGGCAGTGAGAGGCCTGCATACCGCAAAAAAAAAAAAAAAAAAGTAACGAATTTGGCTTCTGCTTTACATTATATTGGATTTCCTCTTTTCAAAGAATACAGGATACACTCCTGAGGTCACATAGTTGAATAGACATGGATGTTTTCTCCTCCTCCCTTGTCAAGGGGACAGTGCCCACGTGAAGCGTAGAGCGTCCTTAGCAGCATCCAGTGCCATCCTGTCGAGACTTGTTCCAGAAACGAAGCCTCACTCTCCAGCCTCCACACTCGCTGGGAGTCCGGGTGTGGTGTGAAGAGGTGATGGGTGGCTAGACGCACAGAGGGACTGGCTGAAGTGTGCTCAGGGCAATTCTAGTGCATCCGCATTCCACTACCCTTGAGACATGGAATGATGTCCCCTCTCTCCTTCTTGAGCAGGGAAGTGGGTTTGCGTGACCAGAGGCAGATCCTGGAGAAGGTAGGCAAGAATTGGAGCTTTTCATTCCATCCTCGTTGCTGAATGTTTGTGTCCTTTCCAAATTCATATGTTGAAACTTAATCCCCAGTGTGTTGGTATGAGGAGATGGGGCCTTTTGGAGGTGAGTAGGTCATAAGAGTGGGGCCTTATTGCTTATACATGGAATTAGTGATCTTATAAAAGACGCCACACAGAGCTCCCTTGCCCCTTCCACTGTGTGAGGACACAGTGAGAAGACTGCCATCTACGAACCAGGAAGCGTGCCCTCACCAGACACCAAATCCGCACTTTGGCTGGTATCCCAGCCTCCGAAACTGTGAGAAATAAAGGTTTAAGCCACTGTCTATGGCATTTTTATTTAGTAGCCCAAATGGACTTTTTTCTCCCTTTGAAGTAGGGGTGAGCTTTCTGCATAGAAAACAGATGCATCCTTCCCACGGATGGGAAGGCAGCTGCTCATACATAACAGAGGCCAGTGAGCTGTGGATGGCATCGTTGACAGGCCAGCAAGGGTGCAACCCCACACCTCTTCTGCCAGTTCCCTCTTCCTGCCTTTTTCCTTCTCTCTCCTGCAGAGAACTTTCTGCCAGGTCACATCCTGTCATGGTTACAGCACCTCTGTCCCAGTTACAGGGTTTTACAGCCACAGTCCCTGGTGCCTCTGCCTGCATATCTCTGGGAGGTCTTCGAGGGGCCCACAGGCTCTGGGGGAAATGCCCAGCTTTGTCAGATGAGGTCCCCACAGAAGAGAAGGACAGGACCACTGAGCTGTCAATATAGTCACTTCCAAGATCAGCTTCGGTGCTCTGTGACCACCTAGAGGGGTGGGATAGGGAGGGTGGGAGGGAGACGCGAAGGAGGGGATATGGGGGTATATGTATACGTATAGCTGATTCACTTCGTTATACAGCAGAAAACTAACACACCATGTAAAGCAATTATACTCCAATAAAGATCTTAAAAAAAAAAAAGCTAGTCCCTTCCACCAGCTGCCACTGTCCCCAAGATCCTCCACACTGGAAGGCTCCAGACTGTCCACAGGACAGTGATGCCTAACGATGCCTAAGGTCTGAGGACCACCCAAGCGAAAGCACCTGGAATGCTGCTTCAAACATGCAAAGTCCCGGACCTCCAGAAGCGGGCCCTGGGAATAGGTTTCAGGAATCTGAGTAAAAAGGCCACTGGACTTGGAGAACCATTGCTCTAAATGCCTCCATTCCAGCGGGAGCCAGAATAACAGTAATAGAATGACCTGCTAACAGCGGTGGGAAACGAGGGGATGGGGCCCGAGATTGGGGAAGCCTGATAGAGACAAGAAATCACCTCTGCTTGGGGCTCAGGTAATCCCACCCCTTCCCCATGGGGAGTTGCTGGTCCCTTAGGGGCTTAGGGCCTTCCTCTTGAGGCCCCAGGAATTCCTTCCTTGAGCTAGTTATTTGGTTTCATATTTTCTTATTACGACATCAAAGAACATCACCCTCTACCCTCCCATTCTAACCTCCTTAACGAAGGGGCCTTGTCGGTGTCAAGGACAGAATGGAGGCCTCAAAGGAATGTGCACTGTGGGTTCCACGGGTGAAGTGACGGGATCGCCTTTACAAGAGGGTCCCTGCTGAACTCCCTTCAGATGGTCCATGGGGCTAGACTTGGGGGGGGGGGGGGGAAGGTCGAGGGGTAGCAAGGAGCCAGGCAGGGGCTGGGTGGGATCTGAGAGTGACAGGGCTGCCTCAGAGATGGAGGGAAGAAGGGGAAGGAGATCCATGGACATCAACTTGATCCCCTGCAGTTTATCAGGCTAGGAGATCAGGTAGGGTCACAGGGCAGAAGCCCCTATAACACGATTAGGAGCGTTGCCCCCCATGCAGCTCATCCCCCAAGAATCAGGAGGAGCACGGGTCAAGAAGCCCCTTAACGCAGGTACAGAACCTAGAAAGGGGGACAACTGCAACACCTGGTTCTGGCTTTCTCTGCCCCGTCCCCCATTCCCCATGTGCCCCGTCACCTCTGCACACTTGCTCAGGCTTTAGGGTTAACCTAGAGCTTGTAGAAGGTGGATCCAGACTCTATGCAAAGCCATCCAATGTTGCTGTGCGCTCGGCTGTATGTCTAAGGAAGTTCTGCACTTCACACGTGTGTGGTTTCCTTAGGCTGGTGGAGTGGTTTCCTAGGGCTGCCACAACAAAGTGTCACAAACTGTGTGGCTTCAGCAACAGAAATTCATTGTGTCACAGTTCTGGAGGCCAGACGTCTGAAATCAAGGTGGCAGCAGGGCTGGTTCCTTCTAGAGGGCCCTGAGGGAGGGTCTATTTTATGCCGCTTTTCCAGCTTCTGGGGGCTACTCATAATCCATGGCATTTCGTGGCTTGTAGATGCATCACTTCTGTCTCTGCTTCCATCTTCACATGGCCTTCTTCCCTGTGTGGGAAGGAAGAACCTGCTTTTTGTGTAGAAGAAACGTTCAAGTCCTAACCTTTGGTATCTGCAAATGTGACTTTGTTTGGAAATAGGGTATTTGTAGTGTAATCAACACCTGGATAATTAAGAAAGGGATCCAGGGTGATTTCTGTGCACAGACCCGGCGACCTGCTTCAAGGTTATTTAACCTCCCTGGGCTGCAGCTTTCACTAGTAAAGGAAGGAATTAAATTAGATAATCTCTTCTGAGACTAAAGGTCTCTGAATCTGTTTTTTTTTTTTTAATTGAGTTATAATTGACGTCCAATATTATATTAGTTTCAGGTGTACAACATAGTGACTCAATATTTTTATATATTATGAAATGATCACCAACTTTCTCCTCTGTTATTTCCTCTGCTGCTTCCTTTTCTTATTGGAGATGGAGGGTCTGGAGGGGGATGGGCTGATGCCCACATGCCTGCCTGCCCTCCCTCCCTGTCAGTGTGCTGGGAGTCTTAGAGCCGGCAAAGATTTTTTTTGTCCAGTATTCCAGGTCTGACCCTCAATTCCTGGTGTAAAAACAGAATAAGTGGTCCCTGTGTGCACCCAAATTCCCCCAGCTCCCTCCTGGCCCGGCGGCCACCTACCAGCTCGCACATCCACGCCTTCCCACAGGCTCCTGGCGTGAGCAGCCTGTCTCCCTGCTCCCTTGATTTATTTCTCGCCCTTTCTCCTGTCTCACCTACACACCAGGTTTCCGGTCTTTCCTTCCATCCATTGTTTAGCTGCCAGTTGTCCTAACCACTCTATTTTCCACTTTTCTCCCCACCAACACCTTTGTTTATATAGGACACACAGGGTTTGGCATCTTGTCTACAGGCAAACAGTCCACAGGATCCAGGCTGAGACAGGAGGCCCGTGTTTGCACCAGGTTGGGCTGAGCTGCCCTGGTGTGACTGCCGCCTCCCCGGGCCTCGCTTTCTCCTGTGGATGATGAAGGTGCGGGACCCAACGGGGGTAACAGGCTCCAAGCAAGACAACAAGGGTGAGCAGGGGACGTTAGATACGCCCTCTGCCGAGCTCGTGTTTCCCACTCACCCCAAAGTAGCCAGAGCCACTCCACCAAATCTGTGGCTCCTTGGGGCTGTGAGGATGGGGCCAGGGCTTGCTTGTATTAATACGGCGTGTCCCCCAAGCATTCAAATAAACGCAACTCGGAGTGACACTCCCACCCCCAAATAAGGGTTTTCAGAGTTCTAGGGATCAAACCCGAGGCTGCAGCGGCTCTGAGGAAGCACAGATTCCTGCACTGGAAGCAGGGCACTGGTCATCTGTTTTGACTCTAAATTTGAGAAGGAATTCTGTGAGCTGCTACGTAAACTGCACGAGACTGCTGCGTCACGGAAACCGGCGCAGGCAAGATTCCTAGGCAGAGGCGGGGTTTATCCTTGTTACATGGGCAGAAGGTCGACAGAAACGGAAGTCCCTCTAGAGCCTGAGCAGCAAGGTGGGCGTAAGCGAGGGGAGTCGGTGGGTTCCAACCACGTTTCCACACATCGGGCCGTGAGATGAGGAAACCTGGGTCACCTCCGTGTCCCAGGTATTTTGGTGGGCACCTAACTGCGAGATCTCACTTCAGCCTCGTAACTCTTGCCGGCATTATTATCACTGTCTCGCGTTGCTGTTTTAGCTGAGAGGAGTGAGGGTAAATCACCTTCCCAAATACACACATAGAAAGAGAAAGGCAAGACTTAAACCTGACTCCAGCCTGTGCTTTTCCTGCCATGCCTTCCCCTCTGTGCCGTGTGAGGGAAAGGACAGCAGCACAGTTATCTTGAAAGGGTAAAAGGTTTTATGAAGTGATTGTGCTTTTATGTTAAGGGACAGCCATGCATATTTGTCAGGTAGGGAGAGGAGTCCATAGCAAGAGGAAGAGGAGACTTCAAGACCAAGAAGAGGGCTCTTCTTTCTATGAGTTGTGGGGATGGGGGGAGGATGGGAGACCAAGGAACAGAGATCCTTCTCCATTTAGAATGGTTTGCAAATAGCCTCACACGTGGATCTTTCCACTGCCTCAGACTGGCCTCTTCTCTAACAGGTATAAAGCAGTGAGGTTTCTCTTTGGCTTCCTTGCTGGGTCATGGCCAAGTTTGCCTAGAAAATCTCAGCTATCACTGATTCAGTGTTCTTTCTTTTCTCCCTTTTACCACCAACCTCTGATACCCCAAATAAAGTGTTCCGTGAGAACAGAGGGAGATCAATGGTGTGGAAACAGACAAAGGGCATAACCTTGACCAAATCTGGTATGAAAATCTTGCCAGAATGTCGTTTGATTTGTCTGCCATCAGAATGAGTCTTGGTCATCATTACAAAGCTTTAGAGCCCCAATACGGCACCTCTTGTTCCTGAGTCTCCTGTGTGCACTGCTAGAACCTGACGGACATTGCTAGCTCCACTTCAGAAATGGGGAAACTGAGTCAGGGAGAGAGAGCACCACACCTGTCTGAGCTCCACCGAGATAAACAGGCAGGAAAAGACTGAAGTTCAGTCTTCCAGCAATGGGCTAAGATGTCTTCCTTTTTTTTTTTTTTTTTTTGCGGTACACAGGCCTCTCAATGTTGTGGCCTCTCCCGTTGAGGAGCACAGGCTCCGGACGCGCAGGCTCAGCAGCCATGGCCCGCGGGCCCAGCCGCTCCGTGGCATGTGGGATCCTCCAGGACCGGGGCACAAACTCGTGTCCCCTGCATCGGCAGGCGGACTCTCAACCACTGTGCCACCAGGGAAGCCCTAAGGTGTCTTCTTTGGTCTAGAGTAATAGAAATCAGGATTTTAAAGTCTATTCCCTTACATACCCCAGAGAGCTCAAGAAATCTTTCTTCTTGCTTTTTAATAACTCTGGTTTTGCCTAGAGAAGTAAGTAGCACTATAAATCCCAAATAGCTTCCTACCTGCTGTTCTTCCCTAGGGAGATTAGAAGTGATTACTAGGTATGGTTTCCGGCTCTGCAGAATGATAGGAAACTTAGAGAGTTTGCTTTCTGCTCAGATTTACCAGGGAGAGAGGGTAATGTAAATGGCATTTCATTATGTCAAAAGAGGTGGCAGTAAATATGTTCTGTTACTGAGAACAGACACTTAACTAATTTCTATTACTGGAGATCTTTCTGTTGGAATTAGAGGAAAACTTCCTAGTTCAAACACTTTGCCTTTCCTGATTAGACAGTCTTGTACCGAATTGTCCCTCTTTAAGACCAGTTGCAGTGGGAAATTGTCATCCCTTTGAACAATGAGTAAAGCTAGAGAAGAAAAACATTCAGTACTTTATCTGCAGCAATTCCTATGTGGCCCTACTCATGCTGGACCCAGGAGGGCCCCCTCCTCCTTTCCAGATGGGAAGAAATTGGTTGACAGTCTGAAAGTTGTCTTTTCCAGAGGACAACACCTGCCCCCGGGGCCCAAGTTATTGAGAAGTACACATTAAGCCAGAATCTTACTACAGCTGTCAGAATCACAACGATTGACAGCTGGGAAATCTCACTATGCATTTCTGCAGGATTACAGCAAAGCTTTGATTAGTATTTAGACATTCACATTTGCAGAAGCAGCATTTTTCTTTGCTCTTATAGAATATTTGATAGCGCTCAGGCCCAGCATTGAAACTCTGTAATGAGCTGAGGATGAAACCGGTGCCTTACAAAACTAAAGTGTGTTTTGGTTTGTTTCTCCTTAATTTCATCTTGGCTAGATCAGCTCTGCTCTTTCTTCTCTTGGATAAAGAAGGAGCTGAACAGAAGTTAGTCAGCCCACAGTTTGTTTCCAGGATATGACACAGATTTGCTCTTGACCTCTGAAGCACATTTCCAAATTCTTATATGTAGAAGGAATGAACAGCAGAACAGGTTTAAGACAAATAAATCAAAGTGTCACCTTTATTTGCAGCTAAGAAGGGTCACATGTTTACATTTGGTTAAATAAAACTCCATGGTTATAAGGAAACTTGCATGTGGTCAGTAAGGATATTTCCACAGAATCTTGACTTGTTTAAAGTCATAGGTGACTAATGGTAAAAAATGAGATTTTTTTTTTTTCAAAACAACTCCCTGTGGCACAGCATATGGTGCCTTTGTATCACAAAGACCATGGGTTCCACTCATTGGAATAGTGACTGTGTTGGGTTTTTGTTTTGTTCTTTTTTTTTTAATACATTTATTTATTTGTTTGTTTAGTTTTGGCTGCGTTGGGTCTTCGTTGCTGCGCGCAGGCTTTCTCTAGTTGTGGTGAGCGGGAGCTACTCTTTGTTGCGGTGCGCGGGCTTCTCATTGCAGTAGCTTCTCTTGTTGCAGAGCATCGGCTCTAGGCGCGCGGGCTTCAGTACTTGTGGCTCGTGGGCTCTGGAGTGCAGGCTCAGTAGCTGTGGCGCACGGGCTTAGTTGCTCCATGGCATGTGGGATCTTCCCGGACCAGGGCTCGAACCCATGTCCCCTGCCTTGACAGACAGATTCTCAACCACTGCGCCACCAGGGAAGCCCAATTGTGTTGGTTTTTAAGCTGTTGCTTCTCTGCTCTACCTCCACTATTCTGTACTCTGCTTTGTGATTCTAGGGTTGGGTTGCTGTAAATCCCATTTTCCTTTCTTTCTACTCTTCTAAAATAGCCTTTAAATGATACAGAGAGTTTCATTTTACTAATAACTATTCCAAATAAAAAGAGGATTTTGAAATCCATTATTTAGAGCATTTCATTCCCATCAAAATTCTCCCAAATGGGGCATTTTATGGAAATAAAATGTTTAATGAAGACTCTAGGGTCAGAGACTGTACTCTCATTGGACTCCTATCGGCAGTACGGAGCACACAGTAGATGCGAATGTAGCAGATCTATCTGAGAAAGACCTGCTCATTCTACTAATCTCATGGTAGACAGATCAGTACAGAAAATTGTTGCAAATCTGCAAGGCTGCATAAAACTGTCTATTCCCTGAGGTATCCACCTGTTATGGTCTGAATATTTGTGTCCTCCAAAGTTCGTATGTTGACACCTAACACCCAAAGATAATGGAGTTAGGGAGTAGGCCTTTGGGAGGTCATGAAGAGAGGGCAGAGCCCTCAGGAATGGAATTAGAGCCCTTATAAAAGAGGCTCCAGGGAGATTTCTAGTCTCTGGACACAGGGAGAAGTTGCCAGCTATGAACCAGGAAGAGGGTTGTCACCAGAACCCTGTCACCAGAACCCAACCATGCTGGCACCTTGATCTTGGACTTCCAGGTTCCTGAATTGAATGGACACGACTCCAGCTAACCATTCTGAGTAAGGAAGAAGTAACCACTGGGAGCTGTGGAAGCCTGCAGGGTCCAGAGGAATGTCTTTGAAGGTTTTGCACAAAGAGCACAACTGCTCAAGTTTCCATACAAAGCGACCCAAGCCAGAGCCCTGTGCCCCATTCCTAAAGAGAGGGAAGAGGGCAGTAAAAGAGGATCTGGTGAGTCAAATGTCTGAGAAGACATGAACCACTGGGAGATCAAATTCCAACTCCAAATCCCCAAATGGAAGTTGTTCATTTCCATGTTTATTTTGTTTTAATTTTTAAATTTTTAAATATTTTTTATACAGCAGGTTCTTATTAGTCATCCATTTTATACACATCAGTGTACACATGTCAATCCCAATCTCCCAATTCATCCCCCCACCCCCCCACCCCCCGCTGCTTTCCCCCCTTGGTGTCCATACGTTTGTTCTCTATATCTGTGTCTCTATTTCTGCCCTGCAAACCAGTTCATCTGTACCATTTTTCTAGGTTCCACATATATGCGTTAATATATGATATTTGTTTTTCTTTTTCTGACTTACTTCACTCTGTATGACAGTCTCTAGATTCATCCACATCTCTACAAATGACCCAGTTTCATTCCTTTTTATGGTTGAGTAATATTCCATTGCATATATGTACCACATCTTCTTTATCCATTCATCTGTCGATGGGCATTTAGGTTGCTTCCACAACCGAGTAATGCAAATGAAAGCAAAAATAAACAAATGGGACCTAATGAAACTTAAAAGCTTTTGCAAAGCAAAGGAAACTACAAACAAGATGAAAAGACAACCCTCAGAATGGGAAAAAATATTTACAAACGAATCAACGGACAAAGGATTAATCTCCAAAATATATAAACAGCTCATGCAGCTCAATATTAAAAAAAACAAACAACCCAATCCAAAAATGGGCAGAAGACCTAAATGGACATTTCTCCAAAGAAGACATACAGATGGTGAAGAAGCACATGAAAAGCTGCTCAACATCACTAATTATTAGAGAAATGAAAATCAAAACTACAGTGAAGTATCACCTCACACCAGTTAGAATGGGCATCATAAGAAAATCTACAAACAACAAATGCTGGAGAGGGTGTGGAGAAAAGGGAACCCTCTTGCACTGTTGGTTGGAATGTAAATTGATACAGCCACTATGGAGAACAGTATGGAGGTTCCTTAAAAAACTAAAAATAAAATTACCATACAACCCAGCAATCCCTCTACTGGGCATATACCCAGAGAAAACCATAATTCAAAAAGACACATGCACCCCAATGTTCATTGCTGTGCTATTTACATTTCCATGTTAATAAATTTTATTATATTGACATTTGTGATGGACAACACCAGAGATTTTTTCTTGAGTTCCGATATTCATAAATACTATTGATAATGGGCAGGCCACTGTAGTATTTTCCTTATAAAATACATAAATGAAAACATAAAAATACAGAGCCACACTGAGATGCAGATGCTTGGTTAGACACTCTGAACATGAGGAGCTGGCCCCATACCCTGGCGTCCTAGGGAGGAGATTCAGATCATGTGTCAGCAACTTAAATCCCTAAATCATGGCTCTTCCATGTTATTTGCTAATGGTGCCCAAGAATAGTCTAGCAAATAGTCAAAGCCAAGAAAGTTAAATCCTCCAGTGCCAAAGGTCTAGTCTTTATATTGACTTTGGTTGGTCTCATTTGATTAAAATCTAGTAACTAAAGTTCATACAGAGTGAGAATACAACATGACGTATTGGAAGTAGAATGAAGTTTGAAGGGGGTAGGTTTTATGTAGAGGTCCTTGGGCACAGCCTTTGGACTCCCTGAGCCTCAGTTTCCTCATCAGTAAAATAGAGCCAGTAATGATATTTACTTTCCCACATTGTTATAAGGATGAATGCAACATTTCATGTCAGAACACTCAAACACAAGGACAACTTTGATCCCAAGAAACACTTTAGAGCTCTTAATAACCCCTATGGCCAACACAGTGTCTGGCATATAACGAGTGTTCAAGAAATATTCACTGACGACTGAATAAATGAATGCATTCCATGATTTATTGAAATATCCTGACAGTACCTTCACGCTATGTAAGAGTTTATATAGCTCTTAAAAGAGCCCAGGGCTTCCCTGGTGGCGCAGTGGTTGAGAGTCCACCTGCCGATGCAGGGGACACGGGTTCGTGCCCTGGTCCGGGAAGATCCCACATGCCGCGGAGCGGCTGGGCCCGTGGGCCATGGCCGCTGAGCCTGCGCATCCGGAGCCTGTGCTCCGCAACGGGAGAGGCCACAACAGTGAGAGGCCCGCGTACCGCAAAAAAATAAAATAAAATAAAACTTTAAAAAAAAAAAGAGCCCATATCAGGGAGAAGCTACACAGACATCGGAAGGATCTGGACCATTTGTTGTAATTCATTTAAATGTGATCCTTCTCCTGAGAAGCTTTAAGAACTTTCCAGCAATCATATCATTAATCATGAATTCTGGGAAGCTAGGTAAAAGGTATGCAGGAACTCTCTGTACTACTCTTTCAAATTCTTAGGAGTCTAAGATTATTTAAAAATTTTTTTAAAAATTTTTAACGGACCAACAAAAGAAAGTCATGAATCCTTCTGATAAAAAAGAGTGCAAGAAAAAAAGCCTGCCATCTACAGCAGCTGTATGACAACCATAGAAACTGAGGCAAAACCTGCTTCCCTGATCAGCTGCCCTGGGCCTTGGGCTTTCTGGTACTCAGAGATTGGCTGTTTCCAGAAATCAGCAATAAAGAATGGCAAAAATCTGTTGCAGATATGTAACCCAATCGCACTTCTGCTCGCAGACCGTATTCTTGTTTCTTCTTCCCTCTTCTGGAAAGGAGAAAATAAATTAATGTTCTCTACTGATTCCTGGTATGCATAGCCTAGCTGTGAAATTTGCTCAGCAAATACAGTTGCAGATTCTGGCTTTTCTAAAAAACAGCCTCAATATTTAGATAGAATAGGGCATAGAGATCACTTGACCAATAGTCACTGAATTCTCTTAACAGCCGTTCATTAGAAGCGCTGTGCTTCTAATGAAAGCAAGACCCCACAGCTTAGAACACTAAAGAGGAAAGAGAAAGATGTGCTTGTGGCTGATTTCTTCCCACCACACCCCGTGCTCTGTTTCATTATCTGACACAAATACATTACATGCCGGATGAATTTCCCAAATCTATCAGTGAAAAAAATGTCCAGGAATCCAAAGATACTTTTTATATTGCTTGATGCACTGGGGATTACATTTAAATATTAGGCAAGGGGCTTCCCTGGTGGCGCAGTGGTTGAGAGTCTGCTTGCCCATGCGGGGGACGCGGGTTCGTGCCCCGGTCCAGGAGGATCCCACGTTCCTCGGAGCCGCTGGGCCCGTGAGCCATGGCCGCTGGGCCTGCGAGTCTGGAGCCTGTGCTCCGCGGCGGGAGAGGCCACAGCAGTGAGAGGCCCATGTACCGCCAAAAATAAATAAATAAATAAAAATTAGGCAAAGCCTATTTACATGTGACATTATTCTAAAACACCAAAAATGACAGTACCCCGAGGCCCCTCACAGCACCAGGAAAGGATAATTCAGTCCTACTGCCACCAGAGGCGATTCAGGAACACGAGATGCCATATCAAGATGATTCATTGTTGGAAAGAGAAAGCAGGAAATAAACTGTGATAGCAGAATTTCAGAAAAAGATTTTTCCTGACCACCCAGGATGCAACTGAGGATGCTAAAAATAACAGTTCAGGGTTGTGTCCTATAATCACCAGAGATTCTACCAATGTTCAGTGTTCTTATCTGTTCTTATCTGCACTAAATCTGTGACTGACTCTACCTTTGTGAAGCACATTGCAGTGAATTGCCTAGATGCCTGTCATTCCCCTTGACCTTGAGTTTCTTGAGGACCTAACATATAGCAGATGCAGGGAGAATGAAAGGAACATTTAAGTAACTGCCAGAAGGGTCACGGTAAGGAAGACCCTGGAAATCTCCATGGGAGCGCCTCTTCTGAGGATGCAAAGGGCCTTCTGAAAGTCCTCTGAAGAGAGGACTCTAGGAGGGGGGCCTAGGGAAGCAACAGTGGGGACATATAATCATGTCAAATGTGACCAGCCCCTCTGGAAAAGGAGCTCAGCGGTCTGCTCAGGATGGGGCAATAAATTACAGAAAAATATATTTACATTAAACTAACATTTATCACTAACTCCAACACTGTGTTAGTACGTTCAGCCTGGGTGGCTTAAATATTTATTTGTCACAGTCCTGGAGGCTGGGAAATCCAAGATCAAAGAGCCAGCACATTGGGCGTCTGGTGAGGGCACACTTCCTGGTTCATACACAGCCATTTCTCACTGTGTCCTCACATGACAGAAATCGAGAAAGCCCTCCGGGGTCTCTTTCATTAGGGCACTAATGCCATTCATGAGGATTTCACCCTCATGACCTAATCACCTCCTGAAGGCCTCACCCCCTAAAATCCATCACATTGGGAGTTAGGATTTCAACATATAAATTTGGGGGAGACACGTTCAGTCCACAACAACCATCCTTTTCAGGACTTGCCCATTGATAAGCAATTCCCCAGGGCCTTCTAGACCTCGATGTTTCTTTTCCCTCCTCTTAGGCAGAGCAGTGAGTGAATCCCTGCAGGGTGGCATGGAATCCCAGATCTGCCATTTGCTAACTGTGAGAATGTGGAGAAGTTTCTACATCTGCTTGAATGTCATTTCCTCACCTGACAATTGGGATAATTTGTAAGGTTTTGGGGGATTTTGTAAAGGTTAAATGTCCACTGCAGTCACTCTCATATTGTGGCATTCAGGCACTCAATCAAAAAATTTTAAAAAACCAATTGATTATGTGCCGTATTCTAGCAACTTCCTACTGCTACAGGGCTGACAGCTGTCAGATTCTGTTACACACTTGGGATGAGTGGGAAGAAGGGTGGCCCAGAAGGGTTAAAAAATAAGGATCATTGTGGTAGAGTATATATCATCTAAATACCCATACAGAGTCACTCAGTGAGTATTCGTTTTTTCCTTTCTCATTGTCAGCTATGACTTTTTAGGGTCACAGAGTGGTGATTCATCAAAGACTCATGGGCACACAACAGCCCCATCTCAGCCTGCAGTAATTCAGATCAAAATCTGGCCAGTCTATAGAAATATTCATGAGAATCTTCTCTAATCTATATGCTCATCACTTATGTAAATAATCTCAATGGTCTGTTAGAAGCAGTGGGGAAGTACAGCAAGGATCGGATGAGATCATGGGAGAATCCTTCTGTCAGAAGCAGGAAGACCAGCGTGGTACGGTGGGAAATGCATGGACCCTGGAAACCAGAGACAAAAGTTCCTAATCCAGCCCAGTTGTTACTGGTGTTGTGACTAGAGGCAAGTTCCTTAATTTTGCCTCAGCGTCTATCTCTGTAAAATGGGGCCATTAATGTATACTTTGCAAGGCTGCAGGGAGAATTAAATGAAACGAGGCTCATCAAACCCCTGACCCATAAACATTAGTTTTTCTTCCTCTTGAATTCCTGTTATAATGGTATATCAGGTTTATGCCATATCATCAAAAATTAGCATATTCCATTCATTATAATATAGGCTGACAATATGTATTCTTACTTACAGTGTAGACCATTATACAGTAAGTAATTCGTCCGAAAGAATTAATGAGGTCTACAATGGTCTCAACTGCCCTTCTATGACACAAACTTCTGAAGGGCATGGTAAATGTCTTACTTACCTTCAGATCCCCCAGAGTGTCAGACCCACTGCTGGTCACATAGCAGTGTTCAGTTAAGTATTTGTGAAAACTGGTCAGTTTGTCTCAAAACATTAAGATGTTCCATTTTACTAGCTCTACATGGCATCCCCCAAATAAATCTATATTTATAAGACACACAATCTTCAGTGGTTCCCACCTTGAGTTTTTCAGCTCTTGGGTTTCTGAAGGGCTCTATGGAAGCAAGAAATTTGGGAATCATGATGTCATTTGTTCGTTCCTTTTATGCGTTCTTTTCTCCCCCATTGGGCAAGTCAGTGAGTAGAATCACCAGATGGTATCATGGGATCCCAGATCTGCCATTTTCTATCCGTAGAACTGAGTGCATGCATCATCATCTCCTCAAACCTAGATTACTATCCTGCTCTTAACCAAACTTATTGAATTAAAACAAAATGGCTGCATCTATTATTCAGGGATAATTGCAGTTTCTGCTTCTGGTTGTACTCTGCCTGGCAGAACAATTTTTAAGCGTAGGTTAAAAAGGCAATGACTACAGCTCTTTGAAGTGTTCCCTCCAACCCACCTCACAAAAGAATATTTCCTTATTCTCTCCAGCTAGCCTGGGATTCTAAATTCCCCTGCACAAAAGAGAGACTCATTCTCTGAGGTTAAGGCATTTTCCATCTACCATCCTCTCAGTCAATGTCAACAGTCAGTCTCTTGGCTTTGAGTTTCCACAACCAAGCCATAGAGATCTTCCTTCAGGTCTTTGAAGGTACCAGGCACTTTGTGGTCTACCAGACTTTGAATTTCTTTCTCTCTACCTGGAAAACTATGTCCTGCCCATCCTAACTCCTGTCATCACTCCCTTTTCACTTGCTAAATGACTCCTACTTCTTATCTTACAGGTCCCCTCAGCTCCAGAAATCCCTCCCTTCCTTCCTATGTGTTCTTATAGCATGTTTGTTTCCCCATCGTAGTCAATTAACATGCAATGAAACAAGGGCTATTTATGACCGTGCATGCTCCAATACACTACAAGCCTCATGTGACCAGGGACATATCTGTCTTATTAATCACTGTTTCTCCAGTGCCTGCCCCAATCCCACTTACCGTCTATAGTACTCACCTCCATTCATGTTCCATTTTGAAAGGCAAACTGCAAATATTAAATGAAAACTTATTTTGTTTTTCGTATGTATTAATCACTGACATAAGTAAATGTATACCAACCTCTAATAAGTACAAATTAGGTTCCTTTGGTTATAAGTAATAGAAATTATGACTCTGGCCATGTATTGGCAGGATATCTGGTGGCTCAGATACTAGAGAACCAAGTCTAGAAATTTGGGTCTGGTGGGGATGGTGGGTCAGAGAGTTTAGATCACTATTTACAGTATTATCAGAGCGCTACCTCTGTGAACAATGTCTTTTTTTCATTCTGATCAAAATTTAAACTCCAGGGTGGCTTGGGCCACTATCCCATCCCTTGGCTAGGGGAAAACTGGACAACTTTAGTAACAGTCTCACCAAACTATATTGGATGGAGGAGAAATAATTTCCCACAAGGCACGTGAAGTACTATTACTAAAATATGTGCTGAATTTGAGAGTCAAAAGTATTCTTACTTCAATAAAATATGCAGTGTTACCACATCCAATCAATTAAGTTATAATCAGAAGCAAATAAATTTAACATTTTTGTTAGCCTGGATAAGCTTATGATGGATAATTTTCTCAAAACAAAAATCTCTTTTAACACACTTTAAATTTAGCTTTGAGAAGGAGAAGCTCAATAAGACGAGAGCAGAAAACAGCTCTCTTCTTCTTCCTCACTGTCTGTTTGAGCTCTTTCTGCCCGCACTCTCTTGGACGAACTCTTGGCTAGATCCCATGTCTTTGTCAGGCACCCTTTGATAAGAAAAAGTTCTCCAGCCACTTTTAGAACCAAGGACAGCCTCCATTCAGTAACTAAAACCCTCTCTTCAGTTTAACAAATAAAACTACAAACTTCATTAAACGTTCCCGCCTCTGCACATGAGCTTCGTTTCTGCCTGGGAGTCTGCAGGGGGAAGGGGTGGCAGGGTTGACTGCTTACTGGTTTCTCTGCCTTTCCCTTCTTCTCCCCTAGTTGGGCAGCCTAGATTGCTGAATCCTCCAGGATTGTAGCTTGAAGGTGGGATTCAGGGGCCAGATACTGGGGGGGCGTAGTGGTGGTGGGGGAGACTGGAAAGAGCTTACTTGACAGCTACTGTCAAGGTCTACTAACGTGTTCCGTGGGCAATTCCTTTGTTGACCCTCTCATGGGGCACCTACTAGAAACATCCATTTGCAGCTCTCTTGACTGAAAATGTGAAGTCTCTCCTCCAGCTGTCTTCTTACGACATTCCGATCAGCTTCTGCGTCCAAAAGTGCGCCTGGCAGGATGCCATTTCTCTGTGACCTATATTTAGTCTACAGTGTACCCCTGCCTTGCCACCAGCAGCTCAGTCTTCTCCCAGTAGTGCCACGTTGGTGAAGGGAAAAATGCCAAAGCATGTCAACAACCACATCAAGGAAATTCTCTCGACATCTTCAACCTCAATCCTTTTCTATGCTTAAGGTCACAAGATAGGCTTATAGGAACTTCATTTGCAAGTCCAGCGTTAAGTGGTCTGGCACCCCACTTAGGAGCATGAGGGTACTTACCTCACTTTGCTCTGAGTCTTTGAAAGAGTCCCATTTCAAAATGTTAATGTGTAAAACCTAATATATTTTCCAAAAGTTGATCATACACCAGGCACTGCTAATCACTGGAAATCCAAACATGAATTAAGCTTCCTGCCCTCCAGAAGGCCATAAGAAACATTTTAAGATAGGAAAAAGTATATTTTTAAAATATATAGTAATCAAACATTCCTAGTAAGTATGATCTTGAAAAACAATTGGTCCTTTTTGATCCTTAGCTTCCTTACCTTTAAAAATAAGAGGCTCGGGCTTCCCTGGTGGCGCCGTGGTTGGGAGTCCGCCTGCCGATGCAGGGGACGCGGGTTCGTGCCCCGGGCCAGGAAGATCCCACGTGCCGTGGAGCGGCTGGGCCCGTGAGCCATGGCCGCTGAGCCTGCACGTCCGGAGCCTGTGCTCCGCAGCGCGAGAGGCCACAGCAGTGAGAGGCCCACGTACCGCAAAAAAATAAATTAAAAAAAATAAAAATAAGAGGCTGGTTCCTCAAAAGTTTAAACATAGAATCACCATATGATCCAGCAATTCTAATCCTAAGTATATACCTAAAAGAATTGAAAGCAGGGACTCAGATATCTGTGCACCAACATTCATAACAGCATTTACAAGAGCCAAAAAATGGATCTTTTTCTCTTGTAAATAATGTGTCCCTCAACAGATAAACAAAATGTGGTGTATATGCACGATGGAATATTATTTATCCATAAAAAGGAATGAAGTTCTGATGCATGCTACAAGATGGATAAACCTTGAAAACATGCTAAGTAAAATAAGTTAGGCACAGAAGGATCAAATTTCCTATGATTACACTTGATATGGTGTACCTGGAATAGTCAAGATCATAGAGACAGAAAGTAGAATGGTAGTTACCAGGGACTGAGTGGGCCTGGAAATGGAGAGTTATTGCTTAATGGATACAGAGTTAATATATGGTATGATGAAAAGGTTCTAGAACTAGTTACTGGTGATGGGCTGCAAAACATTGTAAATATACCTAATGTCACAGAACTTACACTTAAAATGGTTGAAATGGTAAATTTTATGTATATTTTATCACAATAAAAAAAAATGAGTTGGGCCTGAGAAACCCTCACAGCTCCATTGGGTTCTAACTCTCTAATTTCTCTGCGTATGGAAATTGCTATGATGAAATTATTTTTGCTTGATTAACTATAAATATTAATGTGCAAATTCTAATAGGAAAAAAAGGAAACTGTATCCACCCACCAAGTTGACCTCAGCCTTAAAGGGAAGAGTGTGAAAAGAGTCAGCTGACTGAGGCGAATGATTCTTATTCTCAGAAACCACAGCTGGCAGGGAGCTCTTAATTTATTCATTTATTGACTGTGAAAACTATGGCTAAACATCTGAGGTGCAACTTCTCATCCAGGAAGTCCAATTATATGCTGTGAAGCAATGAATAAAGTGAAGCAATGCTTTTTGTTGGCGGGGGGGGGGGGGGGGGGGGCGGCGGGGAATGATAGTGAGGGAACTGAGTTTTAAATGGCTTTTGGGAAGTCAGCAGATCTTGGAGAATGAGACTTACAGACTGAAAAACTAAGAATGCCACCAAACTGCCACCTTGGATCTAGGGAATGAAGTGGCTGTTTTATTTTGAAGGAAATTTTAGGAGACAGTAGAAATGAGGGCCCAGGAACCATAGAACCTGAGGTTTTTACCACCCAGATAATGTAGGCGACTAGCTCCTTGGAAGATTTATTTGACACTGAATATTTCACAAGTCTCATTTCAAAACCTAAGTGTGTTAAGGTCACGATTTTGGGAAATGTCACACCTCCCCTCCACCGCTCAAAGCAAGTTTAGAAGAGGCGGTTATTGGAAGTAAAATGGGCCACAGAGGGAGAGGAAAGTGGAAAATGCAAACTACTGACAACATTCCATACAGAGTAAGCCCTGCCCAAAGGGAAAATCGTTTGCAAAATTTATAGTAAACACACCACATCAGAAATCTCTGCTTCTTGCCAGACGCTTATGCCCTAAATCACCTCTGCTAAATTGTTTTTATTCCAGCTCCCTATTGAAAGATTAAATTCTGAGAAGAGGTTTTCTCCTAAATGAGTCATGTTAATAGGCCTGGTCTGAAAGTAAGGGGGACGCCTGCATTGATTAACAGCCTTATCTGTGGAGAGCAGCCTCTCAGGACAGCAGGCAGGCAGATTTGTCGTCTGTCTGTTTGCAGTGTCAGCTGGGTACACCTTTAATCGAGGTGTAAATTTATTTCCAATTCATCATTACCCTCAAGACATAACCCTTTGAGTCTCAGCTTTATGTATGGACCTCTAATCAAACACCCAATGGGTGGGACCCAGCTTTTGTCAAATGTCCCCACAAGGCTTTGAAAACCAAGTTCAAGTTCACTCAATAGGAAATGTTGAATCAGTGCTCCACCTACTTCTATAGGTTAAAGCTTCTACTTAGATTCTGAGTATTCCTTCTTCTTGCTAGCTCATTGATGCATTTGAAAATAATTTTTTAATAGTTTCAGAGGCAGAGTCATTATGGTACCAAGTCCAGCACACCGCCAGAAATGGAAAGGTTCCTTTAATTTTTACAGGTTTCCAAAGAAGTGGAATTAATTTGACAATGTTCACCCATGTATCTCATAAAATAATTCATAAGACTTTGCCTTAGTAACTTCAGGCTGCTATAGCAGAATACCATAGGCTTGGTAGCTTAAACAACAGAAATTTATTTCTCACGATTCGGAAGGCTGGGTAATCCAAGATCAAGGCAACAGCAGATCCTGTGTCTGGTGAGGGCCTGCTTCCTGGTTTGCAGATGGCCACTTCTTGCTGTGTCCTCCCTCACATGGCAGAAAGCAGAGAAAGATAACCTCTCCTATGTCTCTTCAATAAGAACACTAATCCCATTCATGAGGGCTCCATCCTCATGACCTAATAATCTCCCAAAGGCCCCACCTCCTAATACCATCACATTGGGGATTAGGGCTTCAATGGATGAATTTTGGGGGACATAAACATTTAGTCCATAGCAAGCTTATTGTTTTCTCGTGACCTTTATATGGTTTGATCTCAAGCAGCTGCATGTGTAGCTCTAAATCAAGAAGATACAAAAGGTGAAAGAGAGTTCAATTGTGCTTTCTTGTCATCTTGAGTCAACTTTTAATAAGACATCCCCCCTATTCCTCAGCCTCGCCCCCCCCATCCATCCCCACACAGAGGAACTATTAAGATATTTTCAGACATCCTAACGTGGATGGAATGACTTTGAATTTCATTGCTTTGCGAGAGATGAATCTATCTACGAAAATATAAAAGATTCCCAGCCCCACTAGTCTAAACATCTTTAGACAGCTTTTCAAGAAGCCTGGCTGACTAAATCATCCTCACAAAGCCCCTTTAGGTTATGGAATCATGGAGGTTTAGAGTTGGAGGTTGTTGCTTCAACATCTCATTCAATAGCTAAGGAAGTTGAGGTCCCAATACCTCAGCTGGGACTAAATCTGCACCTTGTACATTGCCTCGCTCATAGGAAGCAACTTGGTTTGATTCAAGTGACCTGAACCCCAGTCCCAATCTCTTTCCTCCACACCCCACTGCGAATATTCATACAACCCAAGACTTGCTCTCTGAAGCTATAAAGGCTTTGGAATACAAACATCGCCCAGAGAAACTTCCTTCCATAACCTAATAAGACACATAGAAATATTGTTAATTTATGCTTTAGAGTGAATTTCAGCTTCTATTTTAGCTCACATCTCTGATTTGGCCACTCATAATTTTTATGTGCTATTTGCATACTTTATAGCCCATTGAGAGCCTGTTGTATAATGTGCACCGTGCATTTATGACCAATTCATAGGCATTACTATTTTAATTAATTGAAGAGGTTAATAGTTTTGTATATTTGATTTTATGGCACATATTTTGCATATCCGTTATTTATTTGATATTGCATTCTGGATCAGAGGTGGAACCCCTAATTATAACGTGGTTCCCGAGGGAAAAGATAACTTGCTTTATGATAATTACTTTATGACAACAATTTCTAGAAATGAATTATGGTCTACATATAATTTGTAACATCAAGTTTATGAGTAATGGGATTAGAACAAGTGGCCTGTGTGCTATAATTTGAGAGGCAGTGTCAGTAGCAGCAGGATCTTGACAATTTTCCATGGGATAACCAAGATTTTGTGATAATTTGGTGGAGGAGAGGGGATTGGTTGGAAATAAAGCATTTAAAGAAAGAGTGCATATTATTAACTAGTGTGATATAAAATTGTCTCATCCCACTAATAAAGAGCACTGAATTTGTTATTTTATAGCAGGCTATCTATCTCCTAGGGAATACAATTATTGGTAATTTTTTTAATGGGAGAAAGTAGAATGGTGTGGTTGCAGGAGCTAGAGGGAGGGGGAAGGAGGGTGTTATGGTTTAATAAGCAGAGTTTCAGTTTTGCACGACGAAAAGAGCTCTGGACACGGATGGTGGTGACGGTTGCACAACAATGTGAATGTACTTACTGCCACTGAGCTGTATATTGAAAACTTGTTAAAATGGTAATTTTTATATTAAGTGTATTTCACTACAATTATTATTATTTTATTTTATTTATTTTTTATTTTTCTTTTTTTGCGGTACGCGGGCCTCTCCCATTGTGGAGCACAGGCTCCGGACGCGCAGGCCCAGTGGCCATGGCTCACGGGCCCAGCCGCTCCGCGGCACGTGGGATCTTCCCGGACCGGGTCACAAACCTGTGTCCCCTGCACCGGCAGGCAGACTCTCAAGCACTGCGCCTCCAGGGAAGCCCGTCACTACAATTATTTTTAAAGGAAAAAAAAAAAAGATGATGTGACCTTAGTCCAAGGCTCTGAATCCTAACATCTCCAGTCTTCTCAGGACTTTAACTTCATTCATCATCCTGTCTCTTTCTCTCTGGGACTTTCAAGGGCTTTTTTTTTTTTTCCTTCTCTCTCTCTCTCTCTCTCTCTCTCTCTGTCTCTGTCTCTCACCACTTTCCAACCAGTATTATTCAATATTATTCAAATAAGTGTATTATCTGTGCACTTTGTAGAAGCTATTTTTTCATTCCCCAACCGCTATCTTCAGACTTTCATCCTCTCCACGCAGTCAACAATCATCCCTTCTCCTAAAATGCAATGCATGCTTTTTAGTTCTTACCTGGCTGGACCACTGAGCAGCCATTTATCCTACCAATCTCCTCCTCTTCCTTTAAATTGTTTCCATCCCTCTTGTGTCACACTAGACTCATCTTCCTGACATGTAGGAAGGAGGCAGTCAGCTGACGTTTGCCAGGAAGGGCTGGTTGAGGAGTCCTTGGCTCCCCCTCTGAAGCCTGCTGGAGATTTTCAGAGCTCCTCCGAAGTTCAAACACTTGGCTCACTCACTTCCTGTGGGAAGTTGCATCATCCTACCTGTTAAGACCCTCCTTCCTACACTGCTTGGAGCGAAGAAGGCATCTAGGGGGTGATGGCAATAGAACTCATGAACGTGAAACAACACTGTCGACTACTGAATAATCTGTGCTGTGACCGAAACCTCTTAAAGGGTGTTGGAGATTGAATTGTTTCCCCCCAAAAGATGTGTTTCTAGGATCCATGCCTGTGAACGTAACCTGATTTGGAAATAGGTCTTCAAAGAGGTCATCAAATTAAGATGAGGCCATTGCATTAGGTCCTAACCAAGGACTGGTGTCCTGATAAGAAGAGAGAAATTTGGACACAGAGAGTCACAGGGAAGAAGGCCATGTGAAGATGGACGCAGAGATTGGAGTGATGTGTCTGCAGGGAACGCCAGGGATTGCTGTCAGCCATCAGAAGCTAGAAGGGAAACAGGAAACAGATTCTTCCCTAAAACCTCAGAGGGAGTCTTGGTTTCAGACTTCTAACCTCCAGAGCTGTGAGAAAATAAAGTTCTGTTGTTTTAAACCCCCAGTTTGTGGTACTTTGTGGCAGCAGGCTTAGGAAATGAAAATGCTGGGGAATCCCTGGATGGGACAGACACAGGAGCCAAAAGGGAGGCCTCCAAGACCTCCATCACAGATGTAAAGGGCAGCCGAACCAATGCCCAGTATGTTAAATAGCTCTCAGGTCCACCCACCTCTGTGAACTAGGCCATCAGGCCCCCTTGGCTGGATTCCGGAATGGCCTCCTGACCAGTCTCCCTGCTCTACTCTTGTATCAGTGCTTCAGGGAAACCCTGACAGAATTGCTGCATTTATCGGGAACTGTGTCCTTGACAATGTCTGAGGAGTTCACATAGTGTGTGCAAGTACAGGCAGAATCCGAATGAGGATCTTAACCCTCTATCATGTTAATCTTGATCACAGTCCTTCGTGATGTGTTGTACTATAAACCTCATTTGGGAGCGTGGGGACACTCCAGCCCAGGGAAGCTGAGTGATTAGCCTGAGGTCACACAGCTAGAAATTGAACTCAGGTCTAGCTGCCTCTTTATACTCTATACTGTATTGCCTGGGGGGAAACCACGGTTCAAGGCTCAAAGGAGCAAGCAGGGCCCTTAAAAAAGGCAGAGCACCCACCTGGAACGGTCCTTTGAAACTGGGAAGAAGAGGCATCATCTTTGTCAGTGGAGACACTGAAATCTGAGATTTGCTTTAGGTTCCCGATGCAAGTCAGAACTTGGACCAGAAACACCAATTTCTACACTTTCTCTTCCCCGCCAACCCCCTGGCCTCCCCCCAGCCTCTCTTCACCCACCACCCCACTTCCATCCCCAGCCCCGCCCCGCCGCTTGCTGGCTCGATAACCCGCGTGTTATCAGTAACTTTCCCAAGAGTGCAGGGAGAGTTAATGTTTATAAAGTGCTCTGAAAGCCTCTGATAAAAGACGTTAAATGGTATTAACAGAACACATTCTACAGGCCCCGCGTTTCCCTCTGCTTGATTGATACGTGTCCCTCTTGCAGAAGGTGGACTCTGCTTCCCATGAACTGAGCTCATTAATTAGGATCCTGCCTGCAGTTTATTGTGAAGGATGCTTGGTTATTAACGTAATTAGGATCCTCAGCCACCACTATCTCACTGTACACATGCGGGGGAGGGGGACTGTCTCCTTGAACCCATTGTGCTCATAGTTGCTAAATTCAAGCCCATTATCTTGTACCAACAGGCAGCTGAGACTCTAATATTATAAAAAAAGGAGATCGCTGATTTCAACCGTGCTTTCTTTAGACGATTGGCATGTAAGCACAACAGTGATAAATGCATCACTTAATAGTGCTTCCCTATTTCCAGACATGAGCTCAATTCTGGACCTGTAACATCTCTCTACAGCATTTCCACTCAACACCTCATAGACATTTTAAAGCAAAATCAAGTTTCTTTACCCATTTGCAATCAAGGGACTCTTTGCATTAGCCAGAGAACTGCAGTACTTTTAAGGCAATTCCTTACAAAACCGGTCGCATGTTAGAAACCTCTAGGGAACTTTTAAAAAATCCAGGTACCCAGGCCCCAGCCTGATTCATTTGGTCTGGGGACCACACATAAGTACATCAGTATTTGTGTGTGTGTGTGTGTGTGTGTGTGTGTGTGTGTGTGTGTGTGTTGTTTCTTTCTTTCTTTCTTTCAATCAATAGACTTTATTTTATTTATTTATTTATTTTCGGTACGTGGGCCTCTCACTGTTGTGGCCTCTCCCGTTGCAGAGCACAGGCTCCAGACGCGCAGGCTCAGCGGCCACCATGGCTCACGGGCCCAGCCGCTCCACGGCATGTGGGATCTTCCCGGACTGGGGCACAAACCGCGTCCCCTGCATCGGCAGGCGGACTCTCAACCACTGCGCCACCAGGGAAGCCCTAGACTTTATTTTTTTAAGAGCAATTTTAGGTTTACAGAAAAACTGAGCAGAGTCCAGAGTCCCCATATACCCATACCCATAAACCATATAGAATGTTTTTCAATGCCTGGAGTGATGCAGATGTGCGGGCAGGGCTAAGGATTCAGTTGTAGTGCTATCATTGCCTACACAGCTGGAATTCAACAGCCTTTTAAAAAATAATTTCTGATTAAACCACAACCCAAACACTTCTGGGTTTTCTCAATACGTTTCCTTAATGTAACAGCCCAAGCATGAGAATGTGCTTGGCATTCACTCAGATGAAAATGACTCCACTCACCACTGTGCTTTCAGATTGCATAACAAATGGCCTTATCAGTTATTACAGGTCTTGGAGGACTCTCTTCCTTGTTAGATTAAAAGAAATATAAAGAGATAATACAATAGAGATAACACAGTGGGCAATCTAGAACTCTTTGAAAATGGTTGATGATTAGCAGAACTGAAGGAAAATTAACATATTACTTCTAAAAAGAAGTTATTTAAATATTTTAACATTAGTAGTCTTACTGGAAAGATAATTAAGTAGAGTGAAGGCAACAATCCATTTGATAGAGAATAAAAAATATGAAAAAATGTTTTACACTATCCAAAAGGCAGCTATGCACTTAACCAAGTCTTTTGGGTCCATATTCATTCATTCATCCATTCATTAAACAAATATTTGTTGAGCACCTACTAAGTTCCAGGTTCTAGGTGCTGTGGATAAATAATGAACCAAACAGGAATAGAACTGCTGATGGCATATTAGAATATATACTCTTCCACTTGCAAAAGTATTGTTGAAAATGTCTAATTATCCAACTGTTGGATACTTTTGGAAATGTGAAATATGTAAATTCTAAACATTATTAATATTGACATCACTATGGCCTTTAATCACACTAACATCAAGATACAAAGGAAACTCTAAATTATGAAATACGCTTAATTGTTGAATTTTGACTTTAGAAAAAGCTACTATGCTTTGATATTGGTATGTTGTAATAATTGGATTGCTGAAGTATAAATCACAAATCATATAAAGTATAGAAAAGAAATAAATTCAAGTTCCTTCCATAAGGTTAACAGCTCATGCATGTGTTGGGTCTATTTAAGCTGATAGACATGTTGAATCTTGTTAGGAAGAAATGTTACCTTTATTTATTGAAGGGGACTAGTATCTACCAGTTAGCTTATGCTGCATAACAAACTTCCCTGAAATGAAGCAGCTTGAAACAACCACCATTTTATTTAGCTCACAATTCTGTGAGTCAGCTGGAATTTTCTTCTTGATTGGCTCAGCTGATCTTTGTTGGACATTCACATGTGCTGGGGTCAGCTGGGGAGAGGACCTCACTCACAAGACTGGTGGTTGGCAATCTGGTTTGTCTAGGGCCCTGCAGCTGGGATGGTGCATCTCTTCTCCATGTGGCTTCTCATCCTCCAGTAGGCTAGCCTGGACATCTTCACATGAAGGTCTCAGCGTTCCACAAAACATAGGGAACAAGTGCCAGTGTTCAACTACTTTTCGAGTCTGTGATTGTGTCCCATTGATCAAAACAACTCAAATGTCCAAGCCCAGAGTCAGTGTGAGAGGGAATGACTCAAGGGAAGAGAAGGAAATTATTTGTGCGAACAACTACCCCAATATCCCATTACTGGGGTACAGGTTTTTAGGTGAGAATCCCCCAGAAATTGCTCTTTTATAAGAGAAGTTCCCCATTGGTCCTGAGCTCCACATACACTCAGATCTGACTGTTCCCAGTGAATGCAGTCCAGGGAAGATGGCATCTTGCTGCATCACTACCCATCATGCAGTTCTGGGACCTGGAGATGCACACTTCCTTCATCCTCTAGGCTGTCCTACGTACATTCTACCTCTGGGGGCTATGCTTTCCTATCTTAAAGTGGCCTCATAAATTTCATATATAACCCTAATCTCCATGGGGACCAAACCCCTGCATCTTTAAGAGAAGAGAAAGATATTTGTGATACTGTTGTGAATCTCTCTCTCCCAGGACTCAAACCCGCACTATCTTCCTCTTCCTTAAGCCAAAAGTATGAGTGAACCATTGTTAGAACCAGTTGTAGGGGATTGCAGGCTTGGGACTCATGGGGACCATGTCAAAAAAGAGGCTCAGGAAAAAGAGAACAATATACCTCCTGGGCCAACTCAGATTAGAGCTCTTCCCTCAGAGAAGAGAGCAAGTGTAACAAGGTGGAAAACCAAAGAATCTCTATTAGCATCTACATCTCTTAATTTGGAAAAGTCATTTAAAGTTTTGTTTCATCTGGGCTCTGCTATTGAGTTTGGATATAATTTTCATGAGTAACTCTCTGTCCTTAGGCAGGAGGAGAATAGCCTACTCATTAGGAGGGCAGACTTCCCTGGAGTCCTGCTTCTACCAATTACTACTTATCACCTGTGTAACCTTGAACACGTTAGTCCACGTAAGCCTCAGTTTCTCCATCTGTATTAGATATGGAAATGTGGATATGAATATAGGTATAGATACAGATATTTTAGAGAAAGAGAGAGAGATTTTGAGGAATTGGCTCACACCACCGTGGGAGCTGGCAAGTCTGAAATCTGTAGGACAGGCTGGCAGGCAGGATTCTGATGAGTCAATGTTGCAGTCTTGAGTCAGAGCTCCCCAGGGCAGCAGGCTGGAAACTCAAGCAAGCTTTCTATGTTGCACTCTTGAGTATAATTTCTTCTTCGAGGGTGACCTCAGTTTCTGCTCTTAAGGCTTTCAACTGATTGGATGAGGCTCACTCAAATTATGGAGAAAAACCCACTTTACTCACAGTCTACTGGTTTAAATGTCTAAAAAAGTAACTTCAGAGCAATAGCTAGACTAGCGTTTGACCAAACAACCGGGCACTATGGCTTAGCCAAGTTGACACATAAAATTAACTATCACATCACCCATCAAAAGGAAGAAAAATAGTACGTACACCATAGAATTGTGATGCAAAGAAGCATACAAAGCAGGGAGAATGACTCCTAGCATTAACCTTGGTCGTCACTGTCCTTGCCCATATCCTATGGATACAGTAAAGGCTGGTCATTCATGTAAGTCAGGGCTTTCTAGTTTGAGGAAGGGGTGAGCACAAGGTTTGGTGGATTTATGACAGGTTGTTTTATTCCATACAGAACCAGAGCAGGGCCTTTGCGGTTAGTTTTCTGTGTTTATCTTTTGCTGTTGTTGTTGTTGTTTTTAATAAATTTATTTATTTATTTTTGGCTACATTGGGTCTTTGTTGCTGTGCGCAGGCTTTCTCTGGTTGTGGCGAGTGGGGACTACTCTTCGTTGCGGTGCACGGGCTTCTCATTGCGGTGGCTTCTCTTGTTGCAGAGCACGGGCTCTAGGTGCGCGGGCTTCAGTAGTTGTGGCACGCGGGCTCAGTAGTTGTGGCTTGTGGGCTCTAGAGCACAGGCTCAGTCGTTGTGGCGCACAGGCTTAGTTGCTCCATAGCATGTGGGATCTTCCTGGACCAGGGCTCGAACCCGTGTCCCCTGCACTGGCAGGAGGATTCTTAACCACTGTGCCACCAGGGAAGTCCTGGGGTTAGTTTTAAATTGATGTTTATTTTCAAAAGAAAAGGAATTTAAAAAGAGCTCTGATCCTTTAAGACTGAGCTATTGCTTTAGAGACCCATCACCTAGCAACAAGAAGGTAATACTTCTCTCCTCCAACAGGTAAACCTCTGGCTTATCTAATTGAAATTTCAGGCTTCCTGCCTCACTCCTAAAAAACTATCACTTTAAAGGGATCAAACCGTACAAGCCAAACAAAGTCAGAGTTAAATGCACTATTTTTCAAATGGCAGGCTAATGAGATTTTCATTGGGAGAAGAGATTTGAAGCTTTGCAGCTCATAATTTAAGTAGCTTTGTTCCACTGGCATTTGCTGAATTTCACAAAAAGAGTTTGCAGTAAAATTCCTTTTTTGACTCCTGTCTGGCGATCAAAGATAAGTGTTAAAAGAAGAAACAAAGTATAAATTTTAAGAAAATAAAGAATTATCTAGACTTTTCACCAGGTTGAGTTATCTTTTATCCTTCCCTCCTGATCCCCTCCCCTCCCCTCCCATATTCATTGCAAATGCTATCCATTCTGCTCCTAAAATGACAGCTCCTTTCATGCTTTTCCATTCCACTGACACTGCCATTGTCAGGGCTCCTAACCCATCTTCCTGACCAGACTGTGCCAATCTCATCTAATCTTCACATAGCTGGCTGGTTTATTTTGTTTAAGACACAGCCTTTCCTCTTTCTACTTTGCTCAGAAGTTTCAATAGCTACTATTGCTTTTTTCAACAAATTCAAACTCTTTTGCCTGGCATTTAAGACTTCTGTGATCTGACCTCAAATTCTCTTTCCAAGTTTGTTTCTATTCAGCAATTCTAGCCAAATACAAATGTCTTGTCCTCCCCAGACATGGCCTATGCCTCTTTGACTCCACACCTGTTTATGCTAGAACTTCCTCAAATGTCTCTCCTTGAATCCTAGTGCAGTTGACCCTTGAATAACATGGGTTTCAACTGCATGGGTCCACTTATATCTGGATTTTTTTTTCGAGTAAATGCTACAACACTACACAGTTCGCAGCTGGTTGAATCCACGGATGTGGAGGAACCTCAGATATGCAAGGCCGACTATAAATTATATGCAGATTCACCCCCATGTTTTCCAAAGGTTGACTGTAAGTCATCTAGGCCTTGGTCAAATGCCACTCCCTCCAAGAAGCTATCCTTGATTTCCCTTCTCCTAAGTAGTAGACTCACCTTTTAGTTACAACCCTGTTGTGATATTATAACATTTAGAGAAGTCAACAGGGCACAGTGGTTAAGAGCATAACCTTGGAGGCAGAGAACTGGGTTTGAGCCCCAGCTCTGCTGCTTCCTGGCTGTGTTACCTTGGACAAATTGCTTACCTTCTCTGAGTCACACCAGCTATGTTTGTCTTTTTGAAAACTGAGGTAGCCCGTGATTGTGAAAGTCGAATAAGTTAAATCATAGAAAGTGCTTAGCACAAAGCCTGGCACGTGGCTGATAGCAAATATTAACTCCTATTTTATAAAAATCACATTTAACCTTGTTTATGGTCCATATAGTCTCCATCTCCTTCCTCCACTGTAAAATTTTGGGGGAGTACAATAGATACCATAATCCCACCCTGTCCCACTTCCCACAGCATCTGCCATGTACTAGAACTCAAAAAGTTTTTTATTCAAAATCTTGGTTCCTGTGGTCTTCCCTAGGCACCCTACCCCACACGCCAGCCACACTATCTTTTCAGTGTGCCTTAATTTCCCCATGACACTAATTATCACCTGAAGTTATAGTATATACCTATTGTTTTTGTGATTTTAAAATTTGATTGTCTATCTTCCCCACAAAAAAGCACTTTCAAGAGGACAGAGCCTCTTCTGTGTGTTTTGATTACTGCTGAATCCCAGCACCTCGACTTCTTCACCAGGACTGAGGGATGGATTTGCATGAGTCCATGATACTTTCTGCCCTTTGCACAAGAACAGATAATTGGCCAGAAGATGAGACATGATCCATGACCACAGGTTATGGCAAATGGACTGACTTGCCAAACAATGAAGTCCATGTCCTTGGCTACAAGAGCATGATGCTTTAACCAGCTGAACTCACGAGTCATCCTTAAAGACATTTCCAAACCTATTGATTCATAATTGACACCAATCCAACCCATCCTTGGTGTTAGAAAAATCAAACGTTTTAAGGTGTAGCCTATGTCCTTGAGGGTCTTACAGTCTAGTTGGGGTCCAAGTGACAGTGTCTTCTGAAGCAGAAATAAAGAGAGAATTGTGCAAAATAATTTTCTGTTTCAGAAAGTCTGGAACTTTCTGTCATGTCAGTATTACATTATAAAAGGTAACACATGATAATCCAAGAGTAGTGTGGACACAGTAAGTGGTACAGAAACGAAAAGCTGCCAAAGGAGGGACTGGGCAAAATTTTATCAAGGAGGAGAGAGAAAGGAAAACTAAGACTTGCATCTGAGATAGGAACTCAGATGTCCACAGGGCCAAACAGAGAATGTGACACTAGCACAGGAGAGAAATATTACTTCCACATGTCCACCTGCTGCGTGGGAGCGCGGGGCCCGGGTTACTGGACCTTCAGATTATTCAAGAAAAGGTAGAAATCCAGATATTTGTAAGAAATACCAGATATTAAAATATTGACAACTAAGATAAATGGGGTTGCAGGTCAAATAAAACGGTTTCCGAGGACTTCCCTGGCGGTCCGGTGCGTAGGACTTGGCGATTCCACTGCAGGGGGCGTGGGTTCAATCCCTGGTCGGGGAATTATGATCCCACATGCCACACGATAAGAACAGTTTCTGCCTGACCTGGATGACTGCTGTGCGCTCTGACCCAGTCAGCGAGGTGGGCAGCTTGGGAAAGTTCTTTCTTCTCCTGTCCCCCGAGTCTCTGCATTTCAAGTGACTCATTTTACTCTCTGCAGAATATATTTAGCCCTGATTAAATTGATACTAGATGTAGTGCGCTGACTTTGCATAATTCCTTAATTTTGAAGAGGACATTTAAGATACGCATTCCCCGCCCTGCCATGATTTTGCTCTGTCAACAGTAATCGTCCTGAGCCACCACGCCCACCGGTCAGAGCTGTGGAAGAGGGGTTGGCTGTGATTAATTAAACTCTGTTTGCTGAGAGCAAATGGCAGCGCCCTCAGTCACGCTTAATGCCTCTTCAGCTGCCTCCAGAGGAAGCTCTTGCCCAGGATTATAAAACTGTCATGGCATTCCTCCCCATTTACTTTTTAAAAAATTAATTAATTTTATTTATTTATTTTTGACTGTGTTGGGTCTTCATTGCTGAGCGCGGGCTTCCTCTAGTTGTGGCGAGCAGGGGCTACTCTGCGTTGCGGTGCACGGGCTTCTCATTGCGATGGCTTCCCGTTGCAGAGCCTGGGCTCTAGGTGCACAGGCTTCAGTAGCTGTGGCTCGCGGGCTCAGTAGTTGTGGCGTGCAGGCTCAGTAGTTGTGGAGCACGGGCTTAGTTGCTCCGCAGCATGTGGGATCTTCCCGGACCAGGGCTCGAACCCGTGTCCCAGGCATTGGCAGGCAGATTCTTAACCACTGCGCCACCAGGGTAGCCCCCCACTTACTTCTTATTTTATTTTTTTATTGTGGTAAAATATACATACTAGTTACCACTTTAACCATTTTAAGGTGTACCGTTCAGTGGCATTTAGCACGTTCACAGTGTGGTGCAACCATCACCAGCGTCCATTTCCAGAACCTTTTCATCATCCCAAATAGAAACCAAGTACCCATTAAACAGTAACTCCCATTCCTCCCTCCCCCTACTCCCTGGTAATCTCTATTCAACTTCCTGTCTCTATGAACTTGACTGCTCTGGGTCCCTTATGTGAGTGGAATCAGACAATACCCGTTCTTCTGTGTCTGGCCTATTACACGAAGCAAAAGGGTTTCAGATCCATCTGTGCTGTAGCAAATATCCCACCTACTTTTTACTTTGTTCCTTTCCTCATGCTTCCTTCACCCCTTTTCATATTTTAGTGGTAAATATTTACAAAAAGGATAATGCTTTAGCATAAAAACCACCAAGGATAAAACATTCAACGTTTTAATTCTCTTAAAGAGAAAGGATCCTGATTTATCCAAATCTATGGCTTTCAGACTGCCTGGATTTGAACCCTGGCACTACCATTAATCACTCATGTAGCTCCAGGAATGTTATTGGACCTTCCTGTTCCTTAGAATCCTCATCTGAAAAACCAGGATAGTAATAATTCGTACATACACTAATATCTAATGTTATGTGTAACATGAGTATACATGAACACAGTAGCACCCATTTATTCAGAAAACTTTTAGTAATTTAATTTTCTTGAAACATAACTAGGACTGGTTATGTATATTCTAAATAATTTTAAAATAATCTAAATAATTTCTTTAAATAAGTCCTTGCTAGTAAATACTATTTACTAACCAGGGACTGACAGGTGAACCAGGGCTACTAGAAGTAGAGGAAGAGCCCAGGCACATCTCCCTCTGAGATAGACGGAAGGTTGGGAGCAGAGGATACGGTACACAACAAGACCACAGTGACAACTCTCAGTAAGAAAGTCAAAAGTAATACTTGGAAGGAATGAAGAAAAGGAGGGGAAAATGAACAGAGGGAGGAAGGGAAAAAAAGGAGGAAGCCAATCCATTGAATGGGGGCAGTAACCCTGACATCCTGCTTATTAGCCCCTGAGAGCATCAACTGTTTCACTAGCCAAGCACTGTACAAGGAGTCCAGGTGAGACAATAGATACAAGTAAGAACCCTCTCTACAGACCCCTTATACAGGCTGATCACAATCCCTAGGAAAGAGAGGTGTGTAAGCCAGTGAGTTCTATAAGAGTGATGAGCACAAGAAGAGAAGTACGTAAGATACTGGTACCACAGTGGAGGAATTGATGAACCCTCTCTCATAGGGTCAGGAAACCTTCCTTGCATCTATAACGTCTACACTGAAAAACTGAGTGGGAGTTTCCTAGTCAGACGAGAATGGCTGGGAGGGAGAGACAGTGTGTGGACAATTGCATTCAGGGAACATTGAAAATCCTTTAACACTGCTGGACCTTAAAAATAGACTAGAGAAGTAGGGAGGGAGAGGAATGAGGAGCCCTGTGTGTGATGCTCGGGTACCGAGACCCTGGTCTTAATGATAAGATGGAGCCAGTGCAGGGTTTATTCAGGAGAGGGGCGTGCACAGAGAACACACTAGCTTTAGCGAAGAGGATACAAAGCTAGTGACAGAGATAGAGCAGAAGGCAGGGACTTTAACCTTGGCTAACGTCGATTGGAATCTCCTGAAAAGCATCTAAACTGGGGCATTGGTGGCAAGGATGTAGAAGAAAAATAAACGAACGTGGTGCTTCTTTTATCATTCTTTCTGGTCTTTACAGTCATTCACTTAACAGGTGTTTATTGAGCATTCATTAGTAACCGAAGTATTTCATTAATACTATTTATGAATAGTGACCTATTTTTAAGCTTAATCATTTTCACAAACTTCATTATCTTGTTTGATCCTCAGGGTAAGTATGTGAGGTAGTAAATGTTTTATCATCCCCATTTGACAGATGAAGAAACTGAGGTTCAAAGAAGTGAACTCATTTTTCCCAAGGCTACACAGCTAGCAAGCTGCAAAGCCCCAGCGTAGACCCAAATCTTCTCACTCTGGCCCAGGTGTACCCTCCAGCCCCATCCCATGACATCATAGTCCAAAACAATTTTATTATTTGTACATCCCCAGGAAATGAAAGTCCACTTGGCAACGGGCTATCCTTCAGGGGAATGGAAAACTTCAAAGAAGATGAAAGCTTTAGCAGTCGGTAGAATTCTCTAAGTCATTGATCTAGACACAAATGGCCCAGCAAATGGGAAGGAATGCAGAGCTCTTTCTGGTTTGCTTTTTAAATAAGCAGTGAATCCACTTACCCACACACACCTCTGGCACAGTTAATAAAGAAAATTTATGGTGTGCTTGACAAGATGCTGTCACCTCCTCCCTGTGGTAGGGGTAAACATCTGTAAAATCTCTGCGTTAGATGAAAAGACAGCTCAGGCCATGAAGATCGGTCTTGATCACTAAGGAAAACCAAAAAGCATTTGGTGACCCATTTAGGCTTAATTTGCTTTCAGTCTCCTCTACCATCTGCAGAGCTGGGAGGTGAGCTGTTGTTCAGCCCATTTGTATACACTGATTGTGTCTGGAGTCTCCATTCACCTGCATCCCGAACATGAGTCGCTTCAAAAAGACAGAGTCACATCTTCCACCTGCTGTTGCTCAGGTCGTCATTTATTTGTGGCTCCCAGACCTACCTGTCAAAAAATATTTTCCATTCGGAGTCAAATCTGGCTGATTGCGCCAGTGTATTTATATGAGTGGGTTTGTGTTTTATTGCTGTAAAAAGGGATTAGTCCTGCTGTAATAATATTTTCCATTTAGAGAGCACTTTGGGCTGAGAGCCCCCTTCGAAGGCACGCTGTTCTGATGCTGCTTTTCTAAAACCACCCGCTTTATCCCATCAAACTTTGTGAAAATGACAGCCTCCAGGCGCACCCCCCCCCCCAGTCAGCTGGCAGAGGAAACAGCCTTAAACAAGGTTATTTTGGCGATTTATGTCCTGAACCCCCACGGGAAAGACTGCCAAAACCTTGAGTTCAGACCCAAATCAGAGTCAACTGAATTAGTGGGAAAAGCCTGGCTGGAAAAAAAGTAGCCAAGGACTGGAAAGCACCTTAGAAATCACCCAGAAGAGTGATTTCCAAGTTTATTTCTCCAGCAGAACTCCTTTTACCTGACAAAACAGACACCTGCTGGTTACTGTGGCCATCCTTGGTCCTACCCTGGTGGCTCCCAAGAGTCCCAGGGAACATTTTTGAAAACCTGTACTGCATGTCAACTTCTTCATTTTACAGATAAGAAAATGGAGGTCCAGAGAGGTGACATGACCTGCTCAAAGGCTGACAGCAAGTGACAGGGACAGCATGCTGTCCTAACGGTCTCCTCAGCCAAGGAGGGACTGGAAAGGAGGAACAGGGACAACATCTTGGTTCCTCTTTGATGGTTTTGATGTCAGTGGTTTTCTCCTGAATGGGAACCTTCAGTAGAGCTTGAATCTGGGTTCTCTCTGGTTTGTTCCTTCCTGGTGCCCCGTAGTGGGGACCGGCATCTTTCTTTTTTCCCTCCTTGAACGCAGATTGAAACTACTAGAGACCCTTCAAAGGCATACAGGTTCATCCACCCCAGAGCCTTTCCATTTGTGAATCATAAAATAAATAGACCTCCAGGGACAGGGCCCAGGCCTTTGTAGAAGGGTTGCGGGCGCCCTTCACTTCCGGGTCCCCAACTTTGCCCTGCACGGGGCCCCTCTCTGACTGCTCCACCTTCACCCAGGAACTTCTCTTGTTGTGTATGTCAAATAAAAAGGCAAGCAGTGTGAACCTAAAATGTCAGGATCCAAGAAAACTGCAAGACTAACCTGCTTAACCAAGCATTTCTGGAAGGGAAGAGTCCTTGTGACGAATGCTTTTAGACTGTTTGCTCACTCTCCATCCATCACCAGTTTTTGTTTGCCAGTCCCAAGCAGATCATTTATACGTGCTCAGAATCCCTGGGTAATGGGCATGCTGTAAAAATAAATGGAATAAATAAATAAGTGCTTGAGCTTCTCAAATAAATCCAGTTGAATTAGACACACCTAAAGTCACTCAGTCTTGAACAGCAAAGTGGAGACTGTAATGAGATGAGAGACAGGCTTTTTGTTTCAGAAAAAGTAAGAAGAGCAGAAAAACCTCACTCAAAAGGCATGAAAAATTTCAAGAAATAAACGGAGTCATATTTGTACAGAGAGTTATTATTATTATTGAGGCTTTGTCTCCCAACTGCCTTTTTCCATAGCTTCAGCTCACCTTATATTTCTAGAGCCCTCCACTGAGATTTGAATGCGGGTCTTTTTAAAAGTGACAGTGGGGCTTCCCTGGTGGCGCAGTGGTTGAGAGTCCGCCTGCCGATGCAGGGGACGCGGGTTCGTGCCCCGGACTGGGAAGATTCCACATGCCGCGGAGCGGCTGGGCCCGTGAGCCATGGCCGCTGAGCCTGCGCGTCCGGAGCCCGTGCTCCGCAACGGGAGAGGCCACAGCAGTGAGAAGCCCACGTACCGCAAAAAAAGGAACAGTGACAGTCACTTGACAATCACTGTATGTGCCCAAAGAGAAAATAAGGTTGTTACACCTCAAAAAGTTACCCCTCAGAAAGGAGGAAGTAGCCCCAATTTTCACATCCTTATTGTCTTTCCTAATATATTTTGAATAAAAAGTTTCTACTTGGGTTAGACACATGAGCTAGAAACACTCACACGTATATGACCATCCTTTGTTTTGTGGTTTTTTTAAATCTAGGTTGAATATTTGCACTTGGAATGAGAAGACCCTTCTTTCTTTTTAAATTAATTTATTTATTTGTTATTTATTTTTGGCTGCGTTGGGTCTTCATCGCTGCACGCGGGCTTTCTCTAGTTGCAGCGAGCGGGGGTTACTCTTCGTTGCAGTGCGCGGGCTTCTCATTGCGGTGGCTTCTTTTGTTGCGGAGCATGGGCTCTAGGCGCGTGGGCTTCAGTAGTTGTGGCTCACGGGCTCAGTAGCTGTGGCTCACAGACTCTAGAACACAGGCTCAGTAGTTGTGGTGCACGGGCTTAGTTGCTCCACAGCATGTGGGATCTTCCCAGACAGGGCTCAAACCTGTGTCCCCTGCATTGGCAGGCGGATTCTTAACCACTGCACCACCAGGGAAGCCCCTAACCATCCTTTGTTGAGACCCCACAATATACCAGGCACTGTTCTAAGTCCAATATTTGCATTAACTGTTTTAAAACATAGTCCAATCCTATAAATCATGGACTATTATTATCAGATGAGGAGACTGCTAGTTTTAGATTCTTACGGAGGTCACCTGATAGAACTGTTCTTTTAAGAGGCAAAAGAGAAAAATCACCTAGGATTTCGAATGTACTGTACAATTAAGGTAAATTACATTTAAAGTAAACATTTGACATCTATGCTTATCAAAGTTTATATATTCAAGTTGGCCTAAATTGCATTTTTCTTTTTTAGATCTTTCAACTGGGAAGATAAAGTATGACCTTGTAATTTGCATATTTTCTACGTCGGCATATGCAGTATTAACTGAGCATGTACTTCGTTTGGAAGACTACCTTGGCAGCTGTGGGGGAAACAAGTGAGATGTATTTGGATCTTACACTCAATCCAGTCACAGTCAAGACACACACACACACACACACACACACACACACACACACACACACACACCCTCCCTTCCTCCTCCCAGAGCTGGGACAAGGGTGAGAAGAGGGAGGCCTCTCAAGAGTGTCTCCTTAAACAGTCTGCCCTAGAGGTCTCACTTGCATCACCCTAATCCAGCTCTTGTCCCCTCCTTCTTAAGCACACACCATGTACTGCAATTCAATACAACAAAATAGAGCGTGTTCATGTATTCAAGCAAATGGACTATGAGGAATGTACAAGATCTATAAGTGGTCAAAGTGAGAGGGTTGGTGCAGACTTCACATTAGTGAATTCTGATTAACAAGCGAAGTTGCCAAGCCAGTCAGCCTTGAGCAGGAACATTTTGAGGAAGAGGAAATGACTTTATTGCAGGAAGACAGCTGAACAGGAACAACTCGTTAGAGTGGGTTTGATGGACAGGATGGAGGAAGCAAACTATTCCCCACAGCAATAGCAAGAATCTAAGTCCAGGAAGTGATGAGATCTGCCAAGAAGAGAGCTCCAACCACACCGCATATCCCAAAAGTGTCAGTGCACCAGAGCCTAGTATTACTGAGTTACCTCAGCAGACAGGATGACACAGACACTCATTCATTCAGCGAATCCTTACAGACCATCGATCGCTCCACTAGGCACTGGATGCAATGGCGAGTGCAAAGCATGGAGAGATCCCAGCCTACCAGGGATAGATCCCAGGCAGGAGCTACAGGATCTCCTCTGTCAGTGGTACCAGGACCTGAATCATCATCCCTTTGTCCATCGTATCTCGCCCGTTGGTCACTTAGGAGCCATCTCCATTATGGGATCAACTGTCATGGTATCATGTTACTTGTGTTCAGGTAACCCTTATGTTAGTTAATAATGGCTCCAAAGGCCAAGAGTCGTGATGCTGGCAATTCAGATATGTCAAAGACAAGGCATAAAGTGCTTCCTTTAAATTTGCAACTTCATAAGGAAAGAAAAAAGCATATGCTGAGGTTACTAAGATTTACAGTAAGAATAAATCTTCTGTCCGTGAAATTGTGAAGAAGGAAAAAGAAATTCATGCTAGTTTTGTTGTTGTACCTCAAACTGCAAAAGTTACGGCCACAGTGCTTGATAAATTCTTAGTTAAGATGGAAAAGGCATTAACTTTGTACAATAAGATATTTTGAGAGAGAGAGGGAAAGAACACATTCACATAACTTTTATTACAGTATATTGTAATTGTTCTATTTTATTATTAGTTGCCGCTGTTAACTTCTTACTGTGCCTAATTTATAAACTCAACTTTATCATATGTATGTACAGGAAAATACATGGTATATATAGGGTTCAGTACTATTCATGGTTTCAGGCATCCACTGGGGGTCTTGGAATGTATTCCCTGCAGATAATCAGGGACTGCTCTATTACAACTATTGATTTCATTCCACGAAATTTATATTTCTATTAAAATGATGTTCTGTGAAATGGAAAAAGGATTTCTTTTTAATTTATGTGTTTTGTATACGCTTGTAAATTCCCTTGTTTGCCTAATTCTCTATGCAGTAGTTCTCAAGGTGTGGCCCTCTGCCCACTGTGGGCATACTCTCCAATCCCAAAACTTTTTCTTACCTGCCTGAATGAGATCAACTCATTAATAACTGACTACGTATGTTTTGCTAAGTTCAGTATTTTTAAACTAAAACTAGTGCTTTTGAGAGCTGAGAGAGTTTATGTCTGCCTCCAATTTAGTATTTTGCTAATTCAGTGTTTTATTAACATTGCAAGGCTCCTACCCCACATGTGCATATGCAGGTAGCTGAATTCCTACAGTTTGGGGGAAGGATACGTATTCGTTATCAGCACTGCCTTGAATGGTCGTGTTCTTTGATTGCTGCTCTTCTTGTTTCTTAATAGCAAATTATTGTTGGTTTTGCTCATCATTATCAATTTAGTTTGTTGTGGGTTGTTGTTAACCCCACAGTATGTAGTAATGAATATTTATGAATTTTTAGGCTATAATTTTCCAAAACCTCTCTGGTCTCTATGCATTGTGTTCAAGTATGAATCATCCATACCCTTATTACTACAGCAGATGTATACATACTCCCCCACCGCCCCCCGTGATTTGCTAATGTGAGAACATTTCATTGGTAATGTGGGCAGTACATGGAATTTTAGCAGGCAAACTGCTCACAATATACCATCAAGGTAACTCTAATACAGGTACTGGGTTATTTTTACATTTGCGTGACATTGATTTAAAATAAAAAAACAAACGTGAGCTAATGGTTTAATTTTATTACATAATAATAAGCACTTAATGCATTTTGGAGGCCAGATTTGGATGATGTGGGGTGAGTCATAATTGTGAATCATTTTCAAGGTCAATATTCCCCAAACGGTGTTCTACCAGATGTTAATAGGTATTCTGCAAACAATGAGTTTTTTACTCAGATAAGTTGGGGAAAAGTGATGTGCATTATGTTCCCCTTTGACAGATTTGCAAGGCTCTTGAGCATATTATGAGAGTTAATTTCATGTGCCAACTAGGGTAGGTCACAACAGCCAAGTATTTGATCAAACATTGGTCTGGATGCTGCTGCGAAAGTATTTTTTATATGACATTAACATTTAAATCAGTAAACTGTGAGTAAAGCAGACTGTTCTCTGTAATGTGGGTGGGCCCATTCAATCTGCTGATGATCTTAAGAGAAAAAAGACTGACCACCCCTGAGGAAGAGGGAATTCTGCCAGAAGGCAGCCTTTGGACTCAAGCTGCCGCCATCAACTCTTCCCTGGGTCTGCAGCCTGCTCTGAAGATTAGGGACTTGCCATAGCCTCTACAATTCCTTAAAATAAATCTCTCTCTAGATGGTACATACATACTTGCAGATATGTGTATATACTATGTATATCTGTATATATAATCTATATGCATAGATATATGTATATATACACTCTATGTGTGTGTATATGTATACAGAGAGAGAGAGAGATCTCATGTAGGTGCATACACACTTATATGTTTGAACTGCAAGTGTTTCGACTTATACACAGATTTTTTTCAATAAATGTGTACTACGGTACTACGTGATCCGGTGATCCAGGGTTGGTTAAACCCACAGATGGGAAAACTGCAGATATGGAGGGCCAACTGTAAAGTTATAGGCAGATTTTTAACCGAGTGGGGAGTCAGTGCCCCTAACCCCTGTGTTGTTCAAGGGTCTATATCGAGAGAGAGAATACACACACACACACACACACACACACACACTACACACACACACACACACACACACACACACTCTACTTACTGGTTCTGTTTCTCTAGAGAACTAATACACATGTTAAAGTCTCTGAAGAGTTCTACAGTTAAAAAAAACCCTGCTGGGGTTTCCCTGGTGGCACAGTGGTTGAGAGTCCGCCTGCCAATGCAGGGGACACGGGTTCGTGCCCCGGTCCGGGAAGATCCCACATGCTGCGGAGCGGCTGGGCCCGTGAGCCATGGCCGCTGAGCCTGCGCGTCCAGAGCCTGTGCTCCACAATGGGAGAGGCCACAACAGTGAGAGGCCCGTGTACCGCAAAAAAAAAAAAAAAAAAACAACCCTGCTTAACCCAGTATTTTCCCAGTTTATTCAAATCATAAAACATTTTTCATATAACACCTACTAATCTCTCAAAATATAACTTGGGAAATGCTTTTCTCAACACTTACTTTAGACAGGTTGTCAGCAATATCGGGCTCTGAATCTGTTTGATTCTGAAACGAATAAGTATCGGGACATAAGATTCCATGTCCTCTTCTTCTGCACATGGCGAAGGCAGAAGAAAATAACTGCGTGTTATGTGGGCACAAGGAGGTGAAATGTCCACTGTGGAGCCCGTTCCACACGGTGATGACAGATGAAAATATCTACCAGTGAAATGGACCCCATAGCTGTGCTTTTGTCAAATGTTCCTTTGTGGACGTTCTCGGGGACTGGGGAGTCATACTGAAATATCATCAATCACAGTGTAACACGACACAAGGCAATGCATGAATGGCAGGGGGCCTAACAGGAAAAGCCAACTCTGTCTCCATAAAAACCCTCATACCTCCTTTGTCCCTTCTTGAAAGTGTTTCCACAAATGGTCCTCACTGACCCCAATTTATCCTTCAGATCTTATCTTAGAAGACAATTCCTCCAGAAAGTCTTTTCTGACTACATCCCCTACCATGAACCTACCAGGTCAGCCCACCTGCTTCCCTGTTACAGCATGTACATTTGCACTGGACATGAACGTTATTTACTAATGCCTGTCTTTGCTACAAGGTTGTGAGGCTCATGAGGGTAGGGCCCGTTTCCATGTTGTTTGTCTCAGCAGCCCCAGCGCGTGGCCATCAGTCAGTGGGAACTCGGAGCAAAGGAACGGTGGATTGCAGGGAGCTTCCTTCTCCCTAATTTCTCTCATGATTCTACCCAGACTAGCCTTTCTTTGTAGCCAAATCTGAGTACTTTTCTCTACTCTGATCTTTCTCGAAAGATCTTCACTCTTTCAACCTTAAAAAAAAAAACTATACCAAGAGTCTATGAAATATTCATATATATGTGTGTATACACACACAGGCATGCATGCACACACGTACATCTATACATCCATTTACTCCTATGAATAATAATGCTAATAAAAACAAACATTGGGGGGCTTCCCTGGTGGCGCAGTGGTTGAGAGTCCGCCTGCCGATGCAGGGGACACGGGTTCGTGCCCCGGTCTGGTCTGGGAAGATCCCACATGCCGCGGAGCGGCTAGGCCCGTGAGCCATGGCCGCTGAGCCTGCGCGTCCAGAGCCTGTGCTCCACAACGGGAGAGGCCGCAACAGTGAGAGGCCCGCGTACCGCAAAACAAACAAACAAACAAACATACATACATTGGGACTTCCCTGGTGGCACAGTGGTTAAGAATCCGCCCGCCAATGCAGGGGACACGGGTTCGAGCCCTGGTCCGGGAAGATCCCACATGCCACGGAGCAACTAAGCCCGTGTGCCACAACTACCGAACCTGTGCTGTACAGCCCCGAGCCACAACTACTGAGCCCACACGCCTAGAGCCTGTGCTCCACAACAAGAGAAGCCACCGCAATGAGAAGCCTGTGCACCGCAACGAAGTGTAGCCCCCGCTCGCCACAGCTAGAGAAAGCCCGCGCGCAGCAACAAAGACCCAACACGGCCAAAAATAAATAAATAACTAAATAAATAAATTTAAAAAAATAAAAACAATCATTTATCAAGTGTAATAGTGTGAAGAGAGATGGAAATGCAGGGAGCAGTAGGTTTGGGGAATGAGAGAGACCGAACCCAATCACAGCTGTATCACTTTCTGGGTCAAGTAAAATTGTGCAAAAGTTTTCAAACTTATATAAAGAAAAGCAGAGACTCAGTCTAATTCTTGGATCAGTTCCTTCCCCCCGCCCCCCCCCGGGCCACCATTTACCCCAGCCTGGTGCTAGCTACATGGTGGACACTGGACATGGGTTTCTCTTCCCAGAATTATCACTGGAAACAAAAGCATTAAGAAAGACAGCGCACTGGCAGATAGACAGGCTTTCATCTCAGGAAATTTGGCTGGTATTTGGAGGGGTATGTATGTAAGAATTAAGGGTGAGGGTGGGGTGCAGTGGACACCGGGCCTGGCCCCACTCACTATGTGTGCATCCTGTACCATCCCCATGGGACCTTCAACTACTCACACTCAGCCCCCCCTTTGCAGGGAGGGGTCAGAACGGCAAAGAGCTTGGAGCTGACACAGGCTCATCCTCTCCTTCCAGCCCTGCACCACAAGCAGACCACCTGTGCCATCCAAACAGTGTCATCTGAAGAGGTTGCCAACGTGGGTTATCCCCAGGCAAGACTGGCGTGTAGGGCTCTCCCGTGATTTCCTTCTCCTTCGCCCTGGCCCCCATTAAGTCTACAGAGAAGCCTCAAGATCAGACTATACATGGGATCCAGTCCCGGCTAAGCTCCTGGAGGAGCTAAGACCTTTTAAACGCCTTAAATGCCTTCTTCGAGTCAACTCTTCCTCTAGCTGACAGAAGAGCTCTGCTCTAACAGTAAGGAATCCCTCCCTGGCCCCCCAGCATGCACACACACACACACACACACACACACACACACACACACACACACACAAACACCCTCTATTTGAGATCAGGGAAATCCACACCAGAAATCCTAAAATATACTAAATAAATTTCACACTTTCAAAAATCTGGACTCCCTAAAAAAGGCCTGCTTTTTTGGTACAAGAAATGAGTATTGAAGCACAGGAACCTCTCATGTTTAAAACTATAGGGATCATTTTTATAACTTCCCAGCAAGAGCCCCAGCACACTTAACACTAGCGTTCATGCATATCCAATCATTGCTAACCCCTTAATTAGGATTAGGGCACCTGTTCCACTGAAATGCAATGCGCTGATGTGATCCCAAGTTATTGAAAGGCAGAATGCTTTTATCCAAAAAGGCTGCCCCAACGCCCTCTGTTCCGCTGATAAAAACATTTGTTAAAAGATTCTTCTCCAGACGCAGAGCCAAGAGGCCGGGGTCATGGTACTAATCACTACACAGGGACCTGAGAAACTGATGACACTTGTGTGAAAATGCTGACTAGTTGGCAGCATCATTTTTCTAAGAGAAGATAGTAATTCAAACCATTGGCATATCACTCCTCTCACACCAATAACCTTTGGACCTCTAATTTCCTCTAAGGTACTTAGAGATGGTCCACACAGCATCATTTCTAAATGGTAGAGGTTAAAGTTGGGGCCACCAGAAGCCACAAAACCCAAACTGCAAAAGCACACTTGGACTTACCCATTACAAATGCGTTCTTTGGCTTCTCAGAGGAGCCACTTGAAGGTCAACTCCACTTAAAATCCTTGGCTCAGAAGCAGCTTGTTGCTTTATGACCCAAGTCTATTAAAATTCTTAGAGTCTCTGATGATGAAAATTCCAGCCAATTTTTTCTCTTCATGAGGTGGGGGGGAAAAACCAACACAAGTCTATTTGAAATCGTTTTATGAATTTTAATCATAGCAAATGTGTTTTAACAGTAGTCATAAAATCAACATTACCACATATACAAAGGACAAGACACCAGATTGGCATACAAAAATACCATATATTAAAATCGGGTTCATTGGAAAAACTCAGGACTTGCTAAGACACCACCTACAACAGAGAGAGCAAGCGAGAATGCTTTTTAGGACATTCAGATTTATAAACAGCAGCTCGATATCCCCCTAACGAAGTCAATATTTGGCAACATTTGGACACTATTTTCTACACAGTCCAGCAGCTCATTTATCTGTAGGGCTATCTGGCCCTTTAAAAGAAAAGATTCTAAAATAAATAATCCACATAATTGTAAATGAAACACGTCAAGGACTTAAGTTAACAGCCTCTGAGCAGCATGAATCTAGCCGTTTGACTGGAGTACTAGTTATCAAGAGGGCCAGGGAACCCACCAGTGGAGCCATCCGAATGGCAGGGACCCTGTGCAGCAGCTGCATGGCGTATGTTGGGAGTTTGTAACCACCCCAAGCTGAAACCAGCCTCCCCACCTGCATCTGCCAAGGGGGCGAAACAGGAACAAGTGGTGGAATAAAAAATAGAATAAATGACCACAACCTGGATAGAAACTGAAATATTCTGAATGAGTCTTCCCAATAGTCTTAACCTACTCAAGTCAGGATACATCCACAGGCACGGGCGTTGCATTCCATGGTTAGGAGGATGTCATTAGAGTTTGTCTGCAATGACTCAGCAACCAACTGCAGAGCAGGTTCTGAAATTGTCGTGTGCTGACACCCAGTAGGGCCTCCTTGGACCCTCTCATCAGCTGATCATATTCCCTGTTTGTCTTCAGTTTAAACATCCTGAATTGAATTTCGTGGGCCATACTGGAATGCCAAATTGTGCTTGGCTAAGTTAGTCCCAGGTGTCCTGGGTTTCTTTCTTCAGCTGGTTTCTGCCACGATTGACCTTCATCTTCTGCCTACTTTGTTCAGGAGTTATCATCTCATTACAGATTTCCCTCCCTTTATGCAAGTGTGTTCTCACTCTCTGGGGACATCTTCCTATCTGTTGCTATATACCCAATGCCACACCTCCACCTCTACCATACAGTATCTACCTAAGAGCTGGGTTTTCTCTCAGCCAGGAAAATCCAACCAGAAATTTTCTGAAGCACAGGGTAAGACACCAACAGTTGTGTCCTCCCACTTTTTAAATAGGGATGACCTAAATATCTCAACTTGAGATGCCCCTTTGAGGGGCATTTGCCTCATCTATTTCCTCCTTCTTACAGCCCATGCTCCTTCACAACCATCACATCCAACCGTCTACCTCTGGATTCTCAAAAAGCAAATGTCAAATTAAAAACTGAGCTTCCCTTTGGAAAACTCTTGTTAGAATAATCCAATTAACGTACCCCAGGGAGACCACAGAAGACTTTCACACGGGCTACTAGCCCTACATCCCATGGAGATGAAGTTAGAGCAGTGTTCTAGAAGAATGGGGCAGCCATAAGAGAACATCCCCCATTAAAACAAAGAAAATCCATGCTGTTGCAGACTTCAAAGACCCCTCAGTTCTTTGCCCCAAATATTACTGAGTGTCTCTAAAAGATCCTAATATGAATAGTATCAAAAACCGAAGACTAGAATAATAAAGTCCAGCTAACGAGATGAGTGTTTTCAAGCACCACTACATCATAAGTGAGATTGTATATAGTGGGGTACCCCAGGCAGTGAACCCTGAAAAAAAGTAATTGGCCCGACTGTGCAAGGAAACTTGTGCAGAAAACTCGGAGCCATATTGCAAGAGTTCAATAGTGGTGCTCTGCCCTCGCCAACTTGAGCAGAGCCAAAAATAAGTCATTTGGAAGACAGAGATTAAATGCCCCACCCACTAATATTCTTTAATGATCAATGGCTTTCCAACAAAATGTATATGGTAGAACCCACCTCTTCATGTATTTGAAAAGTCTCAAGAGCTTAGTTATATAGACACTCCCAAAGATAGCTGGGTTTGACAAAATGGATGCAGCCTATAACACTTGTTGAGAAATTAACATCTAAATTCACCATTATATAACCCACACTGGAAAACATTTTACTTGATCTTTTTAGCTTCAGTTATAGCTAAATCGTGTGTCTACATATCTATCTATATACAGTGAATCAATTGTGTCAGGAAAATCAATGGCTTGAATTTCCACTTATTTTTTTAGAAGACTTTCATGTTTAACAAACTTCAGCAACTCATCACTTTTGAAATAGACTAACCACTTTCAAAACAGTTGCTGAATTATCTTCACTCATCCTTTGGAGTTTCTCTTTCAGTAAGGATTACTTTGTGGGCAATGTTTTACTGAGAATGGTGGAAATGGTAAGGAACAGCTTCTCCTTCTAGGTCAAGGATGACAGATTGACTGACTGATGACACCTGTGTGAAAATGCTGACTAGTTGGCAGCATCATTTTTCTGAGAGAAGGTAGTAATTCAAACCATTGGCATATCACTCCTCTCATCCCAATAACCACTGGACCTCTAATTTCCTCATAAGTCTAAAGAAAAACTATCATTGGGCAAAAAAAATTTTAATCATGTTCAAGGATGAACTAGAGAGCCCTGCCCATTGATGAGTTCTCTATAAAAAAAAAAAAAAAAAAAAATCAACCCAATTTTGCTAAATTGAAGCAAATGCATTTGGTTTACAGTATTTTTGGACAATGTAAAGCAGACTACCCAATTTAGACACAGCTCTTCAAATAAAACTATGAGGACTCTATAAAACCAAGTCTAGACCGGAATAAATACTGTACTATCAGGAAGAGTCTGATCTTCCTATGAAAATACATCTCAAATTGAATTTTCTACTTCCCTTTATTCACTTAAAAAGCAATTTTAGTAACTTTAATAACCTTCAAGGCTTTAAATTCCATGGGCAATTTTTTTTTAACGTAAAACAAAGTGTCTTTGTGCAAGGCTTCAAATCTTCGATTCTTTCAGTGATAACGAAAACAACCAAACAGGACGAAAACAATGTCAAATCTCACTCTAAAACTAGTACCTATGTTTTTTTTGTCTGGCATCTGAAAAATGATGCCCACCTATGCCCATCTCAAATACGATGACAAGCTGGCAGACTTCAAGGGCAGACAAAAACACTCCCCGTGAACACGGCAAAACATGCTTGCTCTTTTATTTCATACCTTACTAATGTAATGATGGCGTTTGGGTTAAGACCCTGAAAGTGAAGAGGGATTTCATTAGGCTTTTTTTTTTTTTCTGTAACATTTACTTTTTGGTCACAAGACCCTAAACACAATTGCACAGTACAGGTCATGCAAGTCAAACGTTTTAGAGTTACTGTCTAACTACTATTTTTGGACAATAGATTCACATGCAGCTAATGATCCCAGAAAAGGGGGCTTTATCGAGCACTCTTTAAGCTTCACTGATTATTCCTTGGCCCGGAGTATCTAAGTAATAACCCTGAAGAGCAACTGATGCATTTGTACTGTCATACTTGAGATCATATATTTTTTAAGCCAACTGCATGTTACTAAACCAAAAACTGTCTTCTTCGCCTTACTCTGCTTACTCCATTAATATTTTGATGCAAGATTCCATTGCACAACCCTCCAGAAGTGCACTGTCCAATATAATAGCCACCAGCCACATGTGAGTGGCATCTATTTAAAAAACTTTAAATTAAATAAAATACAAAATCCGGTTCCTCACTCAGACTAATCCCATTTCAGTTGCCCAACACCCAATGTGGCTACTGTATTGGACAGCATAAGTTATATAACATTTCCATCATCACAGAAAGTTCTATAGAACAGCGTCAATCTAGAAGATCCCAAGGTTGCACCAGCACACGGTTTTAACCTTCAAGGGACCCACTCAAGTCATGTGCAAGATTAAACTTAATTATATTCCTAAAGGAAATGCCTTATAGCTTTCTGATCATAAAGTATGACTGGAAATGAGAACCCATTTGCCTTTTCACAACTTATGCCCAGGTCATTATACAAAGATGTTCCAAAGACAATGCTTTTTGATAGCATACTTGGCTCTACTTAGCATATTCAGCATTCTCTTGCTTATGTCAAGATCATTAATAAAGATGAAAATTCATGCTTCTTGTAGTTTACTATTTACACAACACTCACTGTCCTTTATAGCTCAAGTGGGAGGGGGGAACCAATGTTTTGCAACTAAAAAAATTCAAATCACATGGTTCTCTTTAACTGTCTATACTCATCCCTAAATCAACACTCCTTTCGTTTCCTGGAGAGGTAGATGCTAACTAAGTGAATATATAAATCTACAAAACCAAAACACTTAATAGTTGAGTTAGTAAAGGGTATTGATCCTCCCTGAAAAAGATCATAGACCAACAGAGAGGTCGACAGGTCTAGGAAGCAGCAAGAGGAAACGGCAGTACAAAGTTCTGGTCCCCATTTGCTGCAGAATGACAAACGGGCTCGCACCTCTGGGGACCCCAGCAGACTCATCTACAAAATGAAGCCACCAGAGGTTGCTTCCAGCTTTCTGTGCTTTCAGTTGTGAGTTTTTCATTGATGTGCAACTGTGAATTCTGGCTGATTGTGTCACTGGACTTGAGTCACATGGGGTAGATGAGTTGTTTGTGTCGTGGGTAAATGCCAAAGAGGCCAGAGCAATGGGATGCCAAATAACATTAAAACATCATTAAAGCCTATAAAAAATCCTATCTGGCAGGCTGAGACATCACATAGACATGTGCACGCACACACGCGTGCACGCACAGGATTGCACACCCTGACAAGCAGGTACACAAATAAATAACTGCAGGCAGGATCCACATAAACAATTGTTCTTACTCAGTGAGACTCACACGAAAAATTCTGATTTTGGTTGTTATTGTACCTTAAACTGTAACGTCAAGAATCTATCATAGAGCCGATTAATTTTGCACTGCTTAATTTGCAGCTCTAAGCACAGGGTTGTTTTTAAGTAAAAGGTACATGGACATTTGTAATCTACAGCTTTACACTAAGAAACACAGGGCACTGTATCATCACATATGTTAGTGTCTATATATAACCTACAGAGCATGTAGAATTCTATCACACACTACACTCCAGGGCTGGTCATTTCATACCGGACATAAACATATGTAGACATCATTCACAAAATTAATTTGAAAATGGCATGACTTAATATTGCAAGGGTAAAGTCCATGTGAAATGTAGAATTCTTAACGTAACATTTCTGTGGGGTTTTTTTCCCAAGAGGAATAGAAATTAGGTCAGACATGCATCAAGGCAGCCTGGGAGTTTGAGAAATTGAGACTAACCCAACAGTATATTAGGTTACATAATAGAGGATAGCATTCAGCTAATGTGATACCTAAATTATTAATACCAAATAAATCCTAGATTATTTGTTGTATAATGCCCAATAGCTTACACAATAAAATGGCATTTTAACCTAATTTCTAGTTTGAGCTTTCAAATACATTTCCTAAAGGTCTAAGGACAAATTGGAAAGACTTGAAAAACCCATGTTCATATTTTTATATCAAATCCTCATGTCAATGAACAGGGTTAGCTTGGGATTCTGTTCATTATATTGTCATTTTATCTCATTAATTCCATCACTTTGATGTGCATATTTTGTGCTGCTTGAAGGTAACAGTTAGCATATAAGTAAATTAAATTATCCCAGTCTTAAGGGCTTTTTCTAGCCTTACTTTTTGGAGCCAGTCACTGCTTATTTTTCTGTCCCCTTTTTTCAGGGATTCAATGGAACACAAGCAGACATACTTATGAGTGGGGACCTTGGCACATACCACTTGCTTCATGAATTCCGTAAGAGAAACTAGAAGAGAACTGTAAAGCTCACAGCTACGTCTGAACGCACACACATTCAGGGATAGAAATTTATCATTTAAGACCAGCAGATCTTTCTTCATGAGCATCTGTAGGCCATTACACATTTAAGAACGTCTGAGAATTTATGAAGAATTGGTCCATTTCAACTAGGAAAGTGAGTTGCTAGTTCACCTTGCCATTTTTCTCAATGAAAACACATTTTGAAATACAAGAGATAGTCTCACTTATACCAACAAGAGGAAACTGGAATTCAAAATGATTTAACTCTCATGTAACAATCTCTTTCAAAAAATAATCATGGACTGCCTTAAAATGCCAGTCCAAGTTTGTTATTGTTTACCAACACTCATGGCTGGGAGCAAAGACAGAATCTTCTGTTACTCTCCCTTAGTGCCTTACAGAATACAGGATAGAAGAGGAGCAAGTTTGGAAGTGACGTGTCTGTGACACCTCGCTGGGTGGGTACCGGTGCCCTTGAGGTGGCCATCATTTCAGACCCCGGACTCATTCATGCCCACAAAGTCTTACTCCCGGGATTCTTCTGAAAAGATTCAAAACCTGAGGTAAATCAAATTACACCCCCCCACACACAACCCCCCCCCCACAAATACACAATATTTACATTTAAAATTCTTATTTTGTGAGATGGCTTGAGAAAAATTGGCATGTAGGTTTCCTGTGGGATTAGGCATTTCTCATTATTACTCAGTTTATTGCTCCCCTGTTGGGCTTTCAGTTTAATAAACACATAGCGAGCTCTAATTACAAGGGAAGAAAAATGGAGGTACGTGACAAAACACAACACACTGGAAACACTTGTTCAAATATCTTCCTGAAAAAACAACTGTCCGCTTAACTTCTTTTAATTTGGGTGCCATTCAAAAAGTATTAAAGGCCTTAGCAACTAAATGAAGACTGGGTTTCATTTTTTAAAAAAGGAAAGAAACCAGCACTGCATGTCATCACTGAATTTTTACATGGATTCTCAGATTTAATTCTACTTGTATACATAGCATCTTTGTTTTAATCTACCACATTGAGAGAAGATCACATTGTATGCACTTCCACAGTTTAACATCTAAGTAGAATAGGTCTATCTGGCAACACGATTTTGAGAAATCATAAATTACAGTCATTTAATACGATTATGAGGATGCATGCGATCGTCTTGGAAGCTGTTGCCACCAATAATCAGAGCGCTCTGCCTGGTATCTTGCTGACACCTCACATTCTGCCCTTCGTGTCTGTCTTGGGTTAATCAAGTGGCAGCCCAGAGGCCAGCACTCGGCACCCAATGATCAGCGTGGCCCCCCATCTCCTCACCGCGATCCATCACCAACACCTGCTCAACCGCTAGTTGGCACCCACAGGAGACTTCCCCGCGGCCCTCTTCAGCCACAGGATATCACAGTGAAGCGCTTAGAAATGCAGGACATGTTGTGGAGCACGATGCCGAGAAGGAAGACCAGGACGCAGGCCACCAAGATCACAGTGCACACCCCAGACCAGGTGGAGCTTTTCACACGCCCCGCCTGTCTGGCTCCTCCTCCACCGCCTCGGGCGGAGCCCCGCCCTGCAGAGGCTGCTGCTCTCCCGGGATGGTCACCACGGTGACGGACTTCTGCTGGCTCCCGGGCAGCAGACGGCAGCCCATGTCTCCGGGCAGCAGCGCTCGCTCCTTGGAGATGGGCAGGGGCAGCATGTAGCACCCATTGCTCGGAAGTTTGATGAAGACTGGGGTGTGCTCGGAGGCGTGCGGGATGGCGATGACGGCAAGGACCTCGGGGTCGTCCGGGAGCTGGGACACGGAGAAGCCCGGGGGCAGCTTGGTGATGCCCCGGCACCAGGGACACCTCACGTCCTTCTGGCTCGTCCTCATCTGCTGAAGGCACACCGAGCAGCACGTGTGTTTGCAATCCAGCAACTTGGGCCTTCGCCGGGGGCTGTAGTAATTGAAGCAGATCTGACATTCCAGCAAAGACTCTTGGGAGAGCGTCTCCATGGTGGACTGTGGGCAGGAAGGCCAAGGCCGAGGGAGAGGAGCTTGTTCTCAGAGTCCACCACTCCGCCACCTTCTTTCTTGCAGTCTTTCCAAAGCTGCCGGGGGATCGGGGAGTTCACAGGCATCTAGCATACTCGGGCGTGTTCATTTCTGAAGGAGACAAAAAATGCAAACCAACTTAATTACTTCAAACAAGTTGAGATGGATTTATACGACTGCTCAAAAGTCTTGACACCAGGTCAAAAGGGTAAAGTTTCCCACTTGTGAGACTGTAGGATTCCCATAATGTCCAGTGGACAGTAATGAGTTGTCTCCGCGAATACTTTGCTTATTTCTGAAGAAATAAACATCTCTATGGGGTATACAGGGGGAGTCTGCTCTTTCTGCTTTATTGTTCTTCTGGGCTGTTCTTCTAAATACACTGCAGAAATTCTCTCGTTTCCAATAAGTTTGTAGCATTTCCTAAAAGTAAATTTCTTTCCTTAGATCCTCTGACCTTCTTTTTCCGACTCTACTTATTATCTTCCTGTAACTATTCATTGCCAGATACGGGCAACTTTACAAATCCAGGTATTTCATGTAACTAGCTCGCTCACTTGATATGGGTTAGGACTGTTCCTCTCTCACAGGTAATTAAAATGATGCCAACAAAGAAGCACATGCAGGCATCTGTTATCTTTTCCACCAAATCACCTGAACCAAGGTAATTCTTGTCAGTTGGTTTTAAAAAGAGACAAAAACAAAATAACCCCTAAATAACAACAACAGTGAACCTTTATGCAGTAGGGGTCACAAAAATACACAGGATCACTACTACATTTCGGTCAGTTCTTTTAATTTCATTATTATTTGGGCTTGCATCAATTAACATGACCAAAAGCAAATACTGTTAATTCACTGATCATAATCAACCATTATTGTCAGAGAAGACTGGTAAGGCAGCCTCACCAAAAAAAAAAAAAAAAGTAGGAGGAGAAGAAGGAGGAATGTTAGCCTTCTGGTATTGACAGGAGGCAGAATAACTTAGTTCAACTTAACTGGAGTTTGAGGACCTCCCCCCGCCCCGTCCCCCACCTCCCCGCCAAGTGTTCTAATAAAGGCTGCCCAACTCTGCTTCCTATTGAAAGCATCCAAATTATGTGTCTCTGAATGGAGCCATGATGACTCTGGAAAGAACTATTCAACCACTATTGTAGAAATAATTGTCAGTCCTAGACCCCCACCTACACCCAGAAGCAGGAGCTAATAACACAGAAAACCTCCTTCACATTCTTCTTAAAAAGTGAACTTTCTTTTTCTTTCCAATTTCCTTTGTGAAATTAAGAATGCACCCCTCCCCAACGATTACGATTTGTTAAAATCAAAATTAAACATGCAGAAAAAGTTTAAAGTCAAAAATAATCACTGATAAAAATTAATGTTGACAATCAGAAGAGAAACATTTTAAATTATTTTAGCTGTAGTAAGAGCACTTACGTTACTGAAAGTAAAAATATAGTAACATAGCATTCAGAAAGCTCATATTATTAATATAATCAACTACTCATCTATCCACTAATTCAAGAAATAGTTATGGAATAATTGAAATTTGCTAACCGTAGAACTTAAATGTTCTCACCAAAAAAAAAAAAAAAAAAATAAATATGTGAGATGTTGGAAACGCTTTCACAATGTAGACATATTTCAGATTACTGCGATGTCAACTTTAAATGTCTTACAATTTAATATGCCAGTTATACATCAATAAAGCTGAAAAAGGAAATAAAAATAAAAAAGAAATATCTACTGAGTATCTGTTATGCACAAAGCTAGCCATGGTAGGATATTAAGATGAATCAGACCCAAATACTACTCTTAAGCAATTTAAAGTTAGGCAAGAATGAACTAGTGAATATATTTTCTCTTCTATTCATCTATTCATTCAAATTCTCATTGAATATTTACCATGTGTCAAGCATTATGATATTTATTTTTTTCCCTTGTAACAAAGACCTTGTCACCACTCGTAAGAAACTCCCAGACTGGAGGTACTTAAATAGTTATGCGAGTAAATAGTTATAACAGAAATACAGTGATGCATGCCTTACCGGAGCTGGAGGAATAAAGGACGGCTCAGTGAAGAATCTGGATTAGGGAGAGGATTCAGACATGTAAAATCAGGGACAGGTTATTTTCAAGTTCAGAAATCAGCATGAGTAAAGGAAAAGGGGTGAGCAAATACAGAAGTATTTTTATACTCTAGCTGTGACACTGGCTAGAAGATTTTTTTCTAATACAAGAGTAACTTATAGATGTCATCTCTAAGAGTTTTACAGTTTTAGCTTGTAAGTTTAGGTCTTTGATACAGATGCCTTTTAAAGAAACAGAATTCTCACAGAACTGGCAAGCACCCTCCCACAGGCCCAGCCAGGGAGAGCAGGGCCCACAGGAAGGGGAGAGGTGATCAGACCCAGGCACGGGCCACAGACCACAGACCACAGACCGTGGACAGCCTCGAGTGCCAAGGATGTGGGGTTTTCTAGTGAGCAATGGGAAAACATCAGAAAGGTTAAGAATATGAGAATGATTCATTAGGTAGCTATATTCAGGATAGACTGGAAAGACCTGCTGGGAAGCTATTATAATAGTAAACGAGAGATAATGAGTAGCTGAAGTCAATAGTGGTGATGAGAATGAAGAGCTGAAAAGTGCTGACAGGTCCTACAGGGGTCAAGTGGGATCTGGCCACATGTGACGATGAGGCTGTAAGGGGGAAGAAGTCCAAGGTCAAGTCTTGAGGGGAGGCTGGTATTATTAAGAGAAATAGGGATGGCAAAGAAAAAGATGATGAGTTCTGTTCGGGCCGTATTCCATTTGAGGGGTTAGGAAGATAAAAGAAATCAGTTATCCAGGAAGATGTTAAAGAGTCAAAAGAGGCGCTTCACTGGTGGCGCAGTGGTTGAGAGTCCGCCTGCCTATGCAGGGGACACGGGGTCGTGCCCCGATCCAGGAAGATCCCACATGCCGCGGAGCGGCTGGGCCCGTGAGCCATGGCCGCTGAGCCTGCGCTCCGCAACGGGAGAGGCCGCAACAATGAGAGGCCCGTGTACCGCAAAAAAAAAAAAAAAAGAGTCAAAAGAAAGCTGAATATATGGATCTGATATTGCAGAGCAGGCAGAGCAGAGAGAGACCCTTAGGGAGCACTTATCCTTAAGCCTGGCTAAAAGGAAGAATAGGGGCAGGCATAAGCAGAAACCCAGGAACCCCTCCCAGCACATACCCCAGATGAAAGAGTTCCAGGCAGCAAAGGGCTATGAGCGGTGGGCACTGAGAACAGAACTTGAGGTGGGGCGACGAGGAGGTCACTAGCATTTTGGGGGTGTGACTTCAGCAGGGGACCAGGGGTATGATGGAGACTGGCAGGATGCTGGAGTTCCCCGTGATGCAGAGTGATGTCAGGCGATAGGATCATAGCTTAGAGGGAAGAGCATCAAGCAACAGTTCTTTTTCTTTTCAGAGCAGAGAAATTTGAGAAAAGAGGGACAGAGCAAGCAAGTTAGGGTGCTCACAGCCAGATGGTCTGGTCTGTGCTGTTCAATACAGTGTCTGCTAGCCACAGGTCCCAGCAGAAGGTAGTGTTTGAAGCTCAGAAAGGAAAAAGTGTACGGACACTGAGGTGGGGAATGTGGAACGGAAACAGAAATCCCCAAAGTGTCAGCAATGAGGGTGGAATTCTTCTAATTTTATACCCAAGGTACTGAATTTATTTTTTCTTAGAAAATAAAAACCAAACACAGGGTTTGCTGGTGAATCTTGACCAATGCTCTTATCTATCCTCACTGTTAAAGCCCACTGACAGACAGCAGGCCATAATATTATAAATCATAGGAAGATGTGAATGTTAAATGGAGGGTGGGAGGCAGAGATTGATCATAATGAACTACAGTGGCAGAAACGACAAAATTGGGGAGGGGTATACAACAGCCAAGACATGAAAGCAACCTAAATGCCCGTTGACAGGTGAATGGATAAAGAAGACGTGGTATATGAGACTTCCCTGGTGGCCCAGTGGTTAAGAATCCGCCTGCCAATGCAGGGGACACAGGTTCGAGCCCTGGTCCAGGAAGATCCCACATGCCACGGAGCAACTGAGCCCGTGCACCACGACTACTGAGCCTGCGCTCTAGAGCCCACAAGCCACAACTACTGAAGCCCGCGCACCTAGAACCTGTGCTCTGCAACAAGAGAAGCCCACACACCACCACGAAGAGTAGCCCCGGCTCGCAGCAACTGGAGAAAGCCCGCATGCAGCAATGAAGACCCAACACAGCCAAAAATAAATAAATAAATAAAATTAAAAAAAAAAAAAGAAGACGTGGTATATATATACAGTGGGATATTACTCAGCCATAAAAAAGAATGAAATAATGCTATTTGCAGCAACATGGATGGACCCAGATTATCATACTAAGCGAAATAACTCATAGATTAAGACAAATAAAATATGATATCACTTACATGTGGAATCTAAAAAAATGATACAAATGAACTTATTTACAAAACAGAAACAGACTCACAGACATAGAAAACAAACTTATGGTTACCAAAGGGGAAAGAGATGGGGAGGGATAAATTAGGAGTTTGGGATTAGCAAACACAAACTACTATACAGTACTACTACTAAAATAAACAAGGAACTACTATATAGCACAGGGAACTAGACTCAATACCTTGTAATAAAGTATAATGGAAAAGAATCTGCAAAAGAAAAAAATATATATATGTATATATATCTGAATCACTTTGATATACACCTGAAACTAACACAACATTGAAAATCAACTATACTTCAATTTAAAAAACATTGGGGAGGGGTACAAAAAAAAAAAAGCACAGATTCCTGCCATTTTATGAATTTGGAGAAAGCTGTCCTTAACAATGGCACTCAGGGCAACCACCTTCTATGTAAAGAGAGCTGGGAACAGAAAAATACTTTGTGACACCAATACAGAAACAGTGACCACCAGTTCCTTTCTTACCCTTCTCTACATCCACATTAGTTACCTTGCTTCCGTAGAAAATTGTGGAAAACAGCTTAGCAGAGTGGGAAGAATAGGGGCTTTGGCTTCAAAGAATCTTGGGTCAAATCTCTGTTTTGTCACCACCAGCGGTGCCACTGGAACAAGTCCAAAGCTTCTAGAGCCTGCTTCCTTACTGGCTAATGAGGGGTGATGGAGTTTGTGGCTGAAGGTCAAGTGTGTTCAGGCACTGCCAGGTAGTGAAGGGCTCAGGGAGCCCTGGTGCTAATCCCTCCTTCCTTCTGACTTGGACTCCACACAGTGCCGTGCCGGGTGTGGTCTACCCAGAGGCACTTCCTGGCTCTCAAAGTACAGCTGTGTGCAACAGCTTGGGCGGAGAAAGGCGAGCACTCCTCTTGGCACTGCCCCGAGACCTGCCACACCATCATTTTTCAACAAAACCAACATGCAATTTTATTCATGAATTTATGTTCCAAGTAATGTTCACTTAATTGGTGTTGAGTTCCCTTAAAATTAGATTATACAACTCAATTCTCAACTCTATCCAAGTAAGTGTAGGCCTTACAACACACACTGAACACAAAGGCAGAAGGGGAAAACAGTTCCTATCTTCTGTGCTCAGCCACTCAGGTCGTTTTGACAGCAGAGCAGCTCTGATTTATACACTGATTCTGCCCATACTGAATTCCAGTTTATTTCCTGTAGCATAATTAGTAATGACGATGACTATTTAGGTAATGAGAAGAAAATTTGGGCTTCCCTGGTAGCGCAGTGGTTGAGAGTCCGCCTGCCGATGCAGGGGACGTGGGTTCGTGCCCCGGTCTGGGAAGATCCCATGTGCCGCAGAGCGGCTGGGCCTGTGAGCCATGGCCGCTGAGCCTGCGCGTCCGGAGCCTGTACTCCACAACGGGAGAGGCCACAGCAGTGGGAGGCCCGCGTACCGCAAAAAAAAAAAAAAAAGGCCTAGGACAGCTGGCCCTCTGTATCCTTGGATAAGAAATTCTCAAATATGAAACCTGCTGACTATAATGCAGGTAGTTTTACTCTGTTTATACTATAGACTCTTCATACGTTCTGATTTAGATCCACGTCTGTGACATCAACTATGAATCCTCTCCCCACTTGTGACATGAATTGATATTAATTACATGTGGCTGACCTTGAATTATTCCATTTGATGGTCTACACAAGGATCTTAAATTCAATGGTTGTGTTGAGAAAAATCTCTAAGTCAAAGACTAAACTAGTCACCATACTGCTCTTCTTATTCTCTTAAAACAGCATGTCTTTCTGACGTAGGTCATTTTCTTAATTTTTCAAGAAAATGTAAATATTTGAACTGAGATTGAAGAAATTAATTACAATTCCATTTAATCTGGCATTTCAGCTGGCAAGACCATTTAGTTATATTGGATCTTGACAAACTCTCCGATTAACGGCAAGAATAGGAATGGCTGGCAGTGACAAGACGTGTGGCTGACTTTTGGTCCTCTGGTAGCAGAGAGCAACCCTTTCAGGACACAGTTGCCTAATATGTGTAAAGTCCAACTGGTATAACTACACTCTGTTTTCATGGAGAAGGCAGTGGATTCCAGGACTCTGACAAATCTCAAGTGAGAATTCTATGGGCCAAGCTTTAATAGTTGCCCTGTTTTCTCCTATGAGCATCATGGTTTGTGTATTTGAAGATGCAAAAATTCTGGAAAGTGAGAATGGTTACTTAAAAGTCTTGGGTGACGAAGGGGGACGGGGCAAAGGACGGTGACGGTGTTGGAGGCCGACTGACCCCGGTAGCAGACGCAGGCAGGGTATAGAGAGGTCATTGGTTAAATGGGCAAAGAGTAGCAGACCAGAACACCATGGTCAGCCTGGGGACTTGCCACACAAAGGGCTAGCCTTGCCAGCACTGCCCAATGGCACAACCACGAGGCCGATGGACCTGCCCACAGAGTAGGGGCCATACCTCTGTACGTGCCAATATTTTCGCTGCAAAAATGCAACTAACCAAGCAGCTGAAACCGAACCATAGTTTCCAGAGATGTACTTACATAGGAGCATTTCAATTAAGTCAAGGTAGGGAAAAGATGAATGCATTTGACCTAATCACAGCTTGGTGATGAATATTTAAAATCAAAGTATATTGGAACCAAGACATTTTTAGGAATTAAATCCAAATTTCATTATTGCCATGACTGATAATAACCACTGGTTTTTGTTGGTTTGTTCGTTTTAATATCTATCAGATAATCATTACTATTAGGAATCAGGAGGTAAGGATTTTAGCTCTAATTCTGCCTATAAGTAGTTGGGTTACCTTAGGCAAATCACCTCTCCATGAGTTGCAGTGTCCTCACCTCCAAGAACACTGGACTAGATGATCCCCTAGAGTCCCTTCTAGTAACAATAGTTCTATGACCTAAGTAACTGCTAACCACACTCCTGGGTTTTCAACAACGTGACAGAGCTGTCAGGCTGTTTGTTCTATAGTCATTACATCTGACAGATCATTTATACATATTAACTGTCCATGATCTCATGCAGGTTTACGTGAGACAGTGGGCACCTAAAATAAATGGGAAGCATCTTACATATTAGAAGTTTCTTCCTTTAGGCCTTAGGTTTAATGAATGAGTCTAAAGAGAGCTAACACCCTAAAAGAAACAGCCCACAACCTCGATTTGCGGCAACTATCAAAGGAATAACTATTTATGTTTAATCAATAACCCTCTCAGCTCAAGCAAGATATTCCCATTATCCAAACTTGCTACTACGTGAAGGTGGTTCCAACTGTCCCTTGAGCAGAAGCCTGCATAACTGTCTGGCTCAGAGAGGCCAAGGTTAATGCTGGAATCAATCAGACACACAGCTTCACCTTCACTTGCTCTGATCACCCAATGACGGCAAAGAAAAAAGTTGCAGATGGTCACAAAGGTAGAGAAGAGATATAAAGGACTGTCAGGGGATCCCCAGACTCCCTGGAGAGAGGAGATGATAAAAGATGCCATCAGACAGACAGGCACAGCAAAGGGGAAAAGATCAATTACCCCAACTCCTAGAATTCTGAGTAGAACTGAAGGAACTGACAAGCCAGGCACATAAGTAAAGTAAAGGAATGGAAAACGAACAAAAATCCTAAGTCTTCCCAACGGCTGGACATCTACTAAGATAAATATGTAGTAGGAGGTAGACAAGTATCTACTGGGAATCCACCAAGTGCCAAGCATTACTCAAGGCACTGGGGTCACCATGGCAACAAGAGTCTCTGCCCTCAAGGACCCTGACTTTGCAACCTGATCTGTGGAAAGAGAAGCAAAGGTGAGGGGAAGTGTAGACAAAGCACTGAAAGGGAGACTCTTCTTCAAGTGATCCTGTGAATTCAGTTGATCCTGCATAGGGCTTAGACAGAACCACCAGCAAAAAACTATAAGTGCCCGTTAGTGCCAGAAAGGATATTGGAACCCAAGGAGCCTAAGCTGGCCCACGGTTCTTCCCACTTCAGAGACACTGGAGAGCAAGAAGAGTCAGAGGGAAGGACACTGAAATTTCCTTTATTTGATTAAGCATTCCACCACCTGACCCACGTCAGCCTCATCCCAGACAGCAAGGTGGCTCTGAGCTCACAAGTCTCAAGAGATGCAGGAGTTGAAGATGGTATCGCAAGGCAGCGATACCTTGCGATATCTAAAGACAGCCCGATGCCAAGGAAGCACATTAAATCACCACTGGGGAGGATGTTTCAGGGCCAAGATTGTGAGTTAAGGACTGAGGGGCTGTCCAAGTAGGCAAGTGCCCTGGGGAGCAGAGGTCTCTCTCTGTGGAGGGTCCCCTTTGCCCCTGCTCTTCATGTGCAGGAGACAGAGAACCTCTGAAGGCCCCTGACAAACTTCCTATGTAAATATTTGCATTTTCGTAATATGAACCACACACGTGCATCCCCACTCCTATTTCTTACCCAACCACAAATTCCAACCACTGAAACCTTAAGGCAATTTGTTTTTTAATGTTTTCCTATTATATTTCATCTACTTCAGGGACCCACAGCCTTCCTCTGTAAAGGGGCAGATGATAAATCTTTTAGGCTTTTAGGCTTTTCGGGTCATGCAGGCTCTTCCGCAAATACTCAACTCTGCCACCGAAGTGTGAAAGCAGTCAGGCCATATGTCAAGGAGCAGCAGAGGCTATGTTCCAATAAAACTGTCTTTACAGAAACAGGCCACAGATGGGATCTGGCCAATAGGACATCATTTGCTGACCTCAGATCTACATCATTTCTCATCATCTCTGTCCTTAATCCCAGAAATTCAGTATATTACTCCAGAGATACCCATCCTCAAATCATCTTACTGCTCTAACATGAGTTATCTTAACTGAGTTTTCTGTCAAGCTACAGAATGCAACATATTTTCATAGTTATTTGGGAAGACATTAAGGGAATATAATGTCTTACAGATGCACTGTCGTTTTGAATGACTATTCCCAGACAACAGGAGGAAAGAGAGTTGAGCAAAGAACATTAACAATGACAAACATTTGCTTGTCTCACCAACAGCAGGTACCATTAGTGAGAACATACAGATAGGGTTCCAAACTTTCTTCACACTTAAAAATATGGATCCACTGCTTCAACAAAATAAGCAATGATTCTAGAAGTCATTGTGACAGCACCAGATTGAAGACAAGCCTTCATCTGATGGAATGTCACAAAGACATGATGATGCCTCCTGATGGTCTGAATTTTGGATACAATTCTTGTGTTCCTCTGCATAGTCATTCAGTAGCTCAACAAATTTAGATTTGGCCAGGTGAATCTCAGCCCGATACAGAAGCATCTTCTGATGGTTCACCTTTGCCAAGAAGGGACTTTGGGTACATTTCCCAAACATGTGGAGCAGTCCTTCAAAGTGCCAAAGAACGTGGACGATTTACAATGAGAGCTTCATTAATTTGAGGCATCTTAAGGCTGGAAGGGCAGGAAAGTCTTGGCTCAATTTTTTAAAAACCACCTAATTGTTAAGACTCACCTACTTTCACACATAAAAAAAATTTATATATATATATTTCTTTTTTTATTAATTTTTATTGGAGTATAGTTCCTTTACAATGTTGTGTTAGTTCCTGCTGTACAGCAAAATGAATCAGCTATATGTATACATATATCCCTTTTTGGATTTCCTTATTTCTTAAGAGTTCTTCAGGTTACCTGGAGAATATTCTATATTAAACATTTGAAAAAAGGATGGCACATTAAAAACCTGGTGGGTTTTATAGCTATCACTTCAAATAAGCCTATTCAAAAGGCATTCATGAGATTATTTTCTTTGAGCAGAGAGTGTTCATTGCTTCAGCCTCCCTACCTACCCTCAATATCGATGATTCATTGCACGAGTTAAGCCTCATACTGAAGCTGCAAAGAATTCCTAAAGGCATTGGTACTAAAATTAAGCGCCATGGGGAGTCAGCTGTCAATCTGCTCATTACTTCTGCTTTTTCTTCTGGCTGCAGTAACTCAATGAGGGTTGATTTTCCATTTAGGCAAGGTAAGAAGAAAAGAAAAAACCTACAACCTCCCAAATTAGATATTGAACAGTGCTGCAACCAAAGGCCATCAATCATTAACGCATCCTTCCTAACCAAACAATAAATCCAAAAGATCTTTCCTCTTGCTTTCTTATATATATATTTTTTCTTATATTTTTAAGTCAACTTTGAGGTAAGGTTTTTCAATAATAAATACACATATTTAAGGGTACAGTTCAATGAGTTTTGACAAATGTGTGCAGCTGTGTAACCGCTGTGGCCAATCAACCTATTTCCACCACCAAAGGTCCCTTTTGCGCCTCATCCAGCCCATCCTTCCTACCTCCACCCCAGACCCCTGGTCCCTCCCAGCCACTGCTCTGCTCTCTAGCTTTGAATTCGTTTGTGTATTTAAAACCGTACCCGTGGGGGCTTCCCTGGTGGCGCAGTGGTTGAGAGTCTGCCTGACGATGCAGGGGGACGCGGGTTCGTACCCCGGTCCGGTAGGATCCCACATTACGCGGAGTGGCTGGGCCCGTAAGCCGTGGCCGTTGAGCCTGCGCGTCCGGAGCCTGTGCTCCGCAACGGGGGAGAGGTCACAACAGTGAGAGGCCCGCGTACCGCAAAAAAAAAAAAAAAAAAAAAAACCCTACCCGTGGGCTTTGACTTAGGCGAAAATAGCAATACTCCGAGGTTCCTTTCAGATGTCCCGGACCATGACTTTGTATATAAGGTGTTTATTCAACTTCAAAGAGAAAGCCTCGAGTAGCAAATACTACTACAAATGCATTCATTCAAATATATATTAAGAGGCACTGTTCTAGGTTTGAAGGATTGAAAGAGAAAAAGATGGGGCCCATCACTGCAAAGACAAGCCATGCTCACATAACTACAGCACAAGTGTGATTTGGGCTTAATGCAGGGGGTGGGCAGGGGGATCCGGTAGAAATGGAAAAAGGAGCACCTCTATCTGTCTGGGGAAGCCAGGAAAGATTTTTTTCAGAAAAAGAGACGGCATTTTAACTCCAAGGTAAGGACACAGCATATGCAAAAGCACAGAGTTCTAGATGCGACAGAATGAGGGGTGGTTAGGAACAGGGACCAGAGCCTGGAGCTGCCAGCAAGTGACTCCAGTATCTCTGAAAAAGGTGATATAACAGCACCTACCTCATAGGTTGTTCGGACTGAAATACATTAACACACGGAGAGCACTTAGAACAGTGCCTGGCATGCCTCTTCCAGGTATGATCGCCATCTCAGGAGGCAGGAAGGAGAAGGCTGGGTCCCAGGCAGGGTGGTGGGGTTGCAGCAGTGCTAACTAGTCAACCAATTAAGCACAGTCCTCCCCCCAGGCTCTGAGCTCAATGGAGAAGCAGATGATGAAGCAGGCGGGGGGTTAAAACGTGAGCTCCGCCGCATGGCTCTAAAAGGAAGACTGGAGGAAAGAGCCAGGCCCCGAAGCCCAAAAGGCACTTCTTCCTCCTTCCCCTCCTGGTCCCAACGATCAGAGCAGCTGTCCCCGCAGCTGGAAAAGGCCAGTCACTAGGTGGCAGCAGGTGCAGCGAGCAACACAAGACCCCAGAGGAGGGTGAACAGGTCCTGAGAGATGGGAGACGGGGTGGGGGGGGGGGGGGGGGGGGGGGGGGGGGGGGGGGGGGGGGGGGGGGGGGGGGGGGGGGGGGGGGGGGGGGGGGGGGGGGGGGGGGGGGGGGGGGGGGGGGGGGGGGGGGTTGGGGGGTGGGGTGGGGGGGGGGGGGGCGGGGGCGCGCGGGGGGCGGAGGAGAAGGGGGAAAGGGGGGGGAACACAGGCCAAGCAGGGCCCCATCTTCTCCTCCTTCCCACTCTCAGCAAGGGGCTTAGGAGGAAGGCCGAGGGGCCCCTGGAGAAGGTAGAAGTGGGAGTTCTATTTTGTAGGAAGAGATGAGGATTCCAAGGAATGGAACAGGGGCCCCTCCCTTCCTGTTACACAGAGCCTGGATTTTATCTGGGAGGTGATAGGGCTCATGGAGACTTCACAGGAGAGAGGCATCCCAATCACAACTGCATTATCATTCTTATTTTGAACCATTTTAAAGAATATAATTCAGTGGCATTAAGTACATACATAATGTAGTGGAACCATCACCACCATCTATTTCCAGAACTTGTTCATCATCCCAAAGAGAAACTCTATAGCCATTAAACAGTAACTCCCACCATCCCCTACCCCGAGCCCCTGGTGGCCTCTATTCTGCATTTTGTCACAAGAAACTACCTATCTAGGTACCTCGTGTAAGTGGAATCATATAACACTTGTCCTTTTGGGTCTGGGCCTATTTCACTATGGCATGTGTACCAAGGTCTGTCCGTGTTAAAGCAGGTATCAGAATTTATCCCTTTTTATGGCTGAGTAATATTCCACTGTGCATTATTTTTAACAGCTCCCCTGGCAGCAGAGTGGGGGATGAATTTGGCAGGGTTCAGCTGAAAGGGAAGGATGGGCAAGGCTGGAATGAAGGCCATGAGGATGGAGGAAAAGGGAAGAGAAATGAAGAGGACTTGGAGATAGGATGGAAGTAGAGAGAGAGGGGAGACCAAGGGAGGAATGAGGGAAAGATCCCCAGTCTCCAGTTCAGACCACTAGATGGAGGTAGCATTTTTGAGGAGAGGGGCTCTGACGAAAAGCAGCGAGGGTCTGGAGGTTACAGAGAGAGACCCAATACTCTCTGCGTCTTGAAATTTTCTAACTACTGAAGTCCTGACTTCCATGTGAAACTTAGACAACTATTGGGAAACTAGCTTTACTGCAATACTTTTATTTATATGAGGTTATGTGTCACCTAGCCAATTATTAGACAACAAAAAAATAGGTATTTTTCATTAATAGGCCCTCCAGAAAAAATGAAAGTGGGGAAGAGAACTATGAATCACAAATGTTTAAGTCTGAATTAATCAGTAAGGATTAATCACATATCGCAATCACAATGTTTAAGTTTCTAGAGATTAAACCTTAGCAGTTTAAACCTCCCATTCTTAGCACCTCTGAAAAGCTACAGTAAAATACTTGTAAGGGGTTGTGTGGGGCCAGAGTGATTATTATTAGATCATCACATTGTCAAATAAGGACTGTCTCTGGCCCCCCAGCTTTCTTGCCTCGTAAATTCCTTTCTCAATCAACACCCGGGCTGTGATAGAATCAACACAGGGAGATGTTAGATTCACCACCTCTCTCTTGTTACTTATTCATAGGAGCGCCTTCTTCCTCTGTAAACAGACACATCTTTAGATGGTTCACGGCATGCACTCCTTTATTAAAGTGTACCTTACTCTCTTTTTATCTCAACTAAAATAATTCAACTTTCCAAGGAGCCCCAAATTGAATGTGAGGTTATTATGAATTACCCAATCCTTATATCCAAGACGGTGCACAAAGCATGTAAGCTGGCTGCAAGGAAAAAATAAGCAGTTTAGGATACAGTGTTCCCCCTACTCTCACCAAGTACCCTCAAAGCAAAAAACACTGTAAAAATACAAGCTCTATGTCAGAAAAAAAAAGATTCATTTTATTTAAAAACGTTACACGTAAATGACTTCTGTTAAAAAAAAAAAAAGCTTTCTTGTTTAATATTAAAGCTTAAAGGTCCCATCATCAAATAAGGAACAATTACTTCCAAAACCATTTTTTTCAATTATGTAACCTTTTCAGAATATTAATACATATTCTAAATATAGCATGTGCGTGTGGGGATATATATGTGTCATGATCTGTTGGTATATTTTTTATATAGGCCACATAAGATCCAATTCATTTTTTTTTGAAAATAACAAGAGATGGACAATTCTTACATCTTAAACTGGTTTTGTTATAGAATTATTGCAATTTTATATCTCCATCACATCAAATACATTCATTTTAGGGAAGTAAAATATTTAGTGTTTAATACATTTATTTAGTTTTATTTATTTTTGGCTGCGTGGGGTCTTCGTTGCTGTGCCCAGACTTTCTCTAGTTGCGGCGAGCGGGGGCTACTCTTTGTTGCGGTGCTCAGGCTTCTCATTGTGGTGGCTTCTCTTGTTGCGGAGCATGGGCTTTAGGTGCGCGGGCTTCAGTAGTTGTGGCTCACTGCGCTCAGTAGTTGTGGCCCACGGACTTAGCTGCTCTGCGGCATGTGGGATCTTCCTGGACCAGGGCTCAAACCCGTGTCCCCTGCACTGGCATGCGGATTCTTAACCACTGCGCCACCAGGGAATCCCGAAGTAAAATATTTAAGTCATATTTTTAAACAATTGATAGTCAGAATATCTGAATTTATCAGTAATGACCAACACTTAAGATTAATCTCTACCAAAGCCTTTCGCAATATCCTTTTTGGTTGGAATAAAGTCATCTTCAAGTACTTTGGATTTGAATAAGTTGGTATTGTTATTCACAATATGTGGATATTTAATTTTTTTAAGTACACATGTATAGACATATTACCTAACTAAAACTACTTAAAAATATGTATCTTTATAGTACAGAATACTTATTTTCCAAAGCTAGCAGTTCAGTTAAAGTAATTGATAAGTCTTATTTGGTGAAAATTGCTATCCCAATTCAGTAAGGCAAATACCTTTCCCAAATAGCCATGTACTATCCTGTTAACTTAAGTCTATTTAATCTACCAATAACTTACTGAGTTTCAGCTTTCATTTCATTTGTGAAAAAATTCTCAATAACTCATCTTTCTTAGAACAGTCATAAATGTATCTAAAAACAGGAAGTTAATATTTTCTAAATTACCCAAACTCTATCTTTGAGTTTAAAACAGTCTGATTTAACAAGCATTCATTTTTTAAAGTATTGATAGAAAACAAATTAAAATAGAGTCAGGCCAGCAAATAAAACAGAGGATTTTAGAAGCCACCTCTATATGGCCCACCTGTTATTAGGTCATGCCTGTTAGCAAGCATGTGTTTTCAAACACCAAATGGTAATTGTCTATGTCTCACATTACTGAGCTTTTGTCAGTCTGTTCTTATCTTATGAGTACCTTTAATAACACGGTTCATCTATATCTGATTAATTCAAGATATTTTAGCAGAAGAAATGGTAAAGCATATTTCAAATCTCTATGCCAGTTATACTATCACAGAGAGCTTCCTTGTTCCTGGTTCTATGGTTCTACTAAACTCAATGACTCTTACCAACAGAGAAAATAGCTGTTTCCTTGCTTTATGCGTATCATGACACTTTTCACAGAGACATAATAATAGTAGAAATAAAACAACAAATACAGATTTAAATGAAAATGGATGTCTCATCAGGCATTAGCCATGTAGGTCACAGGAATCAGATTACATTGGTTTGTTGAGATAGCCGGTCTATTTCGGAAAATAATTCTCTAATGCTCTCAAGATATTGAGTAACTTAAAATGAAACAAGGTCGAATTTAACCTACATTAAAGGAGGGAAGAAGTAGCAAAGCCTTAAAGAAATTCAAATCTAAGGTGATTTACAGTGAGCCACTGGTACAGCTGCAAATTCAATTCCAGCTTCCACCAGAACTCCTGTCCTTCAAATGATTGCTTGAATTGTCGCAATTCCTCCGTTTTCCAGTCTAATTTGGAATATCAATGAAACCACAGAACGGAGACTCACACACAACACAATTTCCTGAGGAAGTCATTCTACAGCTAACATCACTGAACACAAGTGCTGTCTATTAGTCTAGTCCGTTTGTTTTGCTTTAGCTGATGGGAAACATTCCGAGGGCTCTCAGGGCCAAAAGGACTATGCATTTTTAAAATGCCATCTATCCCTGAAGCTGGATTATAATAAGCAGATAAAGAGACAGGAACATTGTGAAAACAATTTGAAGAGATTTTTCTTTCCGTCCATCAATCCAGAATGGGGCAATACATCATCCAGGTGACCCTTCCCAATTATGGCTACTTTCATAATCTGATTGCCTTTTGCATTAAAAAAAAAATCAGCTTTATCCACAAGATAAAATATCAAATACACTGGGAAGAACAACTCCTTTTATCTTGAATGTAGTTAGCAAAACACTAATGCAAAACTGCTCTATTCCACAAATCAGCAAGTCATCATTTGTGTGATCAACCAACCAATGGTTTATTTAACACCTGCTATGCACCAGGCACTGGAGCAGATGACGTGGCCTGTGGTTACTTATCCAATCTTTTGTCATGCCCTGGCTCGAAGCCCACACTCTAGCCACTTTGAGGCACTTACACTTCTCTAAAAGCAATGTGCCTCTCTCACCGCTAAGCCTTTGCACGCACATCATTCTCTTAGCTTGGGATGCTGTCCCTCCCATTTTTAGTATGGAAAAATTCCGTCCAAATGTCCATCACCAATTCCAAGAAGGCTCCCCTCATCCCTCTAGCTGGGTTAGATGCCACTAGTATGTTCTCTAAGGACCCCTTTCTATAATGATCATATTCTATTTACTTGTGTCTCCCCCATTGGAAAGTGAGTTCCCTAAGGGCAAAAAACCTACACACACCCCATATTTGACCAACCAAGGGGTTCAGTGGCCTCCTCTTTCCCTGCTGTCTCTTTTCCTTAGTACCTAAGCAATGACTGGCATTCAGTAAGTGCTCAATAAATGCTTGCAGAATGAATGAAAACTGATAGAAACCAGGCCATTTTTGAAAAATTAAGGATATCTGGTCACCAGTATTCGCAGGCAATTCGGAAATCATGAGGATGATTCAAATCATGCATTTAACAGTATGCTTTCATTGACCTCTTCCCAGAACAGCATGTTCATTAAAGGAAAGAGTTACTATGTTGGTAACTAAACTTAGATGTTAAACTAGTACTTCGACAAAATCATTTGAATCTATGCCTCATAAAGTCCACTGGAGGCTGAGCAAATCAGTGCCTGGGGGGGTTGGTTCCAAGGTAAATATCTGCAAAAAGCTCCCTGGGTGATTGTGATGTCAACTGAGGGTTGAGAGCCACTGATAATTCCTTATTCTAACTAAAAAGGGCTCTAATAATCTACCCCCAAACAGGCACTCTCGAACACTGCTCTTGAGAGAACAAATCAGTAGGAGGGGAATGCGTCATTATCTAATAAAGCTACTTATGATTTTACCTTCTACCCAGTGTTTCCACTTCTAAGTATTCACTCTGAAAATACACCTCCATAAATACAAAATAACATGTTCACAGGTAATTCATTCATTTCACCATTATTTGCAACAGCAATATGCTGGAGAACAAATCATCTAAATTCCCATTCATCGAAAGTAATTGATTTCTATTCCCCCAACGTGTAGCATGTGGTCGTACAAAAGAATGAGAAAGAGAGCTATGAACTGCTTTGGAATGACAGCCGGGTTATACTGTCAGGTGAAAAGAATGAGAAAGAGAGCTATGAACTGCTTTGGAATGACAGCCGGGTTATACTGCCAGGTGAAAAGAAAGCAAGGTGAAAGATTAAGAAGGGGAGTAAGAATATATATTTGCTTATTTCTACAAAAATAAACTCAAAAGAATAAACCAATTAATGTAAACAGTCATCAGTAAGTGGAGGGGTGGCAACGGAGAGGAAGGATGTGAAGGTGCGGCCTCTCTCAGTATATCTTTTATACAGTTGTGACTTTTGAGTCCTGTGAACATTTTACGTATGCCCCAAAATAATTAAATCAGAGAAGTAGAAAAAAAGATCAACCCTAAAATTAAATATAAACAGAAACAAGTGAACTGAACTCAGATGGACAATATAACTGCCTTCATATAACTACTGGGCATAAACACTCTGTACACACTTACTGGGATACATTTTTTAATAATAATGGTATCTGCCAAGCAATCTTTTTAAAAAAATATTTAATTACTGTTTATTTATTTTGGCTGCCCTGGGGTCTTAGTTGTGGCACTTGGGATCTTCACTGTCGCATGCGGGATCTAGTTCCCCAACCAGGGATCGAACCTGGGCCCCCTGCACTGGGAGCATGAAGTCTTACCCACTGGACCAGGGAAGTCCCTGCCAAGCAATCATGAACTTTACTTGGTTTATGGTTGGTATTCATGGCAGTGCCGTAGTAATTCTGAAACTATTTTGTAATATATACTACATGCTAGAATAAGCAATTATACTGATGTTGTTAGGAAACAGGGTTTTCCCACTGTGGGAAAAGGGAGGTAAAAAAATACTGAAATCAGGGAAGGTAAGAGGGAATTAGTTGTGCTGAATTTAAACTGGAACCATCAAAATACAATCATGATTTAAAATAATAGATACGTATTTCTAAGTTTTGTCCACTGAAAATGTTTAGAAACAATGATAGTCCGGTAACAATGAGCATTCTTCGTTCCTAGATCTTGGTTTCTAAATACTATTTCTCACTAAAAAGAACCTGAAATCCTTGGGAAGTGGCTGATTCCAGGTCGGGGCAGGGAAAATACAAAGTGAGCCTGGATCATCCTATAGTGCCATCAGGTGAGAATGATGGGGACACGTCAGAGGCCACAGAAGTCAGGTTGAAGGTGCTCAAACTGCACTGACCAAACTTGGCAACATTTGAACACAGAAAAGAATGATTGTCTGAATGTTTGTGTCTCCCCGAGATTGAAGCTCTAACCCCCAATATGATGGTGTTTGAAGGTGGGGCCTTTGGGAGGTAATTAGGTTTAGATGAGGTCATAATGGTGGAGCCCTTATGATGGGATCAGTCCCTTTTAAGAGGAAGAGGCCAGAGCCCTTTCTCCACCAAGTGAGGACACAGTGAGAAAGCAGACACCAGCAAACCAGGAAGAGATCTCTCACCAGTAACGGAACCTGCCCAACCCTTGACCTTGAACTTCCCTGCCTCCAGAACTGTGGGAAATAATTGTTTCTTGTTTACGCCACCCAGTCTATGGTATTTTGTTATGGCAGCCCAAGATGACTAAGACAAAGGTAGTATTTTTATAAGACACTGAATTATAAAAAGGATCTGTGACCCCACAGTGATGCTCAAAGGTAAAATCATACAGGAAGAGAAGGGGGAAATTAAGAGAGGAATTGGGGAGGGGAAGTACTTTTTAAATTGACGAATGCTGGTTTATAGATGAAAAAAAACGATCGATTAAACTTAAAAAACAATGTTTTGCCATCTCCAGTGTAGGAATGATTTAGGCAAAGATCATCAATAGACACTAAAATCATTGGATGAAAGCTTATTGAAAGGCAGGATATTTACGTGCCTCAAAGTATCGGCTAACAGATTGCTTACTAAACGGTAGAGGAAAGTCATCCTTACAATGTGCAGATCAGGCAGATATCACCTTAACCAAAAGTCTAATTTAGCACAGTCATAATGGAACAGACCGATGTGTCACCGTCCTCCTGCAGTGACGCAGTGAAATACTGCTAAACATCGCTGTGCCAAAATGTTCATCTTGAACTTCACCATGAGGGAACAAGACATGTAGGGCTGGTATGGGCTCCTCAAAACTGTCAATTGAGTGGAAAGGCAAACAAAGGCAAGGAGGCTGCTCCAGATGATAAGAGGCTAAGGAGACATGGTAGCTAAATCCGATGCACGACCCTTTTTTTTTTTTTTTTTTTTTTTTTTTTGCGGTCCGCGGGCCTCTCACTGCTGTGGCCTCTCCCGTTGCGGAGCACAGGCTCCGGACGCGCAGGCTCAGCGGCCATGGCTCACGGGCCCAGCCGCTCCGCGGCATGTGGGATCTTCCCGGACCGGCACGAACCCGCGTCCCCTGCATCGGCAGGCGGACCCTCAACCACTGCGCCACCAGGGAAGCCCGATGCATGATCTTTGTTGTGATCCAGGATTGAGGTGGGGAAAAACTCTACCGTGATAAAGGACATTTTTGAGCATGGACCGTATATTACATGACATTACTGACTTAATGGTGAATTTCTTAAGTGTGATGATGTGACTTTGCAGGAGAATGTCCTTGTTCTCCGGAGACACATGCTGGAAGTATTCCAAGGTGAAGGGTCATGATGCTGCAAACGTGGTGAAACGTTAAAACTCATCTCCATTCCACCTGTTTAGTTAGTCCTTCTATTTCTAAGATTATAGGTGAGAGAAAGCCTCAATACAGCTAAAGCAAGTCTCTCACACTTCTAGAAAAGCTGTCAATTGCCCTTTAAAAACTTGCATGAGGACCTACAAAAATAAAACTGCTTGACTGTTATGGGCTGAACAGTGTCTCCCCACCTCCCTACCCCACCCCCCAAGATTCCAACATCCAAGTCCTAACCCTCAGTACCTCAGTGTGACTGTATTTGGAGACAGGGCCTTTAAAGAGGTGATTCAGGTGAAATGAGACCATTAGGGTGGCCTGAATCTAATGTGACTATGTCCTCAGAAGAAGGGAAAATTGGGGCACAGACAGATATTTTGAAGACCAGGTGAAGACACAGGGGAAAGATGGCCACCTACAAGCCAAGGAGAGAATCCTCCAGAGAAGCCAACCCTGTGGACGCCTTGATCTTCAACTTAGCCTCCAGAATCGTGAGAAAATCAACTTCTGTTGGTCAAACCACCCAATCGGTGCTTCTGATCGTGGCAGCCTGAGCAAACGCATACACTGACATGGTGCTTTTCTTGATTAATTTTCTCTTCTGCCAGGCACAGTTCCTGGCTCACATTGCCCAGATGCACTCTTCTCTCCAGGACTGCTCAGGTGGCACACAAGGTCCTTCGATCTGGCCCCCATTAATCACACAGGCCCCATCTCCCACCCCCACCCCCTCCCCAGGCTCCAGGACACCCTCCCATTCCTGGTTTCTCACTTCTGTGCCTTTCTTTGAAGAAACACACACACTGTTCCTCCTGACTTGAAGGTGTCTCTCCACAACCCTTACAAAGTTGAAGGTTCCCTCCTCCCCAGTTCCTCAGCCCTTTAGCAGCCCCTATTAAGCTCCTTCCCACGATGCATTAAAACTACTTGTTCACTCACAATTCTCACCCCAAGACTCTGGTTCCTCTAGAGCAGGAAATACGTGTTCTTCATCTTTGTAAAGCACAGCATTTAAGCACATGCTAGGCATGCGTATCTTCTGTGAATTAAGTTACCATGAAATACAAACAATCCCATACAGACAACTTCAGACTCTTTTGGCTTTTCCCTTATTTGGCATGTTCAAGGGACCAGAGCATCATCACAGAAAGGACTCTGGAGATCAGCCCTGTCACCAAAGGCAGAGGAGTAATACTTAAATCCTCCCATCAGCCTGTACTTGGAGCCAGCCAGGTTTTCATTAGCGTTAACAGAAATGAATCTCAGAGAACTGAGATTAAGTGAAACGTAACTCAATGTGAGCTTAAAACAACCTCTCTTTCTACAATAAACTGCTGTAATCCTTCTGAAGTCCCCAGCAAACCACCTCTCCTGCCCAACTTGGCCCCAAAGCATCTATGGATAGCCACGGAGCGTCCCCAGATGGTACTGACATTCATGGCGAGGAAAAGATGGAAGAGCCACCATTTACCAGGATGGCACTGGAGGGTCCAGCAAAGGACAGCACATAGATTGATGCACATCTGCTGTTCAAAGCCCCTCTCGAGGTCCCTGCTTTCACCTCCACATCCAGATCTATCAAAGTCTTAGACCCACCCTTTTCTCAGGACTCAACTCCTTGCCTCCCATTTACTCCCCTCGGAACCCTTGGCGTTACACGGCCTTTTATAGGCTGATGCTCCTTTATCCTAAACTGACAATTTCCTGTTTGCTCCTTCGTCCTTGTCCCTACTGGAACCTGCTTTTCTGATAAAGACAACACAATGTCCCAATCCACCTTCAACCTCCTCACTTGTCTGCAATCCGAGCTGAACTTTGCACCATCCTACACAACTTCAATAAACATGATTACCCGTAGGACCTCACATTGTTGCAAAAAACAAATAACTTCCCCCCTCCCCAAACCACCTGAAAGTAAGCTGCAGACCTGAAGTTCCATTACTCCTGTATACTCAAAGTATTTCCTATTTAACTGCAGTACGACCATTAAAATCAGGAACTCAACACTGGTACACTACCACAGACTTCATTCAAATTTCACCAAATATCCTAATGATGCAAAGGGATAGAACCCAGAGTCACATGCAGTATTTACTTGTCATGTTTCTTCATTCTTCCTCAATCTGAAACCGCTCCTCAGTCTTCCCTGAATTTTATAACCTTGACAGTTTGAAGATTACCGTAAGTTATTTTGTAAAACATCCCTAAATTTGAGTTTGTCTGACGTTTTCTCATGAAGAGATTTGTTTCCTTTTTTTTTGGCAGGGGAGAGGGGAGATATTACAGAAACAATGTTGTAATTTCCTCCTTCTATCTTAGCAAGTGATTGTGTTACAGTAACTTGATCCCTTGTGTCTCCCAGGTTTCTCCAAGGTAAAAGTTACTCTTTAATCCCTCTCTCTTTTGTATTTAACAAATACTGGGTTGGCCAAAAAGTTCGTTCGGGTTTTTCTGTGACAGCAAACAAAAAGCCGAACTAACTTTTTGGCCAACCGAATATTTTGTGGAGACAGCCTGAGGCTGTGTAAATCTCCTTATCAAGCTTTCACCCACTAATTTTGGCACACTTTAACATTTCTTGCCTGAATTAACCATTACATGATGATTGCCAGTGATGATATTGAATTCTACCTTTTATTCTACATTTATTAGTGGACATTCTACTGAAGACAGAATGTCCTCTTTTCCTTATTTATTTTATTCATATTAGTATGGGTTCATTGATTTTATATTACTTAACGAATTCTGATCCATTACCGCTATATTTATTTTGATGCTGAAAACAACCCAGGTTTGGCTGTTGGGAGCTTCATCACCCTGGCTGCTATGTCCTTTTGACATGCCCCCACCATTCTTTGAGCACTTCCTTACTTTGTGGCACAAAAAGGTGTTTTAGGCTCATCTCATAGTTCCTCTTCCCCAGGCCCAGAATCAGATTTCTCCAAGGAGCCCATTCCTTTTAGTTGCAGAATGGTATTTAGAAACCAAGATCTGGCTTATAGACGTGCTCATGGCCATTGGATATCGCTACTCTCAGGCCCTGTAAGTGGACACAGCTAGGAAATATATGAAACCTCTGAGCTCCCCTGCAATGTCCAAAGTTTTGTTCCTATGAAGTAGAAAAGCCTCAACTTCAGTAAAATCTCCTAGAATCCTACAACTTGAACTGGTCTGTATTTTCTTTGTAAGCCACAACCCCAAGGAGCTAAGCCTACGGAGTGGGGTCCTGTCTCTCACAGCTCTCCCTCCTCTCCCTCCTCTTCCAAAGCCTCGCACTCTGGTCTGGAAGCTCCTAGTTCCATCTGATGAGTCATCCGTGGTCTCTCTCCTAGCCATATACTGTTTGCCTCTAACTTCTTGGCTTCATAGGTGAACTTTCAGAGTCCCTGGGTCCCAGGCAGCCCAAGAGCCAGGCTTGCCCTGAACACAATTCCATTCCAGCTCCCAGAACCCAGGACCCCAGGGACCTATTTGTTCCAGTGGAGAACACCCCCACCAAAAAGTATTTAAATCCTTAACTGTAGTCCATCTTAGCCTACATTTATCTCTAATGGATTAAAAAATAGTTTTAGATTGTGAAGCAAAGTGATCTGTACCTTTTTGGGTTTGTGAGGATGATTATTTTTGTCCCAAGGTCAAAATATCTGTCCCAAGGTCAGATAGTCCTGCATTTCTAAGCTTTTCTTTCTCTACCTCTGACACCACAGTTTTCTAAAAGCACCATTGCTATTCCTCCCTCTACTGATCTGCACAACTTCCATCCCCAGAAGCACGTGTCCATCTAGGTAAACTTGACATGACATGTAAATCGTCTGGTCCTAACACCTACTGTAGGAGCCTGATGCAGGGTAAAGAATACCCACAGAATTCGTGAAACAGCCATTCACAGGAAAGGCGATCAGAAGTCAGCCTCAGTCCACTTTAGATTCTGTCTTCTGCCTTTTAGAAATTCCTACAGGGTTCTATACATGATGGATATTCAATAACACTGTCGGGCTAACTAGCAGTGATGTCTAGTGGGTACCCATAAAAAGTCATTACAAAGTCCTATAATTTTGGACCTTTGGGCTTTCATTTTTCCAAGGTGGGAGAGGCATGTAATAAATATCTCCATAACCACAATGGGATATGACAATAGCTATTAAGGCTCAAAGAACCAATATCCATGAAATAATCCCTTATCCATTAATAATAGTTACAAAATGTCATATTCTATAGCCAGGCTGTGCTGCAAATCTTATATTCTTTTTTTTGTTTGTTTTTGGGTTTTTTTTGTGGTACGCGGGCCTCTCACTGTTGTGGCCTCTCCCGTTGCGGAGCACAGGCTCCGGACGCGCAGGCTCAGCGGCCACGGCTCACGGGCCCAGCTGCTCTGCGGCATGTGGGATCTTCCCGGACCGGGGCACGAACCCGTGTCCCCTGCATCGGCAGGCGGACTCTCAACCACTGTGCCACCAGGGAAGCCCCCTTATATTCTTTATTTAAGAATAAATAAATAAATGAGCACGAGCTGGGTCTGACTTTTATTGGTGTAAAGTAGTGAGATCTTTGTAACCATCGCTTCAAACATGAATCCATGAATTCTGAGTCAAGGCCATCCTTTTCTAGCCTAATGATTCTCAGCAATTCTGAGAAAAACAGAAAAGCAGATTCTGAGAAAGTGATAATGGGTGCAGACCCCTCCATCTCTGAGAGGGTAGAGATGCAGAAAAATACACATAAGCACACGAACAGAATTGTACCTATAACTTCATGGAGTTTGATCACCAAAACCCCAGATGAAGAATGCCCTAGACCATTACTTCTCAAACTTTAATGTGCCAATAAATCACCAATGAATCACCAATGCTGCTTTGAGTGGCAAAGTTCTAGAATAGAAATTAACACACTTTTTCTGTACCGGAAGAGATGGTAAACACTTTAGGTGTATTGTGGGTCTTACTGTATCTGTTACCACTACTCAACTCTGCCATCAGAACAGGAAGCAGCCATTTACAATTCGCAAGCGGATGGACGTGCCTGTGTTCTAATCAAACTATTTACAGAGACAGTAGGCAGGCTGGATTTGGCCCAAGGACTACTCTGGAAGGTATCACTTCAAAGTCAGCACAAGGACTATAATAGCAAATCACAAAACTCAGCTCACTTCTGATATTTTTAAGGGCTCACATTTATTTTTACCACAAATTTTGTCATATTCACTCTGTTATTCACTTACCCAGCAATTCCCATTACTGCATTTTTTCCTACTGAACAATTTGTTATGAACAAGCCATTGTTCCATTTTTCAACCAACACAATGAAGATCAGAATAATTCCACGTTCTAAACATTTCCTGAAAGAGCTTTTGCAGCCTAGTTTTCTGACTCTCAGCAAAGTTTTATTAATTGACAGCTGATCACACACACGATGCAAAAGCAGAACCCAATCTTTCGTGTTCCGAGCCGCCTATGTCTCTTCTGGAGGCCGCTTTCACTTCTTTAACAAGCCTAGCAGCTGTCAGACTCAGGCCAAGAGTCACAAGGGCTTTGTTTCCCTAGAGACTTATTTTCACAAAAATTAGGACCCACAGGAGGTTCTTCTCTGGCCCACCCTTCCTTCATGGTAAAAGGTCAAATGCTTGCCTACCGAGTGCCTTCCTGGGTCCGCAAGCGTCACGCAGTCACTTTCCGTTTCCTGACTCGGTCTGGCAGTACCCATCAGCCACAGCCACCTGACTCCCCAGAATGGATGTGGTATAGATCGGTTTTCCTCCCTCCTGCATTTTAAAGCTCAGGCCTGGCCACGTGCCTGTCGACCTGCTCTGTGGGAAGGATGTTAGAATGGCCTATGTGGGCTTGTACCAGGGGAATGTGGATAACCACTTCTGAGTGATTGGGAAAACTATTTTCTTTACAACTCATGCAGATACTCACAGAAAAACCAGCTCCAGCTAGAAATGATTTAAGTCCACGGTGTATTTCTAGCCATTTCCACTGGTTTCTCAGTCAAGCCTCACCAAACTAGATGTCAACTTTCTTCAGGATTGCAGCTATGGTATAAAACCCTATATGGTACTCTAGGTGTCTAAAAAGCACAGTGAAACTCTACAGAGCACAAATGTTATCATTTTGTATGAGAGTCAAAGTCAAACTCAAGAGCAAACTTCTTTTATAAAATCCCAACTAGGGCTTCCCTGGTGGCGCAGTGGTTGAGAGTCCGCCTGCCGATGCAGGGGACACGGGTTCGTGCCCCGGTCTGGGAGGATCCCACGTGCCGCGGAGCGGCTGGGCCCGTGAGCCATGGCCGCTGAGCCTGCGCGTCCGGAGCCTGTCCTCCGCAACGGGAGAGGCCACAACAGTGAGAGGCCCGCGTAACGCATAAAAAAAAAAAAAAAAAAAAAAAAAAAATCCCAACTAATCGGAATTTAGTTATCAGTAACAGAACACTGGAAATCATAAAACTGATAACCTACTGCCATCCTTCACATGGCAAAGGGCATCCATCACCTCGCTCTGGTGGGTTCCGTGTACTTGTTTCGTTGTTCGTGTGTGAGAAGTAGATTCGGGTCTGTAGTGTATTCACGCACAGCACGTTTTACCTAGAAGGTAAGCTTCTTTTTCTAAGTACTAGCACAAATGATCCAACAAATTATTCATCTTACACCTATCCAGTAACTCTGAGGGTTATGCGAGAAGAAGAATAATGAAAGCATGGGTCTGTAGGCCATATGTGCTTAAAACTTGTACCTCCAACGAGGGCAATAAGATGCAGTGAAACTTGATTTCTCAAGGGAACATGCAAAATGCATTTTATCCTAGTCCTTAAAGGCTCTGATGAACTTTAGATATTCACAATGGCCTTGCAAAAAGGCATTTATTCACCTACTCACCCTAGTGACAAACAATTTATGTAGGGCAAGTAAGAAAGTGCCTATTTCATTCATTTTATTCCCTCTGTTCCTCCCAGGGACCATAAGCGGATCTGAGGGTAGAAAAATGTTGGTAACACTATAGGATATTTATGCTAGGAGAGAAGCTGGGTTAAGACGATTTTCTTATTCATTTATAGACGTGACAGCTTTGGCTGTGCTAAAGGCTAGGGAGGTAAGATAAAACTCGGTTCAACAATGAGGATGGCTCAGAGTGCCAGACCTGTTGCCAAGTTCGCACACCAGCCCCACATCAGTCAGGCATACAGTGCGTGCCATTCAGGCCGCCACTCAAACTGACTGGGCCATGCAGAAGCTTTTGTGCTAGAAAACATCCACCTTTCATCTAATTAGGTGCTGAAATTGGACGTTTACAGTCACAAAAGTTTCTTCCCTTACAACAGATTTTGGGAGTTTTTCTATCATCTCGTCTCACATGGGTAGATACATTCATTCGTACTTTCAGACGTTGCCCAGATGAGGTGACTACCCTCTAAAGCACTCTCCACTCTTCCAGAAACTGTCTTCCCATAACAGAGGTAGCTCGGCTGACACTCCCCCCAATTAAAACCATCTCCTAATAATCATTTGTATGTGGTGGACCTGACTGTAAGCCCGCTCAAAAATTTAGCCAACACACAATTTCATGAGTCTCAGTCCAGCCATGCTGGCTCTTGTCCTTGGCTTCTTCCTAACCTTTAAAAAAAAATCCTCAAAGATTATTTTGGAAAGTGGCTACAATATCATGAAATGAAAAAGTCAAAAGGAGGGTAGAGTCAAGATGGCGGACTAGGAGGACACGGAATTCACGTCTCCGCACAACTAGGGCACCTACCAGGCACCAGTGGGGGAACACAGACACCTAAGGGGATGGGAGGAACCCACAGCGACCAGTTGTTTCAATTATACTTTTATTTTTCCTAATATATTTTTTATCTTTCTAATTTTATTTTGTTTTTTATTCTTTGATATTGTACTGCTTCCTTCCTTCTTTCTTTCTTTCCTTCCTCCTTTCCTTCTCTCTCTCTCTCTCTCTTTCTTTCTTTCTCTTTTTGCGGCATTACGCAGCTTGCGGGATATTGATTCCCAGGACGGAGGTTGGGCCCAAGCACCTGAGACCCCAGGGAATATTAATCAGAGTGAGGTCTCCCAGAGGTCCTCATCTCAGCACCAAGACCCAGCTCTATCCAACTGCCTGCAAACTCCAGTGCTGAACACCTCAGGCCAAACAACCAGTAAGACAGGAATACAGACCCACCCATCAAAAAAAGAAGAGAAAGAAATGATAAAAAAAAATATGTTACAGACAAAGGAGCAAGGTCAAAACCGACAAGACCAAATAAATGAAGAAGAAATAGGCAACCTACCTGAAAAATAATACAGAGTAATGATAGCAAAGATGGTCCAAAATCTCAGAAACAGAATGGAGAAAGTACAAGAAACACTCAACAAGGATCTAGAAGAACTAAAGAGCAAACAAACAGTGATGAACAATACAATAAATGAAATTTAAAATACTCTAGAAGGAATCAATAGCAGAATAACTGAGGCAGAAGAATGGATAAGTGACCTGGAGGATAAAATAGTGGAAATAACTACTGCAGAGCAGAATAAAGAAAAAAGAATGAAAAGAATTGAGGACAGTCTCCAAGACCACTGGGGTAACATTAAACACACCAACATTTGAATTATAGGGGTCCCAGAAGAAGAAAAGAAAAAGAAAGGGTCTGAGAAAATATTTGAAGATGTTATAGTCAAAAACTTCCCAAACATGGGAAAGGAAATAGTCAATCAAGTCCAGGAAGCACAGAGAGTACCACATAGGAGTAACCCAAAGAGAAACATGCTGAGACACATATTAATCAAACTATCAAAAATTAAACACAAAGAAAAAATATTAAAAGCAGCAAGGGAAAAACAACAAATAACATACAAGGGAATCCCCAGAAGGTTAACAGCTGATATTTAAGCAGAAACTCTGCATGCCAGAAGGGAGTGGCAGGACATATTTAAAGTGATGAAGGGGAAAAACCTACAACCAAGATTACTCTACCCAGCAAGGATTTCAACAAATTAAAACCTTTACAGACAAGCAAAAGTTAAGAGAATTCAGCACCACCAAACCAGCTTTACAACAAATGCTAAATGAACTTCTCTAGGCAGGAAACAATAGAGAAGGAAAAGACCTTAAAACAAACCCAAAACAATTAAGAAAATGGTAATAGGAATATTACCATAATAATTACCTTAAATGTAAATGGATTAAATGCTCCAACGAGAAGACATAGACTGGCTGAATGGATACAAAACAAACCCCGTATATATGCTGTCTACAAGAGACCCACTTCAGACCTAGGGATACATACAGGCTGAAAGTGAGGGAATGGAAAAAGATATTCCATGTAAATAGAAATCAAAAGAAAGCTGGAGTAGCAATTCTCATATCAGACAAAACAGACTTTAAAATAAAGACTATTACAAGAAACAAAGAAGGACATTACACAATGATCAAGGGATGAAGCCAAGAAGATATAACAATTGTAAACATTTATGCACCCAACATAGGAGCACCTCAATACATAAGGCAAATGCTGACAGCCATAAAAGGGGAAATCGACAGTAACACAATCATAGTAGGGGACTTTAACACCCCACTTTCACCAACGGACAGATCATCCAAAATGAAAATAAATACGGAAACACAAGTTTTAAATGATACATTAAACAAGATGGACTTAATTGATATTTATAGGACATTCCATCCAAAAACAACAGAATACAATTTCTTCTCAAGTGCTCATGGAACATTCTCCACTATAGATCATACCTTGGGTCACAAATCAAGCCATGGTAAATTTTAGAAAATTGAACTTGTATCGAGTATCTTTTCCGACCACAATGCTATGAGACTAGATATCAATTACAGAAAAAAAATGTAAAAAATACAAACACATGAAGGCTAAAAAATACACTACTAAATAACCAAGAGATCACTGAAGAAATCAAAGAGGAAATCAAAACATACCTAGAAACTAATGACAATGAAAACACAACAACCCAAAACCTATGGGATGCAGCAAAAGCAGTCCTAAGAGGGAAGTTTACAGCAATACAATCCTACCTCAAAAAACAAGAAACATCTCAAATAAACAACCTAACCTTACACCTAAAGCAATTAGAGAAAGAAAAACAAAAAAAACCCCAAAGTTATCAGAAGGAAAGAAATCATAAAGATCAAATCAGAAATAAATACAAAAGAAATGAAGGAAACAATAGCAAAGATCAATAAAACTAAAAGTTGGTTCTTTAAGAAGATAAACAAAATTGATAAACCATTAGCCAGACTCATCAAGAAAAAAAGGGAGAAGATTCAAATCAACAGATTTAGAAATGCAAAGGAGAAGTAACAACTGACTCTGCAGGAATACAAAGGATCATGAGAGATTACTACAAGCAACTATATGCCAGTAAAATGGACAACCTGGAAGAAATGGACAAATGCTTAGAAAAGCACAACCTTCCAAAACTGAACCAGGAAGAAATAGAAAACATAATCACACCAATCACAAGCACTGAAATTGAAACTGTGATTAAAAATCTTCCAACAAAAAAGCCCAGGACCAAATGGCTTCACAGGCAAATTCTAACATTTAGAGAAGAGCTAACACCTATCCTTCTCAAACTCTTCCAAAATATACTAGAGGGAGGAGCACTCCCAAACTCATTCTCCGAGGCCACCATCACCCTGATACCAAAACCGGACGAAGATGTCACAAAAAAAGAAAACTATAGGCCAATATCTCTGATGAACACGGATGTAAAAATCCTCAACAAAATACTAGCAAACAGAATCCAGCAGCACATTAAAAGGATCATACACCATGATCAAATGGGGTTTATCCCAGGAGTGCAAGGATTCTTCAATATACACAAATCAATCAATGTGATTCACCATATTAACAAATTGAAGGAGAAAAACCATATGATCATTTCAATAGATGCAGGAAAACCTTTTGACAAAATTCAACATCCATTTATGATAAAAACTCTCCAGAAAGTAGGCAGAGAGGAAACCTACCTCAACATAATAAAGGCCATATATGAGAAACCAACGCCAACATCGTTCTCAATGGTGGAAAACTGAAACCATTTCCTCTAAGATCAGGAACAAGACAAGGTTGCCAAATCTCACCACTATTATTCAACATAGTTTTGGAAGTTTCAGCAATCAGAGAAGAAAAAGAAATAAAAGGAATCCAAATCAGAAAAGACGTAAGACTGTCACTGTTTGCAGATGACATGATAGTATACATAGAGAATCCTAAAGATGCTACCAGAAAACTACTATAGCTAATCAATGAATTTGGTAGAGTAGCAGGATACAAAGTTAATGCACAGAAATCTCTTGCATTCCTATACGCTAATGATGAAAAATCTGAAAATGAATTTAAGGAAACACTCCCATTTACCACTGCAACAAAAAGAGTAAACTACCTAGGAATAAACCTACCTAAGGAGACAAAAGACCTACATGCAGAAAACTCTAAGACACTGATAAAAGAAATTAAAGACGATACAAACAGATAGAGAGAAATACTATATGTTCTTGGATTGGAAGAAGCAATATTGTGAAAATCACTATACTACCCAAAGCAATTTACAGATTCAATGCAATCCCTATCAAACTACCAGTGGCATTTTTCACAGAACTAGAACAAAAAATTGCACAATTTGTATGGAAACACAAAAGACCCCGAATAGCCAAAGCAATTCTGAGAAGAAAAAATGGAGCTGGAGGAATCAGGCTCCCGGACTTCAGACTATACTACAAAGCTACGGTAATCAAGACAGTATGATACTGGCACAAAACAGAAATATATATCAATGTAACAGGATAGAAAGCCCAGAGATAAACCCACGCACATATGGTCACCTTATCTTTGATAAAGGAGGCAAGAGTATACAATGGAGACAAGACAATAAGTAGTGCTGGGAAAACTGGACAGGTACATGTAAAAGAATGAAATTAGAACACTCCCTAACACCATACACAAAAATAAACTCAAAATGGATTAAAGATCTAAGTGTAAGGCCAGACACTATCAAACTCTTAGAGGAAAACATAGGCAGGACACTCTATGACATAAATCATAGCAAGATCGTTTTTGACCCACTTCCTAGAGAAATGGAAATAAAAACAAATATAAACAAATGGGACCTAATGAAACTTAAAAGCTTTTGCACAGCAAGGGAAACCATAAAGAAGACGAAAAGACAACCCTCAGAATGGGAGAAAACAATTGCAAATGAAGCAAGTGACAAAGGATTAATCTCCAAAACATACAAGCAGCTCATGCAGCTCAATATGAAAAAAACAAACAACCCAATCCAAAAATGGGCAGAAGACCTAAAGAGACATTTCTCCAAAGAAGATATACAGATTGCCAACAAACACACGAAAGGATGCTCCACATCACTAATCATTAGAGAAATGCAAATCAAAACTACAGTGAGGTATCACCTCACAACAGTTAGAAGGGCTATCACCAAAAAAATCTACAAACAATGCTGGAGAGGGTGTGGAGAAAAGGGAACCCTCTTGCACTGCTAGTGGGAATGTAAATTGATACAGCCACTATGGAGAACAGTATGGAGGTTCCTTAAAAAACTAAAAATAGAACTACCATACGACCCGGCAATCCCACTACTGGGCATATACCTGGAGAAAAACATAATTCAAAGAGTCATGTACCACAATGTTCACTGCAGCACCATTTACAATAGCCAGGACATGGAAGCAACCTAAGTGTCCATCGACAGATGAATGGATAAAGAAGATGTGGCACATATATATACAGTGGAATATTACTCAGCCATAAAAAGAAATGAAATTGAGTTATCTGTAGTGAGGTGGATGGACCTAGAGTATGTCATACAGAGTGAAGTAAGTCAGAAAGAGAAAAACAAGTATCATATGCTAACACATATATATGAAATCTAAAAAACAAAAAGGTTCTGATGAACCTAGGGGCAGGACAGGAATAAAGACACAGATGTAGAGAATGGACTTGAGGACACAGGGAGGGGGAAGGGTAAGCTGCGACGAAGTGAGAGAGTGGCATGGACATATATACACTACCAAATGTAAAATAGCTAGCTAGTGGGAAGCAGGTGCATAGCACAGGGAGATCAGCTCGGTGCTTTGTGACCACCTAGAGGGGTGGGATAGGGAGGGTGGGAGGGAGACGCAAGAGGGACAGGACATGGAAATATATGTAGGCATATAGCTGATTCACTTTGTTGTACAGCAGAAACTAACACAACACTGTAAAGCAATTACACTCCAATAAAGATGTTAAAAAAAAAGACAAAAGTACAAGAGTCAGTTAGTCCCAAAGAGCGGACCACTTCTCTCTATTGCAGGCTCCCTTCTCCCCCTCTACCCACTGCATGTGTGCAGTCTCATCTAATCCAATGTCGGTCCGACCTCAAGCCTTGGTTGCTGCTGTTTCTGCTGCCAAGAGCCTTTTTTCTATCTCCTTGGCTGGACAACTCTTAGGCTTAGCGTTTGAGGTGGGGTGAAAGGTGGTCCCAAAACACAGATGCACACACGCAGGGCACGGCTCCTTCCTTTGCCCCCCACACTTCTCCCATGTAATTCCTTACGTAACGTTGGCTGGAGTGGAAGCCCCCTGAGGTCTTGCCACCTCCCGCCAACACCGAGCACGCAGCAGGTATGCACCATACGTCCCGGTAAACTTGTAGAAACATTTATGAAAGAAGCACGAAGCACAGAAATATTATTCCTGCTACTTCTTCATCAGTAGAAAGCCAGAGAAAACCGTGAACAAACTGACGTCCAGAAGCACTAAACTGCCAGAAGAGAGAACTCCGCTCGGACAGAGTTGAAGCCCCGGGACCTTGGAAATTCACTAATTGGAACTGGACACTCAACTCTTGTGACCAATTAGCTTCAGGCCTTCTGCACATCATTTACCCTCACTGATTTCAGCTTCCTCATCTGTTAAGGAGGAACAGCCATACCTATCTCCAAATACTGTTTTGAGGATTAAATGGGTTAGGAAGGTATCCAATGGGCAGCATATAATAGGTGCTCAAGAAACACCGGTATTCTCTCCCGACTCATAGTCTAACTTCAATTTGGGAGCAACAGTGACACTGCCAACAAGAAAACAGAACTTTCGGAAATAAAGACGTGGAGAGAAAAGCACAAGGAAAAGATACCAGAATGACACTGAAAAGCAAAAACATACCTAAAAGGCAGCAAAGCTTTAACACACCAGCAAATTGGGGCTTTGGTAAATGTGCGCTTTCAATCTGCATGAGGTCTGCTTCAGTGAGGCTTGAAACCCTCACTGCCTGATGTCATAACACGCAGCCCTTCTCTAAAAAGGTTTGGTGTTGTTATAGCCAGGCTGGTAAAACAGTGCCCAAAGTCTCCTGGCTCAGAATAAATCCCCACAAGTGTCCTGAATCTGTTAAGTATGCAAAGACGGTTTTGCATCAATGGAAAATATAGGCATTGCATATTCTGCCTTGAGGCTTACTCTGAAAATTACTCTGAAAATCACTACAGCCACGGTTGTAAATATTTCTTTTTCCTAAAACTCACCTCAGAGAAAGCCAGCCACCAAGGGTGATATAATTTGAAAGTAAAAACTACCATTCAAACATTGACAACAGTCACACATCTGAGATCACTCATAGACTTCTCGCAGTTAACAGGTCCAGAATGGAATTCTTGGTCCCCTCCCCCAACCACCCCCAAACCTGCCGTCCCCAAAGTCCTCCCCATCTCAGCTACTGGCAACTGCATCCTTCCAGCAGCTCAAGCCCAAAACCTCAGCAGCCTCTGGGTCACCTCTCTCTGTCACACCTCATATTCCATCTACCCCATCAGCTTCACCTTTTAAAAAAATTTAGTGCCAGGCACCCTGGCACTATCTCGGTCTGGCTCCCTGTCCCCTTCTTATGCCCCTACCGTCGACTCTCGGTACTGCACCCAGAGTGATGGAGTGACAACACAAGTCAGAGCAGGCTACGATAACCACCTTCTGTAAGCTCTACAAGAGCCACTTGTGTCACAAAAAGTAAAACCAAAGTTCTGGGCTTCCCTGGTGGCGCAGTGGTTGAGAGTCCGCCTGCCGATGCAGGGGACACGGGTTCGTGCCCCGGTCCGTAAGCCTATGCGACCGGAGCCTGTGCTCCGCAACGGGAGAGGCCACAGCAGTGAGAGGCCCGCGTACCGCAAAAAAAAAAAAACAACAAACACCCCAAAGTTCTTGCAATGGCCTACAGAGCCCCGCACCATCTGACCCCATTGCATACCAGGGCCCCCTCCCCCTGCCCACCCCTGCTGCCTCTGCTCCAGGCCGGATCTTCCCTCTCCCTGGAATCTCTTCTCTCAGATATGGATGTCTTTCCTCCTCGCCTCCTTCAAGCCTGTGCTCAAATGTCAGCTGCATTTTCCTAAGGGGTATTTGAAGAGAGTTAAGGAAGGGACTGTCTGCGGGGCTGTGCAGGGTTGAGAGTCCTATCAAGACCACCAGGGATTAGCAACAGTGGAAGACCCCATCACCTCCAGGGCTGAAGGGCAAAAGAAGGGTGCTGTCACCAGAATCAGTAAAAGTAGTCATGTAGTCTACCAGGAGGAGCTGAGAGAGAAGCAGGGAAATGGGGCCCAGGGAAGAAGGGAACAGGGATGTGTTTTGACTTCTCTTGTCCTTCCATCTCCTGCCAGTGGCACAACCCAACCTGAAGCCAGAGGGCAAGGAAGCCAGGGTGATGGAGCCCAAGAAGGTCTGGGGAGATGGGAGAATGATCTGGAGGGATGAATGGAGAATGTCCAGCACACCCTTGTTAGCTGATGGAGATCCTAGAGTCCAGTCCAGGGAAGAGCCTGCAAGGGGAGCCTGGAGGTGGCCATGAGCTTTCCTTACCTCCCCTCACTGTGAGCTGCTGATCTACTAGGAATTGGAAGCCAAGTCTTCGGAGGGGAGTCCTGCCCAGGGAGGGTCAATAGCTCATAACCTAAGTACTAAGTCCCTTGTCCAAAGTTGGTGGTCTCTAGTGCCCAACACACAAAAACTGAGATGCAACTGCTATGTGGTATAGCAGAGTTTCCATTCCTGCTACCGTGAAGTTGACCCTGAAGAATTCCCCTAGTCCCATGATTACAGTTTTGAGAGCCCTGCTCTCTCTTCCAAAGTTATTTCAAATGCAGACTAAGTGACCAATCACTGAGCAATCATAGCAAATACCCACAAAGTTCCAGGTGCCATTAGCACCCACTCCTCCCAACAGCCACACAAAGGAAGGATTCGTTGCTGGGTTTAAGAAGTAGCTGCCCAAAGCGACCTCTGAGTAGACTCCAAAGCCTGTGCAGTATTCTAAAACAGGAAAAGAAAAGAAGTTTTAGAATTGAATCCAAATCGAAAATTCTTAAACCTCTGATTTCAGATGATCCCAAACATAACGGATCTCTCCGTCATCCATGCAACTGAATTGCTGTAGGTTATGCAATTGTGTAAACTGACTCCCCATCGAATGAGGTGGAGAGGACCCAGCTTCTGGATTAAGTTCTATCAATGATTTACTTTATGACCTTAGGCAATCCGCGGTTTCTCAGCAGCTCAGTGTCCCTAACTCCAAGATAAATATGACGCTTCCTCATCCAAACCTGTCAGGGACCTACTGGGCTGAATTAGCTAATATATCCTTCCTGTCTCCTTCAGAGGCTCTTCTCACCCAACCTCCTAACTGGATTTTGCCCAAGGAGATAATAAAGTAGTGTGGAAAGCACGTCTGAGTCAGACTCATTTGGAAACAAAATGGTAGACCTTTCACTGATGGGACATTTGAACTTGGACAATGTATCCAACCCTGTTGTGCCTCAGTGCCCCTCCTCTGTAAAGAGTGAAAGCCAAGAAATGACGACCTCATACAACTGCTGGGTGATAAAATGAGAGTATGCGTGCAAAGCCCTCAGCACACTGTCTGGCACAGAATAACCACCCGAAAGCAAAATGCAATCATCGCAAACATTACCATCATTATCATTCTCATTACCACTTTTCATAGGCAATTCTAAGTGGGATTGGTGAAAGCACAAAATTTCTTTGAGCACTCTCTAGAATTTTTCTATGTCCTTAAAATAATTCTCTTTTTTTGTCTGGAAAAGTAGAGCTGAAAATAACACAAACGGTTATTATGATCACCACCAAACTTGATTAATAGCTCTAATCACTAACGAAACCTAAGTGGCTGAAAAGCAGGGTCAAGCTACATAGATTTGATTAGAGCACAAGAAATTCATCCTAAGAGAAATCTTGGGAAAAGAGGAGTTCATTTTGGAAACTTTTCTATGAAAAAGGTATAAATTCACGACAGTAAGGGAAACCTGTTTGTGAATGGTACCCAAAAACTAAGTTAAAAAATAAACAATTTCATGAACCATAAAATACCCAAATGCTTCTTTGAGCTCAGGGGTCTAGTGAAAGCTTCCTAAAGCTCCTACCTGGCTGGCATCCACACTGTAAGTACCCCACCCCTCAACTGTGAAATCTCCTGGTGCTCAGGGAGCTCCATCTGGACAGGGACCATGGACCCTCAAGAGCTGGCACAGCACCGGGCAAACGGAAATGCCCAATCACCATGTTTGCTCTGACACACGATTGACCATACGGCCAGTCGGATCAGAGAACCATGTCCTCTCCCCAGGGGACCACCTGGAGCATCATTCCAACGACCTTCCTCTGCCCTGGTCCCTAGGTCCATCAACTGATTCCCGAAATTACAAGAAACATCTTAGGAACTTACTCTGGTTGGTGCAGATAAACCATCTGAAGTCTTACATTTCAGATCTATCAGGAACAAACAGGTTTTACTCACCCAATCCTACCCTATCACCACTTTGTACCAACAATTTTTTTTTTTTTGTGGTACGCGGGCCTCTCCCTGTTGTGGCCTCTCCCGCTGTGGAGCACAGGCTCCGGACGCGCAGGCTCAGTGGCCATGGCTCACGGGCCCAGCCGCTCTGCAGCACGTGGGATCCTCCCGGACCGGGGCAAGAACGCGTGTCCCCTGCATCGGCAGGCGGACTCTCAACCACTGCGCCACCAGGGAAGCCCTGTACCAACATTTTAAATCAAACTTTCAAACCATTAAAGCTCTGGACAAGAGTGTCCACTTTGCATAAACATTGTATCCATGGTATAGTTCCTAAAAGCATTAGGTGTCCAATAAATATTTATTGAAGGGACAGGAGGAAGGAAAAGAGGAGAAAACACTAACCCACGCTCCTGAGCTGCCCCCAATACAAGGGTAAGGATGTAGGCCATGGTGACACACCCAGAATGGGTGCCAGGTTTTCTCCATGCCTTAGCCAATCCTTACGGCAGCCTTCTCAGGTATCTTATTTGCCCATTTTACAGATGCCAAAACTGAGGTACAGAGAGGTTAAATCGCTTCCTGAGTATCCCCCAGACAGTAAGTTTCAGAGCCAAGATCTAAACTGAGACAATGTAATACAGAGGGACACTGAAGTACCACCCTACTGTCTGGACACCCAAATTCACCCAGGGCAGCATTAAGCAGTCCAGCATTAGTGCTTCCATTTAGATGAGAAAATTAAACCCAACTGGTTAAATGACCAGTAAGAAATCACATGACTTTCACAGGTACTAGAGCCAGTGCTTCAACTTGGTCACTTAGGACCCTAGAAAATAAGGACCCCATCCGTTCTTATCATGAACAGAATGAGCTTATGCTACAGGCTTTCTATCGTCTTTATAACTTCATGGCAGACTGCACACTCAAAATACAATAGCAACAAGGTACAGCACCTTGTGATTTGTAAAAATAATTTTATCTGCAATACCCTCCCTGCGACATACATAAGGCAGATAATGTCACCAGCCGTCAAGGCCAGGGTGCCCTCAGTGACAGGGGGCCCAGAGACGCCTGGAAGCACACGACAGCTCACGGCAGCCAGGAACACAGGGAGACAGCAATGGCAACTTTCAACTCTTTCACAGCTTCTGACTCCGTGGCTCCAAAGGAAGAAATTTCAAAATGATTATTTTCTCCTTCAGACGGGAGACATAGGACATACAGTCCAAGTAAAACAGTATTTATCAGTTTTCAAGCGCTCGACCATTTGAGGAGAAAAGCCTCAACGTCTTCCTTTTCTCCCCCCAACCGTTGCTTTTAAATACGCTTGGGCGAGATGAGGAGAAAAGTACTTGTTGATATTGTGTTTGCCATCAGCGCACACCAATCTGTTTGCTGAACCTCTCAGGAGTGTTGGCTAATACTTTTGTATTTCCTACTGGAAACACACCACAGCTCATAAACTGATATGTTAATATCACTGAAAGATATAACAGCGAGTCCTCGGCACAGCATTTTCCACCAAACTCAGAAGAACATCTAGCTACATCAGGCTTCAAAGAGAACCGATTTAAAACCTTGCTTAGCAAACACAGCACCTCTGCAGTGGATCTCAGCCTGGGCTGCCTGCTGCAATCACCCGCGGAGCCTTAAAAATCACCCACGTTCAGGTTCTACCTGCAGAGGTTCCAATTTAATCGTCCTGGGGTGTGGCCTAGACATTGGACTTTTCAAAGCTTTCCCAGTGACTCTAATAAACATTCAAGGCTGAGACGCACAGGTGCAGAAAGTGAGGCGCATACCCAGAAGCTCACCTGAAAAGTGACTCACGGGTGTTAATGACCATGAAGAATTTCACAATTAAGAATTATTTGATAACACGGATTTAATTTTCCAGACACAGTTTGTTCACTGCATAACTGAGAAGTCTTGATTCTTGTTCTCTGGGTCTTCCTGACCTACCTTAACCAACTTAACCTGGAAATCCAGATGAATACAAAAATTCATTGAAAAAGTACTAACGTCTATATAGCACTTTGAGATTTGCAAATATAGAAATACAAAGTCACATTGAACCATTACAAGAACTACGAGGTACGTAACGTAAGTGTATTCGTTTCCTGTTGCTGCTGTGGGTTACAAATCATCCGAAGTTTAGTGGCTTAAACAATACGAGTTATTTTTATAGTTCTTGAGGCCAGATGTCCAAAATCAGTCTCCCTTGGCTGAAGCAGGGTTATGGGCATGGCTGGCTCCTTCTGGAGGCTCTCAGGAGAGAATCTGTGTCCTTGCCTTTTTCAGCTTCTAGAGACCACCTGCATTCCTAGGCTCAGGGCCCCTTTTCCTCGTATCTTCTGTCTCCCTCTTATAAGGAAGAACCCTTGTGATTACACTGGACCCACTCGGATAATCCAGGATAATCTTTCCATTTCCAGATCCTTAATCACCTCTGCAGAGTCCCTTTTGCCACATAAGGTAACATTCAACAGTTCCAGGGATTAGAACAGGGACATCTTTGGGGACCAATATTCAGCCTATCACAGAGTAAGGCAAACGTGACCAGCATCACCACTATGCCTATTCCCTCTGCCCACCACCGTCACTTTTCTATTGAAACTGAGGCTCAAGGCTGCATGTCTTAAACCAGGTTCCACGTGTGGGACGGGGCTGAATTTAAACCCGATCTCATAACTCCAAGCCCCACTCCTTTCGGCTGCTCCTGTCGCCTCCCCAGATATGGCAATGCCTGCAATACTATTTTCTTTTCCAGGCTCTCACCATACTATTAACAAGAAGTATTTCAACTCTGCCCCAATCATCTCTGTTCCTCAGCCAACAGATGCCAAGTGGAAACTTCCAGTTCTATTACCGCTGCTGGTAACCCTGTCTCACGTCAGCCCCCTTCCCTGTGGTCCAGCAGAAGCAGCAAGGCACTGAGGCAGCAATTCAGTTTATAGACTATGATGTCACAACTACCTGAGAGATTAGTGTCACAAGAAAGTGTATGGGCGAGGGGGTATGGAAATGACAGCTCTCAGTTTTTTGGGTTTTTTTTTTTTTTTGCGGTACACGGGTCTCTCACTGTTGTTGCCTCTCCCATTGCGGAGCACAGGATCCGGACGCACAGGCTCAGCGGCCATGGCTCACGGGCCCAGCCGCTCCGCGGCATGTGGGATCTTCCCGGACCGGGGCACGAAGCCGTGTCCCCTGCATCGGCAGGTGGACTCTCAACCACTGCGCCACCAGGGAAGCCCAGCTCTCAGTTTTAAAAGAGCAAAACAATCTTAACTTGCTAAGACCTACACATACCAGTAACTGTCTCAAGAAAAATTTATAATAGGTGACATCCCCATTCTCCATGTTTGAAACAATCTATTTAAAATACATAGGAAACCGTCCTCTCAGTGATTTTCCATGGTTCCTTTCTCTCTCTTGCTCTCAAGTGAGGGAACTAGAGAGGGCTGACAGGGTGCTATTTAGAGCCTTAGTCTGTGGTCCTCTGGTGTGTGGTGTGTCGCAGCTGGGTAATCAGAAAGGAGTGGGCAAGGCTTCCTACACGAAGGACATTCTAATACGATGGTCACACTTCCCTTGATGCCTGGGATGTGCCATCCCCTCCTCTCACTTGAACATCGTGGAGAAGAAAAGAACCCAGTGTTGAGTCATAGGCACTTTAACAATGGGAGAAAATAAACAAGCCAAGCAGGTGTCATTGCCAAGCTTATACCTTGCCTGTGTCTATGTGCAACCTGAAGTGAAAATGGTAGTGAAGAAAAAAAAAAATCAGTGCCGCATCAGAATGCAACTGGTATAGTATCAGCAAGTTACGTGGTTTTCCTGGATTAAGATAAGTCATTGTCTCAGTCCCCAAAACTATAGAGTAACAGTGAATAGGGCTTATAAAGTCATGCGGAAGAATTCAAGCAACCGGAATATTATATTTTAAATAAGCTAACGTGGTGGGGAGAAGGGGGGAGGGCGGTGCTGGAATACATTTTGTGGCTTGTGTTCATGCCAAATCCATGCTCTGAAGCTATAACCCTACACAGTTACAACCAATATTTGGAATGATTCTAAGGACAGCAAGATTCCCAGACATCTAAGAGTCAGTTTGGAAAATGACTATTTTCCTATTTCGGAAAAATGAACCAATAAACTGTTAAGTTTTTCAAAAAGGGTAGCATCATAAGGGAATTCTGGTTTACCAGGAGTTAACAATAAACATGTTAATAAAATTAGGATGTTCTAATCCATGTGATACATTATTTTGGCGATATCATAGCCTCCAGATAACCTGGCTAAATTAAAAGAGGGTACACCTGCTAAGGACGCCTTACTCCATACTTTATAGGACCACGCAATGCTTCCAGATAGTTAAAGAGCCCTGGGTCCTTGTCCTGACTCCGCCACTAACTTGCTGTATAACCTGGACCCGTCACTCGATTTCTCTGGGTCTCAGGGTTCTCATCTGTAAGGTGAGAGGGCTGGTCATGATGACTTCCAAGGGCTCCTCCAATTGCAACTCTAAACGTTTGCGAAGATCCATTAACAAAATTTACTGACTCATCTGACATTAGATTCCGATTGAGCTGGTGAGTAAAAGGAAGATAATGAAGCTGACGTTCGAGACTGCTAACAAGTAAAAGCTGGAAAGCACATGGAAGCTGGTGAGCAACATGGTGAAATATACATCGGGTTCCTCTCCTGGGAAAGCTACAAAGCCTGGGGGTCCCAAGAGTTTATTGCAAAACCCTCTGAAGGTGCTTTACTTATCTGCAGGAGGGTCCTCTTCCTTCATGCTGCCTCCTGTTCAGCAGCCTCTCAAGTACCGGCTCAGAAGGGATGGGTGAGGTGGGGTGTTACCCTTGGGACTCAGATCCCACACAAATATCATGGCTCGGGATCTTCTGGCCACTGAACATAGCTTTCAAGGTCACTCTGATCCAGGGATTCATTGCCGCCGGAAACTGAGCGTCTGGGGATTTGCTGCACCTCCCCCCTCCTGCCCTTACTAGCAGGGGAAGGGGGGCAAACTCTGTCCTCTCGAGGGCCCGCAAAATTAGCCACAGAAAATGAAAAGTAGATTCAAAGAGCTGTTGAGCTCTCTCAGGATTTAGTTCCCTCAACAGCTCTCTCTACGGAACAAATATGCTTAAGTGGGAAAGCCCAGGAAAAAAAAAAGTGACAGGAAAATTGAGGACTCACTATAAAACTCATCTTTAAACAGCCATAATTATCACAATAGTGTCACCTAAACATTATTTACGAACATCCTGCAACACAATTCCCCCTCTTTGAACAGCCCTCGTCTAGATATAGTGCTATTACTCAGGATAGCATTTGAAATTATTTAAGCAGTAAAACAAGGAAAAACCAGCATTTTTCAATCAAAACTCTGGAGTAAATATAACTAAAATCGATGCAGGGAAACAGGCATAAAAGAGAGAATCTGACTTTTTACCTTTATGCTGGTAACTCCTACTTACCAGTTGTATAATTAAGTCAGTTGTCAAACACTGTTTTGTGCATTACTCTTTGGATAACCCCCAACACTGTAAGAGGAAGAGAGGGTAGAAATTCTATTTTGCTGATGAGAAAACTGAGACTTAAGGATATTAAATGGTAAGCCCAAAGCTGAATCACAATAAAAACCCAAATCACCAAATTTCTTATTTCAAAGTCTCCTCCAGGACACCACACACTGTGTCCCAGTGATTTCATCTGCATGGCAAAACCAACATAATTTTTATATCAAACACTGTCATATATTTTGCCTGGGCCTTGCTTTTGAACTTTCAGGCCCTCAGAATACTCTAGTTTGAATCTTGGCAAAATGAAGCAAATTTCCAACTACCACATAAACGGAGTTTTCTTTACGAGCTGCTGCAAGTAAGAACACACCCCTCGCAGTCGGACATTATTACCGTAGTTCACCTCCTAACCCACTGTTACTTCTTTTAAATGACCAGGCCTATGGTTCATGGCCGTGTTCTGATCACACAAGGGCACAAAAGTAGCAAATAATCCCACAGTCCACTTCCAGGCCCTAGCCAGCAATCAGAAATGTGACTGTGGGTCTTTGTTCATTCTAGTTTTGGATGATACCATATCGCAAAACACCTCTCAGCCTCAGCCCTGTTAATCAATAGTCATTTAAAGTAAATTTGTCATGGAAGCGTTTAAACATCTACATTCAATAGTGTCTGCCAAAATAATGCATTTGCCCCGTGATTATAAATGACCAAATAACTAAGACAACACAGCAGCAGCAAAAACAGCTCTAGTCTGTGCTGAGGTGGTGGGTATGAGCTTAGCTTCATTTCTGGGATCCTCACTGTTACTAAATCCACTGAAATCAATGAAGCGGGGCTGAGACCCAGAGCAGGGCCGGGTAGGGGGATGCTGTCCCAGACATGGTCTGTCCCAACCCTCTCTTCTCATAGCTGGAATCCCCTCCATCCACCCATCCACCCCAGTTTCTAGGGCCAGCCCTAACCTTAGTGGAGATGGAGATGTCTGAGTAATTTTGGTACAACCCTCTGGGACCCCACCCAAGTCCCTCGACTGCTGGCTCGGCCATGACTTCCTGACCAGGCTCCTCTACCTACACTTAGAGTCCTTAGCCCTCTGGGTCTGAAGCTCCCTGGACTCCTGGCCGCCCTTCCATCCCTCAAGCCACCTGGACCTGCTGTCCCTACAACCAGGTACCCCAGGACTGGGAGCCTGTCCTGAGATACTGCCACCTCTGGAAATAGTCTTCAGTTCTGTCTCCTTCAACCTCCTATTGCAACCCATCACCCTGAGGGGACCCCCTCCCTTCCCCAGCCCTCCTGCAGCTCCTCCGTTTTACCTGGAAGTGGACTCCACCCATGGCCCCCACCAGAGAAGTCTACAGCACTCCTCCCGGACCTGGCCAGACCCCAAGAACAAGACCGGCAGCTCCTCAATCAGCCCTCTGCATTTCAGACTTTGCTCTTACTTAAATGCTTCTGTCCGAGCCTAACATCTATTTATCCGTGGAGACAGAGCTCGAGAGAGGCTGTCCTCATCATCCCCCTTCACTAGTTACTTGAGATCTGCCAGCGGCTTGCACATAGCCACCTAGTAATTGCCTTGCAGACATCATGATGCAGCAAATTTCACTATTTTCACACAGAGGTGAGAAACCCGAGATCCCATTTTAATAAGAAATGTGCTTAAATTCAGTTGGCAAGACTGGGGCAAAACCAGGACTAAATGCAGGCTGACCTGGCTTCCTTCTTACTGTATGAGTCCTAATTGGGGAAGCCCTATGTTTCCCAGGTTATGTCAATTACCAGGTGCAGGAGGGCGGAGGAGGCACTTTTTAACCCACGTGGGGCGATCTGATGCCCCTTGGCCACAACCCTGTATTACTGGTGAGGGCTAGGGCTCCCTGGCACCCCAGTCACCTGCACGCACCATTCAGAAGCCACCATGAGCTCATTCCACCTCGCAGAATGGGACAGAGTATGCACTTGCTCAAATTCCCACTTCAGTACTTCTGATAAAATCAATTTGTTTCAAATAAAACTGGAAGGACTTCTGTACTTCCCACCGGTACCTTCTAAGCTTCTTGGTTTCTGGCTTAGTTGACTTAAATGAAATTAGCAACAGAGCATGAGAGGGCCGTTTTGGTGCTAATCCCAACTCTAAGTTGCTTCCAGAATGCTGCGTAGCTCTCACAGGCCATGCTCCCAGGGGCTCCATGACATAGTCATTAGAGACACAATGTCACAGCAAGCAGCTCTGGAAGGAGGCAGGAGCTGCATCCCTCTCCAGGGGGGTACATGCTGCTCTCTGAAAATGGGCTTGAAGCTGTGGCGTTAATCAGCATCAAACTATCTGATGGGGGGGAGACAGGGATGTTATGGGTTGAATTGTGTCTCCAAAAATGGTGTGTTCAAGTCCTAACGCCCGGTACCTCAGGATGTGGCCTTACTGGGAAATAGGGTCGTTGCATATTCATCAGTTAAGGTGAGTTCACACTGGATTAGAGGGACCCTTAGTCCAACACGACTGGTGTGTTTAAGAAGAGAAGAGACACACGAGGAGAGAAGGCCATGTGATGACAGAGGCAGAGATTAATGATGCATCTACGAGCCACGGGGTGCCGGCAACACCAGAAGCTGGAAGAGGCAAAGAAGGATCATCTCGTACAGGTTTCAGATCGAGCGTGGCCCTGCCAACACCTCCAACGTGGACTTCCAGCCTCCAGAAATGTGAGAGAACAAGATTCTCTTGTTTTAAGCCGCCCAGTTTGTGCGACTCTGTCACAGTAGCCCTAGGAAATTAACACAAGGGGGAAATGAACAACTGAGGAATCACAAAAACCTCTTGATTGAGAAGCAGCATCAAATAGGAAAGAGAAAATACAGACGGTCCCCAGCTTAGGATGGCTCGATTTACAATTTTTCGACTTTACAGTGGTGTGAAAGTAATATGCATTCAGTAGAAACTGTACTTCGAATTTTGATCTTTTGGGGGGCTAGCAATTTTCAGTACGATCCTCTCTTGTGATGCTGGGCAGTGGCAGTGAGCACAGCTCCCCATCAGCACGCGATCCCCAGAGTAAACAACCATACGCTCACAACCATTCTGTACCCAGACGATCATTCTGTTTTTCACTTTCAGTACAGTAATCAATAAGTTACATGAGATAGTCAATACAATAGGCTTTGTGTTCAATGGTTTTGCCCAGCTGTGGGCTAATGGAAGTGTTCTGAGCCCGTTTAAGGTAGACGACGCGAACCTACTGGTGTTTGGTAGGTTGGGTGTATTAAATGCATTTCTGACTTAAGACATTTTCAACTTACGATGGGTTGACTGGGACATACCCCCATCGGAAGCCAAGGAAGATCTGTACATATTTGTGATCAGGAACATCTTTCACAGCGTGGCCGCCTGCCTGGTTGAACTGGAGGAAGATAGACAAGGCCTGGAGTCCCTAGAAGGAAACTTCCTTCCCCTAAGAAACTAGACCATCTAATTCAGGTCCTAAGTAGAGGAAGGAACGGGGTGGGGGCGGGAACACTAGAAATTGAAGCTTTTTTCCTCCCTGTTTACATACAAAATACTCCCTCCCACATCCCGAGCCTCGGAGTCCCTCTCTGCCTCACGTGCGTACAGAAAGGTACTAATAGGTGTCTTCACAGCCATGATCTCATGTCATCTTCACAGCCATTATTGCTACAGGGAAGGAGGGAAAGTATTATCACCCCCATTTTACACACAAGGAAACTGAGGCTCACATGAGGTCACAGATGAGATGACCATCCTGAAAAGAACCTCAGCTGACCAAAGGCCTTTTCAAAAAAGGTGCAGTGGAAGTAGGAGGTGGGGAGTAAAAAACAGTCTTAAATCTTGTCTTAAAAAAAAAAAAGATGAGTTAAACAAAAGTTCTAGAAGCCTACCACGTCCAAAACAAATCAAATCTGTTGGCCGTGAAAAGCAGTCCCTTTACCTTTTTCAGTAGTTGTTCAGGTAATATTGCTTTGGACACAATCCACTGATTCTCTGACCTTTTTTTTGGGGGGGGGGGGGTAACGCGGGCCTCTCACTGTTGTGGCCTCTCCCGTTGCGGAGCACAGGCTCCGGACGCGCAGGTTCAGCGGTCATGGCTCACGGACCCAGCCGCTCCGCGGCATGTGGGATCTTCCCGGACCGGGGCACGAACCCGTGTCCCCTGCATCAGCAGGCGGACTCTCAACCACTGCGCCACCAGGGCAGCCCTCTCTGACCATTTTTTAAAGTGTCTTTGAGGGAAAACCCCAAACACATTTTCCAGGCTTGAAAATGTAAGTATTCTGGCCTTTGGTGTTCTGTCTCATTCGGTGCTTCCAAATCTTCACGCACTCCTGTGTAGCCACAGGGACCTTTCATAGCCATCACCCCGCACAAGCTGGACCTCAGACCGTGTTGAGAGGCTTGAACCCACAGACTCACATCCAACAACCTCTGATGACTGAATGGACCTTTTCCCAAAGCAACACTGGATAAGGGGAAGGAAGGCAGGGACAGAGCAGGGTGGCAGGCGTCCCAGGAAAGGATAAGACTGAAAGGGTTAAGCCGCAAAACACCGGGGATGAAATGAGAGCTTGGGTGGTGAGCTCTGACTGCAATCAGCTGCCTTTTCCATATATTTTTAATATTTCCCCCCCTGGAAAACACCCGGTCACTCACTGGTCACTGAGAAGTCTTGACTTTCATACCCGCAAAGCTGGCAGCCAAGATGTCAGGCACACAGACCCAAGACCTACCGCTCACCACTCTGGGAGATTACTTCTGTGAAATGCCGTTCCATGTTTTTGTCAGCTTGAAAATATTAAACACCACTGAAAAAAATTTAAGGTTTCTTTTTGAGATTTAAATGTCTACTTATTTCAAAATGAATTAGTAGTTCTCTGCGTTTCATGTTTGATTCATTAATGATAACTACAGCTTGAGAATTTGAAAGGGAAATTGCTTCCAGGATAAAATTAAATGCGAAACTCTAAGCAGTGATTCACGGCTGTTCCTATCTAAATTACTAATCCATGTGACGACCTGGTTGGCAGCACAAAAAGAAATACTATTTTTCCCCTATTGCCTTTATAGGCTTTGCTGAATTGTTTTTGCAAATTGTCTAAACCCAAGTCCTAGATAATCCCTCGCTAGCAGCCTCCATTTCATTGTGGCATTTAGTACTCACTGTCTCTATTGCCTCAGAGAGGCTCAGATGACTAATACTTCTGGGCCTCAGAAAATAGTTTTTCTCAACATACAGTGCAATGGATTTTCCAGGGCAACTCATTTTAAATACAGGCAAATATCTCCGTGATATCTGTCCACATCCCCCAAAAGAAACCTGCATAAAACTCTAAAAAATGGCAATTTTCTTTTAGTTTGCAAGGAGGGCTAGCCAGCTGAGATTCAATTACATATCTCCCTGTTGGAATGACTGGGAACTAGAGTAAACCCCTGTGGTCCAAAAAGACAGATAATCTAACGTTCCCAAAGTTTCATCAAGCCCAGGTTATGCTGTCTCCTAAAATTTCTCTCAGGTCTGTCCTACAACCACTGCCTGGGTCCACACCTTAGACCAGGGTGGAGAAAGCAGGCATATTCCCGACCATGTGGCCCCAACTTCAAGGCGCTCAGAGGACCAAGGTCCCACAGGGCACACCCTCACTGGGAAACCGCTGTCCAGACCACCACGAAAACCCTGCCAACCAGGTCCATCCCCATCTCCAATCTCCCCCTCACTTCCCCCACCGCCCTGTGTACTGGTCCTAAGTGGCAGTCAGGTCCCTGGAAGCCCTCAGGAGCACTAACCCATGTCAGGGCTTTAATATGATGATGGCTTAACCCTTGGGACAATTCGGGGAAGGTGCCCTCAGGGTCCCAACACTGCCAGGCAAGAGACGGCAGCAAAGACACTCAACACACTTGCCCAGGTTACACAGCAAGAACACGGCAGAGCCAGGATTCACACCCACACTTTCTGCCCAATTTCCCATGCTTTGAACCATCTGAGCACGCCTCCCACAACTTCGAATATTCTACTTACTCCTTATGACCAAGGGAGTGGGGCCCACATGCCCACTAAGGTCTAAAGATCCTTTGGTGATTCGGTTACATTTCCAGACTCATCCGATCCACACCCTCTTCTCCATCTTCTCCCAACTCTGGCTTTTCCAAACTATGCACATGCTGTTCCCTCCGCCGCTCCTCCTGGGAGGGCTCCCACAACCCCCCTTTATGCCCCTGCAGTGCCACATTCATCCCCTTCGTCAACCATTCACTACTTCCTATTGACACTGGGGACACACGCGTGTCTCCCCCGAGTCTGTGACCTTCTCCAAGGCGACGGCTCTGGCTCTTCCACAACCAGCCCCTGCGTGCTCACAGCAGGGCTGCAGTGAGCCGGTCCCCAAAGCTTTGGAACTAATGAATGTGCTATGACAAATGTCTTCAAAGCAAAAGCAAAACCAAACAACAGACTTAGGGGCTTGCCCCAGATTGACTCAGGACCCTTAAGAGTAGGGAGGAGGACATGGGAAGGGTTTATGTGCCCTTTTTAAAAGCTCTGCCTGTCGGGGCATTTTTTTCCACCAAGCATTCAAACATGGCAACCTCGTGATGGCAAACACACCTAGCTATCTGCTCGCTAGCTCAAGGGTTTATGAAGCAAGCCTGTTTCAGATTTTAAATCGGCAAGAGATAATCTTCAGAGTGGGAACTCAAGAGTCACACATGACTTACAAAAGCGAAGAGATGACAAACTGAATCCACAACTCCGACTGGTTTTTATTGTTTTTTCCTGGCAGCAGGAGGGAGAGCAAAGAGATATTGGGAAGAAAGGGATTTTGTTGTTGCCGTTGTTTTTAATTTTAAGAAGGGAGGGTACCTATTCCCTACATCTCTTCTGTGGACCCTACCACAGGGTGAACCAATGTAAACCAGGCTGGACTCCCTGTAGCACCAGTCTGAACCATTCAGGCCTCTATTCCTGACCATGAACTTGGCATCAAATAAACCCAGATGCCATTGACAATGCAGCATGAAAAGCAAAAATAACAATTGTAACTCGCGGTAATCACTTAAAATATAAAATAACGTTCCTAAATCCCTTAGAATGGTTACCAATGTCCAGGGCACGCAATTTCTCCGAGGAACCCCACCGTACTGTGAAAACACACAAAATGCACATAAAGATACGACTTCAACTGATATGCTAGCTAAGACAAACAACACATTAAACCAATTTCACTCACCTTCTTAGAACTTAATGAGCCCCTGGGGGACAATCTGGATGCCCCGTGCCTCCTTCACAAACCCCCATTCGTGGTAAGGCATGAAGCTGGGCTTTCCTTTCTCTCCATTTCCCTTGCAGCCAGCACAGGCCTTCAAGTGTTGCTATCAGCTGATGGCGCCTATCTGCGCCATGTTCAGGGGTGTTTCTCCCAAGGAAAAGCATTTTTAAAATATTTTCCAATGTTTCTCTTTTCTTCCCAGTTTATTCAGTGTCTCAAGAGCAGCCACACCTGCTCAGTGTCAGCTTGGAGACCACAGGGCGGAGGGAAGTCCAGCCTAGTCACCCTTAGCTGACTCTGCAGGGCACTCACTGCCCTGGGCATCCAGAAAGGCCGCCTCAGGTCACAAGGATAAGTATGGGCTTTAGAAGCAACTTCAAAGTCGTCCACTAAATGAAAGAGAAGCATACATCAATATTTTGCTGTGTAATTCTGTGGAGAAAAGATGCAGAACAGAAAAGTGTGGGGGAAAGTCAGGACCAGGCATTGCAAAGGCAGCTTCATGAAAAGGTCAAGGACACACAGGATTCTTCACAAGTGACTTAAAAGCAAATTGATAAAGAATTGCCTATTCTTGAGCTCCTTAGGGTTCCCACTTTAATGATTAAATACAAAAACTAAGAAGCATTCATTGTTCATAAGAATGTAGATCTTCCATAAGCATTTGAGGTTCTTAGAAAAGATTTTTAGAACATTCTAACATCTTGGTAATCTCATTTGTTCTGGGAATATCCTAAGTTCTCCATTTCTTTGTAAGTAGGACTAGCTAAAGGAACTCCAGTCTTAACCATTTCAATCACCACAAAATTCTAATTACTGAAATCCATAGAAATGGGAAATGTCTATCCTCAAATATGAACGGCTAACAGAACAAGGAACAATGATATAAAGACAAAATAAGAAAGCAGAGGTACCTTTGGACAGGAAGCCACGACAGTAGCCGTGTAATCAGGATTCACGATAAGCATTTGTATTTTCTGATATAGACTTCCACGCTGAGCTCATTCATTCTGAATTCAACCCATGAGGGAAAAGATGGGCAAGTCTACCAACTCAAGTTAGGCATCGCCATATATGTTGCCCTATCACATCCTTCCATTTCTCCCAAACCCCCCCCCTCTCTTGGAAAGGAATAATTGAAAATATAGAAATATTACTTTACTGGACCTGTATCTAACACTAATCCCCTGCTTTTAGGATTATAAGGAGGCTGGACTTCTGGGGGTGGGTAGGTGTAGAAAGCACAGCAGGAAGCCTTCAGTGGCCAAATTTCACTGCAGCCATGATGTGGCCTGTGACCTCCAAACAAGCTTTACTTATCACAGTGTCCGAGGATGGGATTTATTATTGCAAATATGCACAAGCAATGGTATTTTTAAAAAATCCTCATGTCATGCATCTCCTTGTCTCCCACAAAGCTTGTGTCTACTAAGTGCTCTCATCTGCTCTGGTTTCTTCTACCCAAGGAAGAAAGGGTCCTTCCCCAACCCCGGCTGACCCCTCATCCCTGGTTCTTCACAGCTGGTGTGGTCCCCCGAGAAAAGACTTCACATCCCTGCTGGCTCCATCGCCCCAAAGTCCCGCCCCTTATTTGTGTCTTGACCCAAGCAGACCCCAAACCCCACTCCCTGAAGGTTCTGCTTCAGGACGTCACTCTTCTTTCTCTACCTTCTTTTAAGGATGTGGAAAGAAGAGTTCTTTTAAGGTTAACCAAGAAAGAAAAAGGGTCAAAGTCCTATCTCCCTATCAGCATGTTTGTAGACCTCACTTCTTCAGATCCAAGAAAGAAAAGAAAAAAGTGAAGCCAAAGCAAGGGACCACCTCCATCCGAGGCAAAAAGGTCCAGTTTAAATTGAGCACCCACTGCCTTTCCTTACCCGTGCCTCCTGCCTCACTGTGATGCTCACCTTACTCCGCCCACCACCCCCGGGGTCCCTCCCACCACACCATCCTCAAGTCTTAGCCTACCTGCCCAGATCGCGTTACAGCTTGTGGTCGTCTTTTTCACCTTCCCTCCATCGGACCTGCACCTGCTTCTCAGAGGGGCTAAACGAAACCTGATTCACAGGATTAGCTACTATACCCTTACAGAGGTGAATGTGTTATCCTACCCAAGGGCACTCACATTTTAGCAAAGGACTCATGGATATGAAACCCAAAAGGAACAGCAAAAAGAACAAATTTATACTGATTGTCTATGTACCAGCTCCAGCTCTCAGATACATCATTTAACTTCTCTGGGCCTGCCTCTGATTCCTACCTCAGACTACCGTTCTGAGAATTAGTGAGGTGACATATACGTAACACTGAAAACAGCACCCGGTACCCTTGCAAGGGCTCCGTGCACATCAGTTACCAGTATTAACCTTCACAGCAATGACCCTTCGAGACAGGTACTGCTGGCCTCATCTTCAATGAGGACATGGACTGATTTGCTCAGGATCACAAGGCTAATACATAAGTAGCAGAGGAGGGATACAGCCCTCAGTCCACTGAGTAACCACAGTTCATGCTGTCTTCTCCATACCACAAGGAATGAACCTCTAATGGTAAAGCCAAGGACACTGCAGGCCAGCAGAGTGAAAGGGCATTAGCGGGTCCTGTGGTATGCTGATGGCGCCCCGTCAGAAGGAAAGGCTGGACGGCTGGGGTGCGCATCGAGTGATTCCTGGAGCACGACAGGGGTTGAACAGGATGTTATGTTCTATCAGGACTGATTCAAGGCTTACCTCTGAACTGCAGGGACCTCGGTCTATCATTTCACCTCATTTAGTCTCAGGTTTTCCCGACTATAAAATGGAAACAAATTTACTCGGGAGGTGGTAAGCTTCTGACGCCGGGAAGTGTTCATGGCAAAAGGTAAAACTTGTCATGAGGGAGGTTCCAGAAAAGGATCCTGCGGTCAGGAGGGCAGCAAACCTGATGTTGGTTACTCCCAACATTCAGAATGGGGAGTTCATAGAACAGGCTAGAGATGAACAATGTTTATTTAAAAAACTTAATACCAGAGCCAAAAAATATTGCTAATGACCTTGATACTATCTGGTTAAAAACTCTGAATGAACTCTGGGCAGTCTGGTTTTTGATCTCCAAAACAGGATCCATAATTAGGCCCCCTTCCTCTCTGGCTTGTCCTACATTCGAAAAGCATTGGCTATTCTACTAAAGTGGACTTCCCTCAAAATAACCTCACTATTCTCTACTTCCACATAATTTCAGCAGCTACTCTTTGCACTATAATCTCCGGATGAATTTCTGGTATAGAAACAAAATAGCCACAATAAGGTAAATTACAACTCTATTGTGACCAGAGCACAGAGTGACTGAAATTAAAACTCTAAAATTTTTAGCATTTCATTTTCAATATTATGTTCATTGAAGACGCTTATTGTCAGTATATTTTGTTTCTGATAGCAATTACTTTTTATCGGTACTTTCCAATACTGCAAAGTTTTGAAAGATCACTGTATTATAATGAACTGATGTACCAATGCTACTACTGAGTTTCCATCCTGGTTCTGCCACTTGACAGCATAATCTAGAGCAAGCTGCTAGACCTCTCCGTGCCTCAGTTTGGTCACCCAAAAAGTGGGGACAAAAACCTACTTCTAAATTATTGTAAGAATTACATTGGGTGACTATGTAGAGTTTTACAAGATGCTTTGGATTTAGTGACTGCCAAGTACATATCAGCAATTTTTTTTCACTTATAAAATTGTGAGACCAATTTAAAGATATTTAATACTTAAAATTTTACCCCAAATTTTGCAATCTCCATACTTAAAAACTGGCAGGTCTTACCTCTTACAGCACTGCGGCTAACACCACCACTTGCTTTTTTTCTGCCAACGTACTAAACTCCCATTACTCAAAAGTTAGTTATGAACGTCAGCCCACCTAAAATTCTCTGAAGGAGGAAAAGCTCTTTCTCCATAACCCAGAGGAAGTGGACTTGTTTTCTGAGAAAATGCAACAGGCCAGAGCCCAGGACAGCAGATTCTAGCTGAGATTGTATTGGTAAACAAACATCAAGAAAGGAAAATTAAAGCTGCTTTACTCCCCAAAGTATTTTCCTAATCTATCTTAATAAGCATAGTTTCATTCTGTTTACTCACAACCATTTTTCATACATTACTAAATGAATTTTGTCTGATTAAGTTGATTTTAGAAACATAAAAACTAATTTCAGGTTTCTACTTCTGTTTTTACCCATTTGGACTCTGAGTATATTTTGGTTCCCGAAAACCTAACCCAACATCTTACCTTAAAACCAAAGGCAAAACTACATGGCAATGTGCCCCGACACTACCTCCTTGCAGCCACCGCTCAACACCACATTAAGAAAAGAATCAATCAAGATAGTCAATATGTCTTTTGAATAGTAGACAAATATAAACAAAGTCAAAGGTGGTAACTAACATGACACTTCTGATTACAGATACAAGATTTAGCTGTCAAGATGCAGTGGCCCCAACAAGGAAAGGAGACTTTCTGATGCTACAGCCCTTAATCAACCAGTACCACCAAGATACCACATCCAAAAAACAGTGTGGGAAATACAAAAAAGCATTAGATCTCTGCAGTCCTCAAGGAGATTAAAAACTAGTTAGAGATGTAACAGTTCACACTAACATTTACTGGTGAAAAAAGTAATAAGCTAGGTCCCTGCAGTGCAAAGATGAATAGGTGGGCTCAGCCCTCAGCCCTGATCTGCCCTTGGTCAGCAGCTGGCTGTCCCCAGGACCTACATTAAGGTCTGCGAGACAGAGGAGGCAGCAAAGGCCCCTTTCAGCTGCGATTATCAGGGATTCAGTGATGGGATCTGAGCAGGGAATTAAAGAAAGAGTTATGATTTGAATAGAAGGGCAGAGGAAGAGGGAGCAGGCTGGCCGGTCCCGAGCACATCTAGGGGCTGGTGAGTGAACCGGCTTAGATGAGGAGAGGGTCTTCCAACCAGGTTCCCAATACTCCAGGCAGGGTCCCATAGGGAGCACTTCTCATGCATGGTCCATAAAGCATTTCAAATCTAGAAGAAATCATAACCAATTTAGGAGCAATAAATAGAAATCAAGCTACACGATAATGTGAAGTCACATACCACTTTTAGTTTTCGATACATGCAAGTCTCCTCTGCTCCAGATAATTTTTTTCTTTGTTCCTACCATTCTTTTTACCTATGTCTTTTCACAGCCAGCCCTCGAGAGGTTCTCTCTGGGTAACACGGTTCAAAACTCAGACTCATAATGACCACCTGGATGTGCATTACTCTCGAAAGAACAGCTCTGACCTCGCTACTAAATGCATTTCCAAAGTGAACTCTTGATTTCTCCCAAATCTGGTCCTTCCTCCACAATTTTATATTTGTTACCACTATTCACCCAGTAGCTCAGATGTGAAAACCTGTTTACTTGTCACCTCTCATTCAATCGGTCTCCAAAATTCTAACTTTGTCTCAGAAACACTATTTGCTTTCATTCACCCTTTCCATTCCTGTGGCCTCCCCTGGAGTCCAAGTCTTCCCCACATCTTCTCTGGACCCCAACTGGCCTCCCCACCTTTGTCCTTTCCTGCCCCGATCCATACCGACTGCTGGCAGGTTAAGCTTCTGAAAGCACAGCTTCACATCCACATCCTTTCCTGCCCCTACACCATCAATGGCTTCCTGCAAAATAAATGCCAAAGTCCCCCTCCCACCCACCATTCTAATCCTTTTCCTACAAGTCCTGCTCACATGCTCCAGGCTTCAGGCAGAAAGCATTTTTTGTTGTCCAGAAGACAAGATCTACCCTCCCTTACCACCTTGCTGCTGCAGAAATGCCACTCCAGATGTCCAGATGACTACCTACCCTTCCAGGGCATTGGCAAATGCTACTTCTTCCATGAAGCCATTCTAAACCCTCTAGCAGGAAGTCATCTTTCCCCCTCTGAACTCCAAGGCCACTTCATCCAACACCACCTGGCACTTGAGTTCCTTGTGTCCATGTGCTCTTATTCCTACAGAGGTAACCTCCTAAAGAAGCATCTCTATATAAAAATAATCAAACCAACATGCTAAATTAGCACTTTCTTACAAGGAAGCGTGTGTCAAGAGTTATGGAAGACACAAGGCCATCAGCTGACAGCTTAGTAGGGAATTATGCTCAATCCATGCAAAAATAAAGCAATAATATCACGAACTCTTTTTAATCATCATATACAAATGTCTGTTGAAGTCATAAAAATACAGGATATCTCAGACAAAGTGAGTCTCCTTAACAGAATGAAAAATCTGAGGCAGCATACTGCAGTGGCTTATACCATAAACTCTGGAGCCCTTCAGGGCTGGGTTCTAATCCCAGCTCTGGCATTACTTATTTTGTGATCTTGGGCAAATCATTTAGCCTCTCTGTGCCTCAAGTTCTTGTAAATGGAGAAACCAAAATAGAGATATTAGTAGTACCTTCCCCTGAAGACTACTGTGATAATGACGCACTTACTGTATGCAAAACACTTAGAGCCTGGCACATAGTGTCATCCATATTAGCTACTCTTATCCTTATTCTTGTGCAAATGTTTTATCTGGGGATAAAAAAAAAACACACAGAAGGATCAGATATTTGGTAGTTAAGATGCCAGCAGGATTTTTTCTAGAAAGAGAGACTTTACCATCTTAAAATCCTGAGGCCAGATTTGTTCTATTTGCTGACAGGGAGTCTTTGACAGGTAAGGTAAAATTCACCGGGGGTGGCTCTTTGTACAATGGACTGAACGCTGTGCAAATGGGGCAGGAACCGAGACCACTGACTCAAACACAAAGCTTTCAGCCAACGAAGGGCTCACCCACAATCAGCCATTGTCTCCCACAAACAACCCCTCTGCTGTCATCCAGATGAGTGCCAAATGAAACCGTGTGACTTACGAGCTGCGGACAGTGGCTCTGCGTTGACACAACCACAAATCCAATTAACTGCTGCAAAGGAAATCTTGCACTAGGCATTGAATTTGGTCTGAGAAGCAAGCTTTGGGGTTCAGCTTTCTAAGGGACACTAATCCACATCATTCAGCTGGACTAAGCATATAGGAGTCTGGTTCAAAGCCCATCACATCATATACAGTGATTTATTTGTTAATGGTGTGGGGAACAGCTGTGACTGTAGGGTATCAACATCTGTCATTTTCCCCCCAAAATATGAAAACGCATTAAACATAAATTACCACAGATATCTCAACCTGAACTTGCACTGCAGACTCATATTCATACACAGTGAAACGAGAACCGCTGGGACATTCGATGTTTTATTAACTTTTTACTAAAAGCATTTATAGCTCAGAGCTGCCTGTTATTCACAGGTCAGAATTATTAAAGTGGTGGAACAGCAAATTCACATTTATCATCCTCTTATTTCCTGATAAATTTTAGAAATTAAAAGAATTATAGCGATAAGACTGATGCTACCTACACAAGAACAAACAAATAAACAAACTCTCTCTTTTGCCGTGGTTAGAATGTCTGATTTTACTCACTGCCTGGAATACTGGGCATGGCTGCTTCAGCAAAGTCCCTTCTTTCCAAGCATCAGGGAAGGTTAGGGAAGGTAGACTGACTGCCAAAATACGTACCCCCAAATCTCACTGGCCTAACACATGTGGTTTAATTTCTTCACGTTGCATCTCAATGCAACTTGGTAAGGAAGGCTCTGCTCCACAAGGTCATTCAGGACCAGGGGTCCTTCCACCCTGTGACTCCATCATACCCCAGGGCTTCATAGTTCTCCCCGGCACCCCCCTGCAGCTGGCCAGCAGACCAGAAAGAGAGCAGATATGCAAAAGGACCCCCACTCTTAACTGCCTCTCATTTCCACACACATCCTTTCGTGAGACCCAATCTCATGGCTCCACCTAGATACAGAAAGTAGTCCAATACAGTGGTTGTCAACTGGGGGCAATTTTGACTCTCAAGAGGCAGGTGGCAATGTCTGGAGACATCTCTGATTGTTACAGCTGGGTAACTGGCATCTAGTGGGTAGAGTCCAGGGAAGCTCCTAAACGTCCCCCAGTGCACAGGACAGTCTCCCCACAACAAAAAATTAACCAGCCCCAAATGGCAATATTGCCGAGACTTTGGTAAGCATCTAGCCAGTCTCCACATTCGCACATACGTCGATGCTCAGATCCGCCACCATTTCCCACTACCATACACTCTAATGAATCCCAGCAAATCCACGTATCGATAGTCCGTTTGTTCATCTGCTTGTTCGTTCCTCCATTCATTCATACAAGCTCCAAGCTCCTAAACAAGACAAGGTCTTACAAGTCAAAGACTTCACAGTGGAGCAGGGGAGGCAAGCATATGTAGGATTATCAGACACGGGGGGGAAGTGGGATTTAAAAGAACAAATGGAAGGGCAATGAATTCCGGCTGAGAGAGTTGGAGGAGAAGCCATAGGGAAAGTGGAATAGGAAAGACGTCTCTTAGGAAGCATATACTCATGGCTTTCCATCGAAATGTAGTGGGGTTTTTTTTGCAGGGTGGTGGAGAAGAAAAAGGTGGTTCCAGGAAAAGGAAACTGTACAAAGAAAGGAATAACAATATGAAAGGATATGATTTATTCCCTTTTTGTTTAGGGGAAGAAATAGGAACTAGGGGAGGAGGGGTAGTAAAAAAACGCTATTTGGTTCAAACATTTTTTTAGCAGTGTATTCATGAAAGTCTTAAGCTCCCAGCCACACACACTGGCTTTCAGTCAAGTGGCCCTTTGAGAAACAATTCATACCACCAAGCTTCATAGAAACTTGTTAGCACAGGGCAAAGCCCAGGTAATAGCTGGAAATCTCACTGCAAATTTCCCAACAGGACCTGTCACAGTCTTTCAAACCATGCTGCCTCAAAGCCAACATGAAACTGATTCAGGCAGATGGTTGACCAAATGCATCCATCTTTGTTCCCCAAAGACAGGACAGTGCAGAAGTCAGATCTCTTCCTAAATTATGTTACACTGAACCTGTTGGGTTAAAAAAGAAAAGTTTTTGCTTCTTCCGATCTTTAATTCCAGCTGTGAATGTAGCTCCCAGGCTGTGGTTAAGAGCACAGACTGCCCGGGTTCATATCCTGGCTCTGGAATAAATTCACTGTGTGACCTTGAAGAAGTTACCCAAGTTTCCAGGATCTACTGCCTCCCGGATAACGTGCTTAAAGCTCTTAGCACTGAACCTGAAGCATATAATAAACACTATCTCTATCTTTGCACCATAGCCATCTCCTCTGCCCCCCAAAATTGTCTTTCGGTTGTCATAAAATACATTGTGTAATCTGACATAGTTGGGAAGGGAAATATCTGATGAACTTTCATGTTGTTTTGTAGAATATTACTAATAGTGACTTCAGTTTGCTTGGGCCAGATGCTATTAATTACAAACCAATATCCCCATGTAAACAACGGTGGTTCTTCATTTTGAAGCTAAAATTAAAATTTTTAAAATACCATACCCCGACACAATTATTTACCCCCATCATTCTCTTTACTCACGCTTCCTCCCTCAAATTATTGCCTCTCTCTCTAACTCTTATTTTCACTGTGATCAGCTTCGGGAAAACAATGTGTCTAGTTGTTAAGTACTATAGATTATATCGAACGACACTAATCACCTAGCACTAAAAAGCCTCATAAAAGGAAGAAATTTGTTTCTTTACAAGTCGGAATCTCGAAGGAGAAGGTAAAACGAGGGAAGCAGCCTCCAGAACCCGGAGAAGAGTCAGCCTGTTCCGAACTGCTTCCTCCTGTGGTGAAGGGGAGACATCTAGGGTCTCAGGCTAAGTCAAGTCCCATCCACCTTCATGAAAAGTGGAAACAAAATTGCATGGCAATGCCTTTTGCAGTAAGTCAAGAACAAGGAATAAAACAAAAGTCAAGCCAACCAGAAGAACTAGGCTGAATCACGCTTAGGCTTCAAAATTGATTATCACTGCCCTCCTAATTTACAAGGAATTCTAAATTGTCTGGACAGTGTCTCCTTCAATTTCCATTGCAGACTGGACTTGATCCCAAGAGAATGTTATTTTAAGGAGCACATTAAAGAGAGGGTTCGGCATCTGCATGGACAGATTTCAACAAGTAAGGTATAATAATAAGTCTGGAGTGAAGTCTGTCGTGTTCTTTTTAACTTCTTAGTAAAGACATTTTTCCTTGTACGTCAATGAACTCCTTGTAGGGAAGTATGACCGCCCTGAGACGCAATTCTCAAAAACTTTATTATTTTGAGATAAACTCAAGGCGTATGAACAATAAATTTTTGATAGCTCTGACTCCACTGTTGGGGGAAAAAAAAAAGTAAACTATGGACTCTGCAAAGAAACACTCTCTTTGAACTAATATTCAGTATTTTGTGTATAGAAATAAAGGCAATTTAGTAAATCAATTCTGTTTACCCGAAAGATTCCCCTTCCGTAGATAAGCTATTTACCTTCTTAGGTGAAGTAAGAACCCATGAAGAAATCTGGCTTGTCAGGAACATAAAAGAATATGATTTCTCAGCGTACATAATGACGACATGGGAATCTGATGCGAAGGGTGATGTAAATGTCTGGCAGTTGCCCTCAGGTGCTCTGTGCACGAGATTTAGAGAACTGGCAACCAGCAAACTAATTACTGTTTCTGGCAACTTGCTGCAGGTCCTACCATCCCTGGATAAACAGTTAACACTTCTCAGGAAGAAACAGAAGACAAAAGATTACCATTTGAACCCTCAGCTAAAGACTAGAAAAATCTGTGGCTTATCTAAGAGCCTTATAGGTTGCCATCCGTGTTAATAACGAAGGTTCAGGAGGAGGAAACGCTGGCAACTGGGAGCCCGGCTCTGGACATCTCCACCCAGCAGTATGGAGCCAGGCCTGGTCCCCTTCCCAGCCCCCACTTGGAATTAACAGACTCATCAGGAAATCCCTCCCACACCTTTGGGAGGAAAGCACTGAGCACTGTGTACACAAGCGCCCCCATCACAGCCCACGCTACCGTCACGTTTACAACATGGGCACGTTCCAGAAACATCCTAGCTGCAACCAAAAGACAAGGCAACCCATCTGCTTGCTGGTGTCGTGTGGTTTCACCGAGAAGAAAAAAACACAAGTCGAGAAGGGCCTAAGCTCCTACATAAATACACTTCGGATATCAGCACAACAAGGAATCTGCTGGCAACAAGAGCAGATCTGGGTTTACACACTTTCAAATTAGGTATCAAAGGCCCAGGCTCAAATCCAGCCTGAACTGGAACCCAGCTCTCAAAGCTATTTCTGAAGATTAAATTGATTCCAGCCTTCCTTCAACAAATATTTACTGAATGTCTACTATGTACCAAGTTCCATTCAACAGCCCTACCAGGCATAGCAAATACCACTGTCTAGGGGAAACTTTTTAAAGACTCCATTAACTTTATATTTTGCATTGTACAGTCCAGTTTTTGTGCCTTTATTAAAGAGCTCTCTTCTTTAAAAATAATACTAATACTAATAAAGATTCCAACCAAAAAGCAGATTCAAATATAGATTGACAGCTACACAGCCTTCTCCAGTCTTAGCCTGCCCCATTCTCTCCTGCCTCCTGTCTTACGATGGCTGTGTCTCTAACGATGTGAAATGTCTACAAAGCCTGCTTCAGGATGAGAACAACAATCATAGAACAAGGACAGGACCCCTAAGTAGGGTGACCAACTGGTCCCAGGTTTCCTGGGACTGTTCTGGTTTTAAAATGGCAAGTCCCTCAACTCAGGTACCCTCTTAGGCCTGGACAAGCTGAGTCAGTGGGTCACGCTACCCCCAAGAAACCAGACCTCAGCAAAGGGAGGTACATTACTTCACTTGCCTGAGGGAAATGAGGCCCTAGGAGAAAGGCGCCTGGTGCCCTTTAAGGAAGGCCTGGGTTGCCCATGGGCCTGTCCTAGAACCTCACAGCTTCCTCCTGAGAAGGCCTATCCTTTTAAAATGCCACACCATTTAGCCTTTACAAAGACCCTTCCAATGACACGACATACAGAAGAAATCTTCACATAAATGCCGAAGGCTGGAGTTTATTTGGATGTGGGTATTTCCTTGGCTAGTTTAAGAGCTCCTTCAGTTTAGACCACAAACTATTCATCCCAAGATTTCCAGAATCCAGCACCAAGACTGGTGGATGGTAAATACTACATAAAATGGACGATAATAGTAGCTGCCATTACGCAGGGCTTGTGATGTGAGGACAACACACTAAGCACCTTATAGAAATGATCTCACACTCCACAATAACTCAGTGAGGTTGATTGACCTCCATTTTCCAGATGAAGAAACCAAGGCTCAGTCAGACCTTATTTACTCAAGGTCATTATGACAGAGCTCATGTCTGAACCCAACCCATCTTGCTTCAAAAGTTCCATGCTTTCAACCATTCAATTGAATTAGGTTCAAGTAAGGTGGCATATATCGTAAGGCATCAAGAACTGAGAGAGGAGAGTATCAGATAACATTTCTTTGATTCTCTCCACTTTTATTGTTGCCATTGCAAGAAAAAAAGGCAGAAGCCAAATCAATTATGAGTTAAGCTCGTACATTAAGCTAAGGCAAGGTAGGGGACTGTAGTTTAGAATTGGGCAGAATTGTGCCTGGCAAACAGTAGGCACTCAATATTTAGAATAAATGTAATGAATACAATTGCATACCTAATATGAGGTTTAAGTTATTGATGCTCAGTGTTTCAAAGGCTATTTTACCCACCACCATAGGTGAATAGATGAACTCCTACCTGAAGCTTCTGAAGGGTTAGCATGATGGGGCAGGAATACATGGACAGTACTTACCCCAGTTAAGGATGGCTGGCACTCTACCTGCATGGTAGAGATCTACCCTCCTGCTCTCCAACCACTTTCAGTTTCATTTAACCTGAAAGGAAGCAATCTGCAAACCCTACAGAGCGACAACAACTGCAAAAGAACATCACACCAAATACTTTGTTTTGTGAGACATTTATATCTCAGCTCCATTCATTACCCGTCAAACTGAGAACATTATTTTAATGTTAATATTTTCCTGGCCATTTTCTCCAAGCAGTTGAACACATTTTCTCTTTCATAATAACACTACCCATAATGATCGAGCATTCCGAGGGCTAAAGAAGACTTTTCTATCATGTGAATTATTCCAAAATCGAAAGAAGTGAGGGTAAAACCAGACGTCCCTCCCCAAAGGCATTTATGGCCAGAAGTTAATTAGGAAGGGAGGGGGGTGGTTAGCCATTTGTGGGAAAACTGTCACCCACTCATGTCAAACCCAAACAGCACCATCTGCTCCCTGAGTTTGTTGGCTGCTGGTGGAGTGCAGAGTTCTGATGCTGCTTACCGTATGTCCCAAGAGGGTTTTTTTTGTTTGCTTTGTTATTGTTTTGGAAGAATCGGCCCACTTCAAGTTGAAAAACCAGGCCACCAGTGACAATTCATTTTGTCAGAATGATGACCCTCTATGAGAATGTTCACCTCCCAACCACTGGTATGCACACTGCAGCCTGGCAACTCTAAACTGATTCAACATTTACTCATTATTAATGCAAGTAGGGGAAGCTCTTAAAAATAATTTTCTCTCTTCTTAACTTCAATTCTACAGGCCCAAAGCATATATAATTCCCTTACCACAGTAAGTCAAAATCATTTCTGTGTTATCAATGATCGAGTATGTACGGAGCCCTTAATTTGTACAAACCGTGGTAGGGAATACAAAATAAGGTCAAACCTCATCCAGTCCTTCATCTTTAAGGAACTTGCAAAGAGAACCGAGATCCTGCTGTTTTCATCTCTACATCTACCAGCCTGCAGGCCCCTTGGAAAGAACTGTACGCCTTACCCTCTCCCCCAGCTGAGCAATGACTTGTGATATGTGGCTTGATGACAAAAGAAACCCTGGGACATCTTGTCAACACACCTCCTGTTACATGAAGTAGCTTTAGTGGGTTTCTATTCTTTGCAATTAAACAGAAAGAAAAAGACATTTTCAATCTTAGGTGATAATACAGGACAATCTATGATAAGTGCCCTTTGTAGAATGAATGTTGAGTGAAATGAGAAAGGTAATTTTGACAGAGAACTGTGGAGGCGTCGAGGATTGCTATGAACTAAAATGATGGAGTTAAGTTTTTTTTGGAGAGTTAAGAGCTGAGTCACACCTTTAATGATGGGGTAACATGAGGCACAGGAGACTGTAGGCCACAGAATTATTCCAGGATTAAGAAATAGGGGGGCTTCCCTGGTGCGCAGTGGTTGAGAGTCCGCCTGCCGATGCAGGGGACATGGGTTCGTGCCCCGGTCCGGGAGGATCCCACGTGCCGCGGAGCGGCTGGGCCCGTGAGCCATGGCCGCTGAGCCTGCGCGTTCCGGAGCCTGTGCTCCGCAACGGGAGAGGCCACAACAGTGAGAGACCTGCGTGCCGCAAAAAAAAAAAAAAAAAAAAAAAAAAAAAGAAATAGGGCCATGCAAGCATTTTGGGGGCTAGTGGGCTAACCATCCCAGGCCATGCAAGCATTTTGGGGGCTAGTGGGCTAACCATCCCAGGCCATGCAAGCATTTTGGGGGCTAGTGGGCTATAACCATCCCAGGCCATGCAAGCATTTTGGGGGCTAGTGGGCTATAACCATCCCAGGCCATGCAAGCATTTTGGGGGCTAGTGGGCTATAACCATCCCAGGCCATGCAAGCATTTTGGGGGCTAGTGGGCTAACCATCCCAGGCCATGCAAGCATTTTTGGGGGCTAGTGGGCTAACCATCCCAGGCCATGCAAGCATTTTGGGGGCTAGTGGGCTATAACCCATCCCAGGCCATGCAAGCATTTTGGGGGCTAGTGGGCTATAAACCATCCCAGGCCATGCAAGCATTTTGGGGGCTAGTGGGCTACAACCATCCCAGGCCATGCAAGCATTTTGGGGGCTAGTGGGCTATAACCATCCCAGGCCATGCAAGCATTTTTGGGGGCTAGTGGGCTAACCATCCCAGGCCATGCAAGCATTTTGGGGGCTAGTGGGCTATAACCATCCCAGGCCATGCAAGCATTTTGGGGGCTAGTGGGCTATAACCATCCCAGGCCATGCAAGCATTTTGGGGGCTAGTGGGCTATAAACCATCCCAGGCCATGCAAGCATTTTGGGGGCTAGTGGGCTACAACCATCCCAGGCCATGCAAGCATTTTTGGGGGCTAGTGGGCTATAACCATCCCAGGCCATGCAAGCATTTGGTGGCTAGTGGGCTAACCATCCCAGGCCATGCAAGCATTTTGGGGGCTAGTGGGCTAACCATCCCAGGCCATGCAAGCATTTTGGGGGCTAGTGGGCTAACCATCCCCAGGCCATGCAAGCATTTTGGGGGCTAGTGGGCTATAACCATCCCAGGCCATGCAAGCATTTTGGGGGCCTAGTGGGCTATACCATCCCAGCTAATGTTGTGTTTTAAAGTCACGCAGAGCAAAAGTCAAAGTTGCACAGGAAAGCTGGGGCTGGGGAAGCCAGGAATGAGAGAAATAAGGTTCTCAGCTAAGATGGGGCAGTGGGGATGGAAATCAAGGAAGATGTGGGAACTGTCCACTAAAGATGCTCAGTTCACTATTTACAATAGCCAGGACACGGAAACAACCGAAGTGTCCATCGACAGATGAATGGAGAAAGAAGATGTGGGCATGTATATACAATGGAATATTACTCAGCCACGAAAAGGAACGAAACTGAGTTATTTGTAGTGAAGTGGATGGACCTGGAGTTCTATCATACAGAGCTGAAGTAAGTCAGAAAAACAAATACGCATACTAACACATATATATGGAATCAAAAAAAAAATGGGGGTGCTTCCCCTGGTGGCGCCGTGGTTGAGAGTCCGCCTGCCGATGCAGGGGGACGCGGGTTTCGTGCCCCGGTCGGGGGAAGATCCCACATGCCGCGGAGCGGCTGGGCCCGTGAGCCATGGCCGCTGAGCCTGCGCGTCCGGAGCCTCGTGCTCCGCAACGGGAGAGGCCACAGCAGTGAGAGGCCCGCGGACCGCAAAAAAAAAAAAAAAAAAAATGGTTCTGAACAACCTAGGGGCAGGACAGGAATAAAGACGCAGACGTAGAGGATGGACTTGAGGACACGGCGAGGGGGAAGGGTAAGCTGGGATGACGTGAGAGAGCGGCATGGACATATATACACTACCGAATGTAAAATAGATAGCTAGTGGGAAGCAGCCGCATAGCACAGGGAGATCAGCTGGGTGCTTTGTGACCACCTAGAGGGGTGGGATAGGGAAGGTGGGAGGGAGGGGACATGGGGATATATGTATACATATAGCTGATTCACTTTGTTATACAGCAGAAACTAACGCACCATTGTAAAGCAATTATACCCCAATAAAGATGTTAAAAGAAATAAAAAATTTTAAAAAATAAAGATGATCAGTCAATCTGTTAATAAGTGGAACACCAACGTGAATAATAATGGCCCCTATTTCCACAGTATCTATTTCCACAGTATCTCTCAAAGCTTTTACCAAAATCTCATCAGTTCTTGTAGAACCTCAGTGAGGAGCACATTACATGTGATTATCTGGACTTATTAATGGAAAGTGAGGCAGAAAAGTTACATTTCCTTGACAGGTAGGAGTAAGATGGGGATGGGGGAGCAGAAAGAGAAAACAGAAGCACAGAATACTGCATTCGGAGACTCCATTTCCTCACGACTTCTCCACCAGCAGCACATCTGCATTTGACCAATCCCTTCCCTGGGGAACTCTGCTCCCCCAGGAAGCCTATGTGATGTTCCAATAATAACCTTTACCATGCAGGATGTTACAATGAGTTTCATCCATGCAGGAATTAATAAATCAAGTGGTGAATAAGGCATCCTTTCCTACTCATTCCCTTGACTCCCAGCAGCTCACAGGTACCACCCCCACCCGCCCCCCCCCCCCCCCGACACACACACACACACACACACACCTCCACAAGGAATGTGCTCCAAGGCCTGTGCAGACCGGCAGGAAATCCCAGGCCTCAAGAGCTACCCAAAGGAAATGCAAATCACATATACACTACTTGAGGCCTCCCTCCTGAACTCTCACAATGACAGTAAGTCAACTGGAAATAGAAAATCCTTAACCATAAAACAAGTACTTGTTTTATCCTGGAACATACAGCGTAGCTCCCAAAGCCCTGAGGGAAGGATCAGGAAAACCAACATGTTCCTTCCTTCCGGCTTCCGCGACACTGCAACCACGTCATTGTGCCCGGCAGTGCCAGGAACCACGTTCCCTCCACACGGGTCTTCTACCTAGATGGCCAACTTCACTATGAAAGTAAAACGGTAGGAACTCAGAGGCCCAACAAAATCTAGGCATGTATTTTGGAGCTTCCCAAAGGTATTTCAAGACCAGTCCCTCCGGGCTTAATTTTCTCCCTCTCTCAGTCTGCGTCTTGCCCTGAATTAGTACCTGGAGGTCTTGGATGGGCTGCATCTGATCTCTCTGCCGGTTTCTCAGCTGCTCATCTCCACCTCAGAACTCCTACGGGTGCAATACTTTGTCACTCAAGGAAAGCTGGACTAGGGGGCAGCCTCTGGACTCTTAGGCCAACACTGAGGTCCTCTGGTCACTGACTCAGGAGCTAGCAGTCAGTTTACCATATCACCTGCCTACGGAGAGCTGTCTGTAAAAACGACTTCAACAAGGTGATTACTGACCCAGAAGCCATACTCTTGTTCAATTCCATACTTATGCTAAAGGTATATATCAAATCCTAGACGCTCTA